>NC_058409.1:144499609-144802920 GCF_002201575.2 Neomonachus schauinslandi
TAAATAAATAAATAAATAAATAAATAAATAAATAAATAAATAAATAAATCTTTACCGAAAAAAAAAATGCCTTCTTATATTATCTAAAACTCCAGGTAGAGGTAGTATAAACTTTTGTCTGTGGAGGATGCATTATTTTTGTACCCCATGGAACAAGTTAAATTTGGAAGTTCACTTTTAACCCCATATCACCACTTTTAAACATGTCATTTAAATAAAACTAACTCAAAATATACTATACATTCATGGTTTTCAAAAGCAGTCTGTGTAGAGTATGTTTCCACGTTAGCTCTGTGACTGACTCATCATGCACAAAACCATCAAGTCTTACTTAAATGTGTGAGTCTTTGTCCCTGTATCAACTGGTCCAGGATGTGCTTATGCTTTCTGAGGTCTCATTTCTCCTTTCTGTAGGTTTCCATCTCTGCCTTTTCTGTTGGGCTTTGAGCAGCAATGGGTTCCCTCTCTTACCTTCTATTTCCTTCCAGCTACCGTGACCTTGCACTTCACAGAATCAGGAGGGTTATGGACAGAGCAGAGTTAAAACCCAAGGTTAATGAACAGCATTCCTGGATTTTATGGCAAATTTTAATGACTTCTGATGGACAAGTTAGAAGTCTGTTTTGCCTTTTTTTTTCCTTTTATGAGTTCCAGTTATATACACTTTTACCATAAGACCTAACACTGTATAGATGACTAATTTATTTAATGGTAAAATTCTTGAAGTTCAGTAACTCAGATTCTGTTTACAGAGACTCTAAATTCTTATGGGAAGGTGATATGTCTGGACTAAAAAAAGAAACCCAATCACCAATTTATACCATATGAAGCAAAAATATTATTCTCTTAAATGGCAAACAAAGGAAACAGCTTGTTATATAATTATCATTTGTTGATTGGTAAAAGACCTTTGACACTATGGGCTGGTCCTTTGTTTTAAAATTTCAATGTAAAGAAATTAATAATTCCCAGCAAAGTACTACCTACCCTTTAGGGTTTTTGTAAGGATTAAATGGGATAATAGATATTTATCAGTTGCATCTGCTGGGCCACTACAGTCTTTTGGACCTTCCCTGTCTTGGGGGTGTTAGACTATTTATTGGACTCTAGGGCGATTTGAGAGAATGGCGCTGCATGGGATCTCACTGCCTCAATGGAAGCACGACTTGATTGTCCCTTGCCTCGTGCTCCTCATGTGGACCTGTTACCCCTCAATCCAGGATCTCCTTGGTGATCCTGAGGAGGAGATACTTGTTGGACAAGTGCTTGCCAAAATCATTTGTTAATTTTTAAAATGAGGAATGATAAAAAAAGTCATAAGAGTTAAGAATAGCTAGAGCAAGTGTGAGGAATCATGCAACTAACAAGGTCTTTACAGAATTGAAAATAGGATAAACACTTAGAAGTGAAGGAATGATTCTCCCAATTGAATTCTGCTAAATGTATTCGTGGCGTGTGAAAACTTGCATGTGTTGAGCAGCTACTCAAAGTCCCAAGCCCTTTTTATTTCAAATGCTCTTCACAACAGGCTTGTGAGTTAAGAGTCGCCTTCCTTGTGCAGGTAATGTTATTGAGAACCAGGGATGTAAGTGGTTTGCTCAGGTAAATGCCACAAACAGGTGGTTGAAGAGTAGGTGGGCCTGGCTCCAGAGCCCCCCCGTACCCTGCTGCACCCCAACAGCAGTGTCACTGATCAAGCCACAGACATCTGAACAACTCTACAACAGAATGAAGAGGGATTTCTGGCTGATTTGGGGTTGCCCTGGGTTCTAGAACTATACAAATAGTACAGTATATATGTAAGTGAAATCCCTAGCAACTATACAGTGACTCTACATTACAACAACATCACTGATGCTTTTAAAAAAAATTCTTATGAAATCAGCTTCAAAGAGAAAAAAAAATAACCATCGATACAAATTAGAGTTCTGGATATAGAGGGAACCATCTTCAGTAGATCCTGATATGGAAGCAGATATTTCTTCTAGACAGAGGATCTAACAACTGATTTTCTGAATGTAGAAATCTCCAGATGGACCTAAAAACTATTGAGTTAGTGTAAGAAGTTTCTTGGACAAATCAGAATCAAAAACCATATCTCTAGGAGGGATACAGAGTAGGAGGGTCCCTTGAAGCCTATGTCTCCGGCCAGTGCCCACCAGAACGTGGGCAGGACTGTTTCTATATCCCAGTTGCGATACATACACCATGACCTTTGGGCATTCAATCCACTGCCTTACTGAAACACGAAGTCAAGAGACGTAAGACTCTTGCAGGTTTGATCACTTCTGTAGTATTTCCTTTTGTACAATATTTCTGTTTGGCCAGCAGACATGACTTATTTGATTATACTAGGGCATTGGCTAAAGAACTTACTTAAATATTTAAAAAGGAAATGTTGATTCCTGTTTTTAAAGCACATTAACAATTAGCAGAACTACTAAGATAATATCTCTTAGGTAATGCCAAATTAATAATTGATGGAGATGCACCTTCAGAAAAGTACAGAACAAAGTGAGCAGAGAATCTGAGTGGACTGAACTATTTCCCAGCAAATTCAGATATTGTAAGGACCAGCGAGTTCAGACTAATGGAAAGTACTTGTGCTTTATCTCAGAACATGACTTTTCTCAAAGAATTCTACCACGGTTTTAAGTTAATGAATTCACAGAAAACCTTTATTGGAGGAGAAATGACATTCCTCATGTGAAGGAAGTAACAGTACTCCATAAATCACTCTACCTTTATGGCCGACGTAGATGAATTTTATATTATAAAGAATTAAACCCATACAACTGCAATATTTTGACTTACTGGCTGAAGCTACAGAAAATGTTAGCTATAGAAGAATTAAATACTTTCATATAATTATTTTAAATGAGCTGTTTCATTAGAAAAATAAGGACAAATGATACAATACCATGGTTGGATACAACCATGAGGATGTATCCAAGATCCAGATCCAAGAGGATCTGGATCCTCTTCAAATTATGACAGTTGTCCCACAGATGTCCATTTTCTGGTCCAGGAGCCCCTCTAGGATCTACATTGCATTTCATTGACATGTCCTCTTAGTCTCCTGCAATCTGAGATAGATCCTCAGTCCCTGGACATGTTGAAAGAGTAATTTGGTTTTATTTCTTTTAGGAGATGCAGGGTTAAGAACTCAGGTCTGTCACATCAGAAAATCTGGGATTCTGGTCACAGCTCTCTCACTGTAGGATATTCTATAAAGCCATTTTATCTGTATGAAACCAAGTGTACATCACTTATTAATATGGAGTTGGACAATATTCAGGGTTTTCCAACTTTTTACCACCATGGAAAATTTTTTTATTTTTTATTTTTTAATTTTTTTAAAAAAGATTTTATTTATTTATTCATGAGAGACAGAGAGAGAGGCAGAGGGAGAAGCAGGCTCCCAAGGAGCAGGGAGCCCGATGCGGGACTCAATCCCAGGACCCTGGGCTCATGACTTGAGCCAAAGGCAAACGCTTAACCATCTGAGCCACCTAGGCACCCTGGAAAATTTTTTTAAATTATTCTCATCTTCCATCTTATTTTATTTGTCTTATGAAAAGATTTGGTCTGTTATCCAAACTGAATTACTTTGATCATTTCTGGCAATCAAAATGTAATAATTCTTATGAAGTAAGTATTTTCTTTCTCAGACATGCAAATAATA
Organism: Neomonachus schauinslandi; assembly: GCF_002201575.2. NCBI lineage: Eukaryota > Metazoa > Chordata > Mammalia > Carnivora > Phocidae > Neomonachus > Neomonachus schauinslandi. Next base: position 144,503,295 of record NC_058409.1, read on the forward strand.
AATGGGCATTGGATAGATATCATATGTGTTCAGGGAAAGAGAAATTGATAACCAAATGGAAAATGCCAGTTTCATGACTTTCTATAATAGGAACTCAAATCTTAGTAAGTAATCCAACTTGGTTATCTGCTGCTGGAGAGTTTTGAGGGAAAAAAAGAAGTGAATCTCTTTTTCTGACTGCTGTCTATGGGCTTATGCAATCAACATATGTTGAGGTACATGCAATTAAAAATATATCAAGATTAGGGCGCCTGGGTGGCTCAGTTGGTCAAACGACTGCCTTCGGCTCAGGTCATGATCCTGGAGTCCCGGGATCGAGTCCCGCATCGGGCTCCCTGCTCGGCAGGGAGCCTGCTTCTCCCTCTGACCCTCCTCCCTCTCATGCTTTCTGTCTCTCATTCTCTCTCTCTCAAATAAATAAATAAAATCTTTAAAAAAATATATATATATCAAGATTATAGACTTCGGTAGTATTACACTTTTCTTCTGCTCTGAGTGGATTTCTATGCTTAATGTGTTCGTAAGAACATGGCTTTGAAAATTAGGAACAAAATTCTACTTTTACAATATCCTGTGTAAGAAGCATCAAAGGTTCTATTACATTTTATCTTAAAAGTTACATTTTTACTGTGTAAGATATATTTTGAGATAACATCAAATTTCCTTGTTTTTAAAAAAACTGTATAACTGTAACAGAAACCATGATGACTCATACTGATTTAGTCAGCCTTGACTATATCCAATCAAACTCAAAATACCTACTAAATATTAAATTAAATTTGGTAAATTAAATTAAATTAAATTTGTTAGCGTTCAGGAAGCCTCTGGTTAGATTCCATGAATAGTAGGCTTGAAGCTCTTACGGTACATGTGAATTCATTTAAAATCTAGGTTGACCTTTTTTTCCTTAGGTAGATTTTTTTAGTCTTAGAAAGCAGCATATTAAACTTAAAATTAATAATTTTTAATATACAATTTCTGGAAATGAGGGTAACTTCAATATAACTTAAATTAAATGGCTCTTAAGTTTATAACATATTATTATATAACCCGGAGCTATTGTAAATTATAACATATCTATTTATATAATTCATTATAGTTATTATAGTTATTAGTTATTAGTAGTTATTAGTAGCCATTTTAAATCTTACATAATAGACTTTTAAGACATTGTGAGTTCCTACACAGTCACCCGATCACACACATATTTTTCAAGCGGGGATCTGAGGTCCAGAGATATGCAGGGAGGTGCTAAACATGGCAAAATTGGCATCATACCACAGCTGTTCTGCTGTCGCAGATGACATTGGCTCTTCTGCACCACATTTAACACTACCTTCTTTACGGGAATGGGCCAGTGGGTATTTTTCTCCTTATTACCTTAAACAAACACAACAGACAGAATGTATTCATAAGGTAAACACTTATAGAGAGAACTGAATGTTGCACCCATGGAAATGATGGAAAAGTGTTTTCTGGGAGCCAGACTGGTCTCTGGAGAAAGAAGGGGCAACACAACACAGAAGTTGATTGCAGGAAAAAAAATAAATGAAGGAAGGAACGATTAAGTCCCTGAGTTTTCTCTCTCTCTGGGAATATATGGCAAGAATAGCACAACCTCCACATGGTGATTTCGTGGAATTAGCCCAAGCTAAAAATCAAGCAGTTCTAAAAGAGAAATGGCAAGGAGATCCCTACATACTGTCGTCTTACCAGCTGGGATCCAGAATAAGGAAGAAAATGGTTAGCAAGAGAATGACAAACTTGCATAATTCCTGTAAACTCTTAAACAATCTTGTAACTCATGGGAAAAGTTCTGAAGAAAGAAGCTTAATATTGCTCCTTATACAATGAAGAGAATATTGCCTTCTTTTGTGTCTCATGAAAGGAATAGCATATACTTTAATGTCTGTTGTTCCCTAAATCAGTGGTCCCAACTTGTGAACTACAGACCCCCACAGACCACAGCAGCACTACCATCACGTGGGAACTTGTTAGAATTCTCCTCCCTCCCACTGCCCCCTTCCACCTACTGAATCAGAAATGCAGGGGACAGTCCCAGCAACCCAAGTTTTAACAAGCCCTCCAGGCAACTAGTGCCCGCTAAAGTTTGAGAGCTACCACCCTAAATCATGCCCATCTGTCCATTTAAGCTTTCCCAAAGGCTGTACAAGATGAAAATCATATCACTCAGCTGGATTTCATGCATTTAGAATCCACAAGGCAATGGTTTTCTGCTTTCCTAATGTGTGTGGAACTATAAAGAGAAATTCATGCTGATGCCTCCCTCATCGTGGGAATAGTGACATTTTGGCAATGATTCCCTGAGAAAATGTTCGGGGCATAAAGAAAATGAGTGAATGACACCAGAGGGCTCATACAATTGGAAATGGTCCCTTTGTCGAGAATCAAGAAGAATTTTCTAGGGCTTTTCTGTGGATGTCATCCTTTCCACTGAGAAGCAGTACATGAAGGAGATCATTTCAATCTGATACTGGCTAAGGTGACTTGAATTGGGAGATGATTGTAGCCCTGTTGCTAACAGGCCTGGACTTTGTGTGAAAAAAAGAAATAGCTCATGCACTAATGTCTGTCTTGCCAACCTATAGTTTGAGTCGCCTATTTCTTTTTTAGGATTTGTCATGATTTTCCACTTAATCTCCTGTCTGTTAGGAGTCCGAGGTGCTTGGTAATTGCCCTCTCCTTTAGTCTTGGGAAGCCCATTGCTTTGCCCTAGCTTCCCTGTGAAGGAGCTGTGGAGAGCAGAGCCAGTTCCGGTGCATCTTGATGGGACCTCATGTAGACACTCACAGGATGGAGTGAATCAACCTAGAAGGAGAAATCTCAAGTGAAAAATGAGTTATAATTTGTCTCCTGATTCTTAAGGGAATATGAAGGTACAAATCCCAATCGACTTGCACAAAAATCTGCCCAAATACTTTGCTTTTTTTGGTATAGATTCTCAAAAATTCGGGAAAAAAGATGGGCTAAATCACTGATGTACTTGACAGAACTAGGACAGAACCAATACAAAGGCACCCAAACTGTCCTTCTCCTTTCAGATATTAGTTATCCAAATTAGTGGATTATGAGCCTGGCTAACCAAGGTTATGGAATAAGTTTAAAGGAAAAAAACGACGACAAAACTCAAAATATTGTCAGCACCTATTAATCCCGGCAGTAAGAAGGGCGAGGGTAGAGAGTGAGCTGGAGTTACTACCAGAACGAATTTCAAAATAAGAATCGCTGGCTATCAGGTAGGAAGGCCGCCAAGAAGCCAGAGCACTTTGGGAAGAGAACTGCCTGGAGGCATAAAGTTGAGTCTGTAGGACAAGGAAGCGAAACCAGCTGTCTCTCTCTTCTCCCTGCTCCCTGCATACCGACATTCTTTGGAAAGCAGTTCTATGAATATAGACTTCCATTTCGTTGGACTCAGATCTGTGACTCCCACCCCCAGCCTCACCCCAAAGGCTCATGCAACCAAATTACGGACAGTATTGTCTTCTGCACAAGTAACTTGACCTAAAGAAAAGCCATTGCTCTGAATTCAGATAGGGTGAATGACTAGGAGGAATCCTGGAAATACAGTGTATCAGTGTAAGCTCTCCAGAGAAACTGAACCAAGAGGATATGATAAAATAGATGAGAGATGGATAGATAGGTGATAGATAGATAGATAGATAGATAGATAGATAGATAGATAGATAGATAGATAGATAATAGATAGATAGATATGTAATTGATTCTAAGGAATTGGCTCACATGATTATGGGGGCTGGCTAGTCCATAATTTGTAGGGCAGGGCAGCAGGCTGGAAAGTAGGGCCAGAGCTGATGTTGCAGTCTTGAGTCTGAAATCTACAGGGCAGGCCAGCATGCTGGAAACGTAAGTAGAATTTCTATGTTATAGCCTCAAGTCAGAATCCTTCTACTATAGGAAACCTCACGTTTTGCTCTTAAGGCCTTCAACTGGTTAGTGAGGACCACCATCTAGCCAAGTTGACACACGAAGCTAACCATCACACACAGCCAAATCTTCCTGTACTTTCCCCATCCTTCTGGAAGCCATGCTGCAGGATACAAATATGTCCCCCTGTGTGGCTTCCATAGAGAGGAGCTCTAGTAAACACAGAGCAAGACAGGGTTTACACGAATATTTATTGTACACAGAGAACCAGGCCTTGATATCTCCCATTTGAAGAACAAGTGATTAATTAATTAATTCAAGAATTTCTTACACTTCAGCAGTTACTTAAAAATGATGCTATTTTTATTTCATATAGTTGTGTGCCTCCAGTTTGACACATTTTGTTTTTACTGAAGTGACTGGTTAACATCATGTTTTTTCTTTTAACAGAAAAAAAAATCATTCTCGGCAAATCCCTATATCTTTCAATTTCTTACACTTTTAATCCCTTCTTTGGAATTGTTTTAATTTTCTTTGTAAACTTTGTATTGTAAGTGGGACTAGTTTGTTCGTGTTGGAAACACAGGTTTCTTGAAAACATGTATGTTTTCCCATTGTTTGTAATTTTCTATTTTCTCTTGTAATACTTGTTTTTACCATAAACTCATGGTCTCTCAAGATTTTAATGGAACCGTCTTTTCTGCTGAGCACCCCTCCTGCCCCCAGCTTCTTGCCTTCAGTCTCCGGAGAGGTAAGAAATGGACTCTAACTGGTTGATTACTTTCTAGGCTGAGTGATCTTCTTTCATATTGCAAATTTCCTACATTTTCCTCTTTATCAAATCCATCATTTCCTGATTTTCCTTTCTTTGTTTTTCAGGGATTACTCCCTTCTTCTGTTGGAGTCTGTCCTTGCGCAGCTTTGTCAGAAAAGAAATGCTGAGTTATTACATATTTTAAAATGTTTCTGTTCTTGCCTTGTGTGGTAGTTTGCCTCAGTTTAGCATTTTCAGATTAAAAACCTTGCCCCTCGGAACTTTGAGGGTATTGACAATCTCTTGTTGTCTTTTGACAATTAGTGTTCCTATAAGGAAATATGGTGAACATATTTTAAATGTAGTTTCAATAAGCTTTGAATTTTTAAGGAAGGTGTCGATCTTGAAATCCAGCTAAGATAAATTTATTCTGCTTGAACTTTTATCATTTTGGAAAATTCCAAAATCAAAGGCAAAGTTGTTACAGTATGTACGTAGCAAAAACAATATACCTGTCCAAACGCTGCACTTGCAGGTAATGAATTCACACTATTTTATACAGATGCCAGCCTTGGACAGCTTCACAGTCTTCCAGTGTAGTTCCGCCTGAGAATTTGCAAATCGAGTTCAATAACTGATTATGAATTACTTGGTATCTCTCCTTCCAAATACAGTTAAGACATTATACTAATTTTTAACAGTTGTCTATGGATAGTTTACCTTTTTTTATCCATTTATTTTCAGTGCAATTAAGGGAATATTGCAAAATATTTGTTATGATAAGAAATTGTCAACTCTGAGAGGGTTGTAAGACATTTGTTTGATGTGGACATATGGTACGCTCCTTTCTCTGTCTTTGTGCATGGTCTTGGCATTTGTCCAGTTCTTGTGTCTGCCCCAGTCTCCCTTCCAGAACTCTTCATTATTTTGGATTTTTGAGATATTCCTTTGCTACCACTTTATTTTTTTATTTAAATTCATTAGCCAACATATAGTACATCATCGTTTCAGTTGTAGAGTTCAATGATTCGTCACTTGTGTATAACACCCAGTGCTCATCATATCACGTGCCTTCCTTAATGCCCATCACCCAGTTACTATGACTTTAATGGAAGCTTAAGAAGAAGGACAGGCAGGTGTGCTCAGTCTCACATTTTGGACAAGAAGCAATATGATGCTATTGTTTATTTCTCTAGTAACTGGCTCCCCAAAATACTGCATATATGGCATATATTTATTTTATTGTTTCCAGCCATTTAAGTTACTTGAATTTCGATAATTTTTAGACTCCTACCAATAATTAAATGGGGAGAGTTAGTAGAGAACCACAAAAGTCAGATTGTGAGTCAGTCATTTGAAAGTACAAATGTTTTTAATTTTGAAACGTTCACTTCTGTAAAGCGTTAAATCCCTAAGCATAGTAATGGGATTAACTTGCTTTTAGTGTGGTGAGTACAAGGGAAAGCAACCCCATTTCCCTAGTTGTGGGGATTCTGTTAGTTATTCTCCTGGTTCCCTCGGAAAGCCCTGTCATAGAAATGGATTTCTAGGAAGCTTGGTTGATCTTCCAAGGCACAGAAATCTGTGTAGAGGTTTCCCCAAGAACCTGAGGACACCAAGTCAAGAGTCAGTGTTCACATGACATGTATTGGCAGGAAAGATATTTATTTGACATTAAGTTTTTCCATATTGAAAATGCAAAGCATGAAGATGGTTGTATATAGCAAGAATACTTTGAATATCATAATGAATATCACAAAGGCCTCAAATTGGCACTCTCTTAGGCACATGCAGATTCCCAGAATTTAGTTTCTGCTTGTGTGACCTATCCAGTCAAAAGAAAATTGTCTTTGGCCATTATAGGATTGATTAAAATTGTGGCTCTGGACACAAGTATGTAGATCGACTAAATATCAGACAAAACCCAAGGTCTATGCAGAGGGAATGGGGGTTGGCCCAGCAAAAGTTAGTGTGAGACCAGGGGACAATGTTATAAAACTCTGAGGGGGTGGGGGGTGGCCCTGGGCTTCAGTGAGCTTTGGGCTCACATGGGGCATGCATGGTTTTGATGTGGTAGTGGTGGCAGTAGATTTACTTCTCTTTCCTGAAAATTCACCATTTACACTACCTCGGGACACATGGTTGCTTCAGAGAGTATTGCAATGTATAAAGCACCTTTCTGCACTTATCAGTTCTAGAAGGTGCAGAAAACAACAACATAATAATAAACACAGAGCTTCCACAAGTGCATGTTCACTTGCCTTCTTAGAGAGAATCCCTCGCAGCTTGATTCGTGGTGTTTAATTTTGAGTCTTAGTTTCTCTTCTGGGTAGGAATAGTTATGAAAATCCCATGATACCACAGCAACCAAAGAAAATCAGAAATAGAGTGGCCCTAATGGGATCCCACAGGTGACGTTAAAAAGGAAAGATTCCTTTTTAACGTCACCTGTGGAAACCCAGGATAGCTCGGATCTTACTACAAGCATTGTTTCAGCGTTCCACGATTCATTTGTTTTTCACGGGCATGGAAATTAGAAATGGTACTGTCACCATCGTAACACGCGGTGGATAATTTTAGGGGAGAATTTGCAAGAAATAGTAGTGTGGTATCACATCAAATACGGAGGGGATTCTTAAATTGGTTTTATGTGATCTGTTGTTACAAAGATTTCTTGGCTCCTGTTGGGGTTATCTGAACTATAATGCTCCCTTGAATCCAGAGTCTACCATGCAACATAAAAACATACCCCGGGCTTTCCTTCTTACTCTTGCAGTCAAAGAATTACATCAACAACAACGATACACACACACGCGCACACACACCAAACTGATGCATTGAGACTGCTGTTGCCTCCTCCTCGGAGCTCCCTATCTACTTCCTCTTTGTACCTGATGCCTGTACCTCGAAGTCAAATCTAATGTGGCTGTATGCTCTCACCTACTATGAGCAAGATGTAGGCCAAAGAATTGAGTGCCCAAAATATTTCAAAATGCAAAAGAAATCGAATTCACTTTCCTCAGTGACCTCTTTCTCAAACCCAATTTCCTTCCTCTTTACACGTGTGTTTTTCTCCATTGTTGTCCCATTTTGATGACAATTCTTTTTTTTTTTAAAGATTTTATTTATTTATTTGAGACAGAGAGAATGAGAGACAGAGAGCATGAGAGGGAAGAGGGCAGAGGGGGAAGCAGACCCCCTGCCAAGCAGGGAGCCCGATGAGGGACTCGATCCCGGGACTCCAGGATCATGACCCGAGCCGAAGGCAGTCACCTAACCAACTGAGCCACCCAGGCGCCCTTTGATGACAATTCTTACATGTTTGACACGAGAGGGTTTAGAGCTGGGTTGACAAGGCTGCATCTATTAAAGCGCTATCCCCAGGAACCACCCAATGCGTAAGAGCCCTTGCAGCGGAAATCCTGCCCTGCTACTTCCGACATGTTTGCGTCCCAACATTTTGTTCAGACATTGAGTGTTATTTCAGCCACTTCATGGGCTCAAGTGGCTTTTGCATGTTGACCTGGGAACAAGCCTTCATTTATGATATTTCTCTTCTTGAGAAAGACCTCCAGCATATCAAACAATTACTTACAAATACATTTTAGAGTCTAGCTTGCCTGAACACTGAAGAAAATCTGCATAATTTACTGCTGCAACACATCCCTTCTTTAAGAGCCATAGATTCAGCGAGAATCCTACACATCCTACTGAGGCACATCCCCCTCTTGCCCAAGGGCAAGAGGCAGTCCAAACCAGAAAGCTGGCTTTAGTGCGTCCTGGGCATTTCAAACCTGTTCAAAGAATATCACATTTTCTTTCTTTCACACGTTGTCCCTGGCCAGGACAGCCTTACCAATGTTTATGGCTCCATAAATCTACTCATCCATTAAATCAGGCATTCGTCCACTATTTGAGCACTTGTGGAGTTACCGTTGAAGACAGTTATACTGAGAATTACCAAATCTATTTTATTCTTAAGTGCTCTACATATAACAACATCTGTGTATGTGCAGGCTGCTCAGAGCTCCCTTTTCTGATGTGTCAGCTGTCTGACCCAGCGTGGTCGAAGCTGAAGCTGCCTTCCCAGGCGGCCTGCTGGGGCTCCTGTCTTGGTGGGAGACTTTCTGGGACATGACCAGGCCAGGAACTTCAGGTGACACATCCCAACTGTCAGTTAAGCTTGTCATTTCAGTAGTTTTTTCCCTGCTCTCCTCTTCCCTCCGTCTCCCCCTCCCCTGCTTCCCTCTTCTTCCTCCTCCTCCTCCTCTCTAGTCTTTAGCCAGTGTCCAGACATCTCTGTTACTTAGGGGCTTAGTTAAATCACAGATCTGATGGTGTGCCTGCTTTGTACTGGTTAGAAGCTCTGTGGAGGAAGGCACCTCTTACAGACAAGGATCTTCAGCATCTGTTCCCTCCACCCAGACCACATGTCACATGTCCTCTGCTACTGTTGTCCCCTTCGCCCCACTCACCTCCTGCCCTCCCCTGGCCTCACCCTTCCAAACCCCCTACCCTGCACCTTGTGCTTCAGCCACACTGGATTATGCCATAAATTCCCAATATCCTTTAGAATTTCACCCATCTGTGTGTTTGTGAATGCTTCCCTTTCTCTCCCTCTATCTCTCTTTCTCTCTCCCCTAATAATCACTTCCCAAGCTTCTCTGCCCAGCAAACTAGTCATTTTTTGTCCTGCTGGAAATATCCCTTCCTCTTGACAAGGCAGATTACTCCTTCTCTTCTCTATGTACCTTTTGCACTTTGCACATACTGCAGTTGTAAATCATCCCGAGGGCTTTGGAAGGTCCGTATTTGGATTCAAATCCAATTCCTATCCTTACTGCTGTGAGACAAGCTCTAGATAGAGTTCATTCACTGGGTAAATGAAGATGATGGTACCACTTACAATGGTGTCATGAGACTTATGATCCAAGTGTAGGGAATGAATGGCTTGGGATTACTTAGCCTGAATATGACACATTTTGACAAGTTTGTCCTGATTCGGTTCTTCAAAGAAAAACTGGATTACTAGAATTCACTCTGGGCCTGTTTTAAAGGTTCACATGAATGCAAAATTTGTATTCTAACATTTATGTCAGTTTATCTTTTATTTTTTTATTTACATATAATGTATTTATTTGTTTCAGGGGTACTGGTCTGTGATTCATCAGTCTTATGCAATTAAAAAGTAATTCTGTATAAGTGTTTTTAAAGTCAGGCAAGTTGTTATGGGAATGAAATTTATGTTTATCTGCACTAAATATGTGACCCTTCACATTAATATTGTTTAAAGCCATAATTTCACCAATATGGATGCTATATCATTTGGGTTTAAGGATATAATATTTACCATGATGGACATCCAGCAAATGAGAAAAGAAATTTAAATTATGAGAGCCTGATGGTCACAACTTGATTCAGTATTTCCCTTTCCAATCAAGCAATATGAAATTTTATAGTTTGTCATCATCAGACTTGCCTCTGGATTTCTTTTTTCTTATAAATCAGTATTCTATCTAAGGTGGACATTGGCAAGGTACCAGCTCTGTCTCTTCTGTAACATGGTTACTAAATACATTTGCTTTCTACTCAGAAGGCTGATTTCAGTCCTACAGCAATCATTCACAGTTAGGAATATGTAGACCCAGGGATGCCTGGGTGGCTCAGTCAGTTGACATCTGACTCTTGATTTCAGCTCAGGTCATGATCTTGGGTCCGTGAACCCCGTGTCAGGTTCCATGTTCAGCAGGGAGTCAGCTTGAAGATTCTCTCTCTCCCTTTTCCTCTGTCCACCCTGCCTTGCTCTCTCTCTCTCTCAAAAAAAAAAAAAAAAGTAAAAAAGAAAAAAAAAAAGAATATGTAGACCTAAATATAAGAAACACCCCTGCCATGATCATATTCTCCATCTAGGGCCACACCAACCATCTGAATACCTTCTTGCGTCCCAGGGCTTTTCGATATTAATACTCCCAGAATACTCTTCAAGTACCAAGGACTAGTTCCCTGATTTGGTTAGAGAATGACATGAATGAACTATTAGGGCATAACAGAAGGGTCTTGTCCCTTTCTTGTACTTGTTACGATGTCATGGCTCCTTCTTCAGGTAGTGTCTGTGAATTCTAGCATGGCTGTCAATGGACGTATGTTAATACTTCTCTCTCTGCGGTCTGAAGGGTCTCACTCTTCCAAAATATTTCCACTGTATAATTATCCACTGTCCTATTCTCCCTCGTCTTGCCTTAATTGGCCTTATTCTTTTTCTTTCTAGTATCTTCTTTGTGGTGGAACCACTGCCCTCTATCAGTGAGGAAAGAAGAAAAGTAAATAATCATTTTTCACAAAATGTTCTCATTTCTTCATTCACTTAACAAGTGTCTGTGTTGAATACCTATCACATGCCATTTCTGAGATCTATGCTGGGGGAGAAAGAACATAATCATGGGTAAACGTGGTCCCAGCCCTCACCGTGCAGGCTCTGCAGCCAGGCAGAGAGGCGTCCCTGGGGCAGTCCACAATAAATGTTAAATGGCAACTCTACAAAGTGAGTGAAGAACTGGTATGTGATGGCTTCAGAAATTACCTTAGGAAGGTTGATACAATCAGAGGTCTGGGAAGCCTTTCCGAGGAAGCCACCATTAGGATGAAATATCCATAATAAATAGGGTTTAAGCAGGCAAAATGGGAAAGGAAAAACATTTTCAGTTAGATGGAACAGTATGTGCAAAGGCCCTGCCACCGGAACACAGAGCCACTGAGACCCCAGGACGGAGCGAGCTGGAGAAGGACATCAGGGCAATGTCCTGGGGCCTCTTTAGGGATTTTTGTCTTTATTCCAAGAGCAATGGGAGATAATGGAAGTGTTTCGGACAAGGTGTTTAGAGAATGTAGTGGAGAGACTAAGAGCAAGCCCTTTGTGGTGCACACACCTGGGCCTGTATCTGTTCAGGTATAAGCTTCGGTGAGTCGTTCCCCCACCGTCGGCCTCAGGTTTCCCATTTAGTTGTGTAATGACACGAGAAGCACCCAGTTCACTCAGCTGCTTGTTAGTGAAATGATTTGTGTATAGTTCTAAAATAATGCTGATCACATAATAAACACTTGATAAACACTAAGCAAATGATCATTTCCAAAAGAAGGAGCATCGCTAAGTACAGCACTCGTGTGGCATGGACAGAAGGCTGTTTTCTGTGTAGACCCTAAAATAGCTAAGAATCATTGCAAATCAAGTAGCTGGTGTAGAAATAGTTGACGGAAGACCCAATGCACTGCACATCGTCTTCCCTTTAGATCAGAATTAAAATAGGTTTGTCATGTCGTGGTCAGTAACCAACCTTCTCCCCTTGGCTCGCTGAAGCTGGCTGGTTTTAAATCATCAGGCCAAAATAAAAACACACACCAAGCAAAGCCCCTTGTCCTGGGTGAGTCACAGTAACCCGAAGCAAGCATGTCAAGGTCAGCCTTGGAAGGTCACCAGTGCCTGAGAAAAGCCCCATCACAGCCTGCGAACCATGAGCTCCATAATTGGCAAAGACATGCTGGTGTTTTTTTCCAGTTTTATCACTTGAAAAACAATGTGATATTTTATTCACTGGGGACTATATGCTAATATATTTGTTTTCCTTATCTATACATTTTTATTAGCCTCATTTTGGTGACTCAGAGGAACTCTGATTTGAATAAAATTATTAGAGTAATAAACAAAGGAGAACTCAGTAATTCACGATTAATAACATATATACTGAGTAGAAGTTTTAGCTTTTTAAAACACCGACCTATCACTAAAAATGTCCCCAGTTTTAAAGGGCTCTGTTTTATCTCTATTCCACACTTTGCCTGTGAATCCTGAGTTCTTTTAACACTTTTAGGCCTCTCTCCCCTGGAATGAGTTGTAAAAAATGTGTGTGCAGTCTATTTTTGTCTGCCACAGTTTTTTTTTTTCTTTTTTTTAATGGCAAATATAAAAAAAAAAAAACAACAACTTTTTGTCCTGAGGTTTATTTGCAAAACAATCCTTAGAATAACCTCCTTGTATGTTAAGTAGAGTGTCCTGTCTTTGCCTTAAGTCTTTCCTTTAAGTCTGTATGGGATTCTGTTAAAATTAACAAGTCTGCACGGTATCCGTAGATTTATTCTGGAGGCATCTGTCTTGGGCTTTCTTAGTTGCTCTTTTCACACAACGCCACATTCTGTAATTCTGGCAAAGTCACAAACGACTTCAGTGGAGGGCAAGGAGTCTGCTTGACCTGAGAAAGAACCAAAAATTTGAGTCTGACAAATTTATCATTTCAATCCCATCCAGTAGCAACTCTAAGTGAGATAGAATCTACTTTTATTTTTAAAATCTCCTTCAGGCAAATCTTTTTTTTTTTTTAAAGATTTTATTTATTTATTTGAGAGAGAGAGCACATGAGAGGGGGAGGGTCAGAGGGAGAAGCAGACTCCCCGCCGAGCAGGGAGCCCGATGCGGGACTCGATCCCGGGACCCTGGGATCATGACCTGAGCCGAAGGCGGTCGCTTAACCAACTGAGCCACCCAGGCGCCCCATGATTTTATTTATTTAAGAGAGAGAGAGCATGAGAAGGGGGAGGGTCAGAGGGAGAAGCAGACTCCCTGCCGAGCAGGGAGCCCGATGCGGGACTCGATCCCGGGACTCCAGGATCATGACCTGAGCCGAAGGCAGTCGCTTAACCAACTGAGCCACCCAGGCGCCCCAGGCAAATCTTTATGGGAAGTCACTGCAGTCTTGGCTCCGTGGCATAAGCCCAGGGCTATGCACGTGGCAGAAGCTCGTTGGCTGTTCGAGGACTGAGCGGGATGGAAGGGCGCACGGCAGGGTGATGGAGCGCCCAGAGCGAGGACCCCGGGCGGAGAGCCGGAAACAGCAGGAGAGCGGGGCTGCCAGGAGAGTGGTGTTACTGTTCCCCCAGGCAGAGCCGGGCGCAGGGGAGTTTTCACAAGGAGGGGGGACTGGCATTCCTCAATCACTCATTCTTTCATCACTGATCGTCCCATCGATCCATTCTTCAAGCACACGAAGGACACAGTACTGTGTCCTCGATACCGTGCTGGGGTTGGGGAAACCGAGCGGTTGTGAAAGGACCCCAGCCCTTGCGCTGCAAATTCACTGGCTCAGGGGTTTTGCAGTTGTTCCAGTAATTACCCTGATTGTACCTGGCCCACACCTGCTCTGTGATTTGGATGCTGAGCAGCAGGGAGGGAAAAAGGAGCTACTCCAAGCAGCAGGCGCTGGGAGTGGGTCGGTTGGTGTTTTTGGCCCTGGTTCCCCAGTCTGATGCCATTTGCTTTCAAACGTTACTGAAAAAAATTGATCAAAACTTCCCCACACCCCACAGCTTCATTTCTTATTTTCCCCAGTGTGGTTATGAAATTTATACACACAGACACACAGACACACACACACACACACACTTCTCGACATTTCAGTGGGATTTTGTGTGGGAGGAGGAAGATCCATGTTTTCCATCTACTAGCTTTGAACTAGAAGAAAACTACTGATTTTGCTATGTGTTTTGAAGCCACTTCTTGTCTGCAACAGCTTACATTAAAGTCTTGCTTATTCTAGATGATCAAAATATCATCTGCACATGCGATAGTTTCACTGCATTCCTTCCAAAATAATACTTCGTAACTCATTTCATATCTAATAATATTGGCTAATATTTCCAGAATAACATAATGGTGATATTGTTTTGAGAAATTTAAAATCAGAGTAAGGAGATCTCATTATATTTTTATTTTTCTTGAAAACAACAACAAAAAATAAAAAACCAGAAATGGATATCAAATCTTTTCAAGTGTATTTTGTAGATGATCTCTTAGATTCTCTCCTTTTGCCTGATAATAAGATGCTATACTATCGTATACCTGTAGTAAATACTAGTTAGATGTTACATGTTGTTTACTGTATTTTATAAATTCATTTGCTCGTATTTTATTTAACATTTTCCTATCTATTAATAAACGAAGCCATTGGTGTTTTTATAATTTTTGTGCTATTTTTCAAAATTTTTATTGCATTTACTTTAGTTAAAAGAATTAACTTATGTTACCATTTGTGCTATAATGACATGTATCTCCTCACAGATGAAAACCCAGTGATGCCGGCAGGCTGGGTCCGAGGATCCAGAGGGAGGGGTCCCGAGAGACCAGCTGAGGGTCCGTGGCTTCGCACAGGATAGAAATCAAACACAATCCAGAGAATGTGAAAGCAGTGTATTGAATAGCGTGAGTGATAGAGAACAGCAGATGGAGTGTCTGGGAGACTCAGGAAAGGAAAGAAGAATGAGTCTCGTCATTGTTTGGGGCTTGGGTTTTATATTGGAAAGGGGTCCAGGGTACGTTTCCCTTCAGAAATCCAGGGTAGGGTCCAATCAAAGGCGAATGTCAGATGAAGAATAGGTGTTAGGCCATAAATCACCCAAAGTCAGGGGTATTGATGTCCGTGTCAGCCGAGAGTTGTTCGAAGCTAATGTCCAGGAAATGTTTGGAATCTGGGTCTTCTTGAATGTTGTCAGGTGTTTGGGCCCCAAGACAAAACTCAGAGGATGAGTAACTTTCTTGCTTTCCCCTTGCAGTGGGAACATAGCTTCTGTGGCTTATTCAGAAATAAGGCTTAGCAGAAAACCGGCAGAGAGCTGTTTCTAAAATGGAGTCCCTTCAGCTTCCCTGTCTCACTCGGAAGGATGGATAGAAAATCCACTCGCAAGAGTCTCCGTGAATTCATTCGTGGAGCTAATACCATGAACAGGCTTATCAAACTACTCAGTGGCAATCACATACTTTCTGTGAAGAGAGATGGATTATTTGGGAAACAGAACCAGGAACATAAAATGTGTTGTTAAGAATCACAGAGAATTAGTCCCAGGCCTTGAAACCTGATCAAGAAACCCAGTATTTGCCTGGATGGATTTCAGAATTGCTATAGGCTAGTGGTTCCCTTCTACCTTCCAATTCCCCTTTAAGAGTGTCCTACCTTAACAAGGCAAGACTGTCAGCCCGTACCCATCCTACCCACCCATTATCTCCTTGGTTTCACTGGTCCCGGGAGAGGAGTTTTGCCCCAGGAGCTATATTCAACAACTTATATGTTAATGCATGTTAATCTGTTGAGGGCCCAGGAGACTCATCTGCACCTTGACTGCATTTAGATGCTGAGATTTTGGACTCTAGTTGATGCCTGCATTTTGTATGTGGGAATCATTGGGGACCTCAGGCCGAAGGTGGCCAAGCAGAGGATAAAGTGGTCCTATCAAATCCCACCCTCTGGGGTTCAGACATTGTAAATCCCTCCCCTTCAATGTGGGCGGCACCTGGTGTTTGCTTCTAGACCACAGAATATGTCAAAGGTGAAGGTGGGGAAGAACCCATCTAGAAAGTTAAACACTTCCACGTTGATTCTTAAATTTTAACATATTCCCTGAAACAACTTTGGAGTTCCCCTAGTCCTTATACTTTGAAGGATGTTCTGTTTCTTTATGCTGTGTGTGTGTGTGTGTGTGTGTGCGTGCAAAGATGACAGTCTTTGAGTTTAGGGAATACACTTACTTATGTAGGGATATATAGAGATTTGTCTGTCTTTAAATTTAGAAACTGCAGAAGTTGAGGTAAGGTGCTTGTTGTAAATACTGTTCTAGTTTTCCTTAACCTGAACTGGAAATTCAAAAAGCTTATAAAAATACCAAGACGACTAGTGTCCCCAAAGTGAATGTCCCTTGCTTAGATTTCAGCTGTAAAACAGCAATCTCTGAAGTACATTCATAGATGTAATTGGCTTTATGACACGATTCACAAATGGGGCCACCTCCCATATAGTGAGTTGAGAAGAGCTCTGAGGAATTGTACAAGATGGCAGGTTTTTAGAGGAAGGAGGCCACAGCATGAGAGTTATCAGCAAGGGGCGCCTGGGTGGCTCAGTCAGGTAAGCATCTGCCCTCGGCTCAGGTCATGATCCCAGGGTCCCGGGATCGAGTCCCGCATCGGGCTCCCTGCTCGGCAGGGGGTCTGCTTCTCCCTCTGCCTCTGCTCCTCCCCTGCTTGTGCTCGCTCTCTGTCTCACTCACTCTCTTTCGCTCAAATAAATAAAAATAAAATCTTAAAAAGAAAAAGAAAGTTATCAGCAAAAGAAAAGAAAAGATTGGTTTCGTCACGTCATCTGACCTTGCAGGGGTGGGGCAGGAGGTCTTATTAGCTGCATTGTCTCATCTTCCCTTGGGTGGTGGAGAGGGCCCTGGGGACAGATTACCTCCTTGGTGCTTACAGAAAACTTCTGATTGACAGGTTAAGACACATTTCTGGGGGAGGCTGAAACTACAATTAGGTTAAATGGTTAGCTGGTTTGGTGTCATTTGGGGCCTGTGGGTTTGGTTTTTGTTTTGTTTTGTTTTTTTAACGAATGTTAATTCTACCTCGGCAAGTTGTCAATTTGATTCAGTCCACGGTGGCCGTTTCTCAGAACATCTGCTGCCTGATGGCAGTTTTGTGGTCAGTAAATGAGGGAATCCAGATGTGATATGTGGAGTAGCTATCTAGCATATAAAATTCCCCCAATGCTTTTTGTCCCTTTATTCCCAAAGGTCAGGTTCAAATGGACTCCGGTTCCCTGGGAACCTTGTTTCCCCAGGTCTGGTTTGTTGGGTGGTGGACGTGCCGGCTTACGGCCTCTCACCTGACCAGGTGGAGACGTGCCTCACCCCTCCATGGCCCACGTTCCGGCTCTGTGCAGGTGAAGAGCATCATTCCTGCCTGCTGGAGAGCAGGTGCGTAGGGGTCTGGGAAACAAATCTCTGGTTTTTGTGGGTTTTTTTAAAGATTTTATTTATTTATTTGAGAGAGAGAGAATGAGAGACAGAGAGCATGAGAGGGAGGAGGGTCAGGGGGAGAAGCAGACTCCCCACTGAGCAGGGAGCCCGATGCGGGACTCGATCCCGGGACTCCAGGATCATGACCTGAGCCGAAGGCAGTCGCCCAACCAACTGAGCCACCCAGGCGCCCTATTTATTTATTTATTTTTAAATGTTTTATTTATTTATTCATGAGAGTCAGAGAGAGAGAGAGAGAGGCAGAGGCAGAGGGAGAAGCAGGCTCCTCGCCTAGCAGGGAGCCTGATGCGGGACTTGATCCCAGGACCCTGGGATCATGACCCGAGCCGAAGGCAGACGCTTAACCATCTGAGCCACCCAGGCACCCTAAATCTCTGATTTTATTCCTGCTCCAGCTCCATCAATCCAGGCACACACAACTCTTTCTCCTTAATGCCAGTCTCATCCGGTGAAGGAGGTTTACAAGGTTTGTTTGTTTGTTTTTTCTCCGAATCTCAGTTGCAGACAGATGTAAAAATGCACTAGTCTAAAACTGTCATTTTTTATAAAGGAAAAGCAGATATTCTCACCATGATTTGTACGACTAAAATACAGAAAAGGCAAATGATTTAACCAGTCACTCATGTGCACGCTTCCAAGAAGTGGTCTAGGAACTTTGAATACAAAGGAATGAGGCCAATGTGGGGGGTTTAGCTTTTAGAAATATCAGTTCACACAGGAATTCTGTCATAAATTCTACAAGTGTCACTCTGTCAACACTACATTCCTATCCCTATAATCAGGAGTGGGTAGCTTAGCGATGCTTTGTAAAACATCGCTGGGAAAGGATTATGCTTTGGGATAGTTATGACATTTAACCAAATATACTTAATACTAATACTTTTTTGATTTGGGGGGCTGCATATATTGTGTTGCTCATAATAAAAATATTTAAGGGGTGGTTCATAGGCATTTGCTTATCCATGGGGACATTTTCCCATATTCAGTTATTCAAGAGTCAGTCTTCAGCAGAAACATGATCCTTCAGACGTTCTTTGCAAAATCAGGAGGGCAGCAGCCCATGGAAAGCACAGGTCCATTCAGGACACGACTGTGCACAGGCATCCCTAAAAAGGCCTTGGCTAAAAGTCCAGATTAGGTCCTCATGGTCGAATTCTAAATTTGCCTGAGGATGCTGAGTTTCTCATAGAAAGAACCCAATGCATACTATAAAGATGTGGCTTCTATGGAAAGGCACACATGTAATAAAATTCCCAGAAAGTGTAGAAAAGAGATATTCTACATTCTGGGGTGGAGACAATAAGGAGGTACAGATCCTTATAAAGGAAAAGTCCAGCCCACCTTCTATCTTAGCTCTAGTCTCACCCCCACCTAAAGAGATAGGGTGCCACAAATTCCAGTCGCTGTGGATGGCTGCATGGTGTCCATTGGGTGACTTTTTGGTTCACCCCACTGTTGGCTTATGATTTAGTTGTCTTGGGTCTGCTGAATGAGTTAATGAACACAGAGGGGTACCTGACCCTCCTGTCACAAAGCAGGGACAGGTTTTAAACCCCCTTGGTTCAGTGGGCTCTCAGAGCACATCAGGGGAAAAATAGTAACTATCAGAGTGAGCAAGGTTTAGGGGCCTGCAGCTCATTCAGTTTTAGAGCATCCCTTTAAGAAAAAGAATAAGAAAATTAGATAATTAGGTATGGGTACCAGTCCTCTGAGCCTCAAGAATTTTAGCTGCCTCAAGTGACCATTTTCCTGGAATTAGGTTGCTAACATATGAACACCTTGAAGTGAAGAGGTAAGATCCCCATATATGTGTTTTGGGAGCAGAATATAACACTAGATTTCTTTAGTACTAACACACACACACACACACACACTTATTATCCAAAGGGAGTTTTCACAATATTTGTTTATTACTTGAAGTACCCACAATTTTAACTTAGTTGCTGAAATATATTAGGATTATTAAAACATTAATAAAGCAACTAACTCACTCATCTTTGGGGTCTTCTGGATTCAACTGAGAGGCACGGAAACTGCTGGAAGTTCCACGCATTTGGATTCTGCAGCCCAGTGCTGACGGTGGGCGTCAGAGCTCCATCTCTTCTGAGGGAACATTTCTCACCCTCTGTGCAATTAACCAGAGCTTTTAAAGAAAGGAACTTCCTGGTTTTATCCAAACTAGTATTCTTTTCCCTTGTGGGACAATCTAAGGTGAAGTCAGGAATGATTATAAGAATAGCATGTTGTACGGGGTGCCTGGGTGGCTCAGTCGTTCAGCGTCTGCCTTAGGCTCAGGTCATGATCCCGGGGTCCTGGGATGGAGCCTTGCATTGGGCTCCCTGCTCCGTGGGAAGCCTGCTTCTCCCTCTCCTGCTCCCCTTGTTTGTGTTCCCTCTCTCGCTGTGTCTCTCTGTCAAACAAATGAATAAAATTTAAAAAAAAAAAAAAAAGAATAACATGGTGTGGCAAATAAGCAAAAGCTGTAGTGACACGGTAAAACCTCCTGTGCAAAGCCACATTCCTGACATTTCAGGCTTATTAGGGTTTGAGGGGCCATCTGGAAAGATGTCTCCCTGTCCCTTGCTGTTCTTCAGTCACACAGCTTGAATATATCACCCAGAGATGAAGGACCAGCCTTTTTATTAAAAACTACTTTTTCTCCAGCCACATATGGTCATTCCATTTGCTAAGAGAACGTGTCATCATAAAGATACCTCAAAAGATGAATATTTGAATTGCCAATTCTTAAAGCAAAAAAGTATAGATTTTGTATGAAGCTTCAAACATTTTAGTGAGAGTCCAATGGCTTTAACCAACAAGTAATTCCCAAAGGTGTTCAAGAGTAACTTTGGGGAAAGAAAAAAACTAAGGTGTCCATTTTATTATTATTATTTTTTAAGTAGGTTCCACGCCCACTGTGGAGTCCAACACGGAGCTCGAACTCACAACCATGAGTCCAAGACCTGAGCTGAGATCAGGAGTCGGACACTTAACCAACTGAGCCATCAGGTGCCCCCATTTTATTAATTTTTTAAAGGTGTCCATTTTAAAGTAAGATCACTTTATGCTCGAAAAAGATTCATGGAAAAAAAATTAAGCTTTAAGACAAGTGCTTTTAGCTGCAAAAAAAATAAAGGTGAGCAGTGTGAATGAGCTTGTTCATTCATTTCACCTTGGACGATTAGTACTGAGTAGTCAATTTCTGTCAGTCGTTCATTGTTGAGCTGACTTGTGGCTTACATTCGCTTGACATTTATATTGCTTAAAATGTGACAGGTATACATATTTATATAATGTAAAATACCATCATAGATGACTGAAAGCCTATATTAATTCTCGCTCCCCGAGACTCCCAGCAAGTGAGCACAGTGGGGTTACTTGCCCAGGGCTCCTGCTTCCTGTGGGACTCCTCTCGGATAATCCACCCCCCGCAATTTTTACAGTGATAAAATACACATAACATAAAATTTATATATTATATATATAATTTTCAAATTTATATATAAATTTTTATGTATTTATAAATGTATAGAAGTAGAGTCTCAAATTTCAGAGTCCCATAATTGAAGCTGTAGCAGATCTTCAAGACTGAGTTTCCTGGAATAGAAGTTAAAAAGAGAGGGGGGGAGAGATGAGTTAAATTAGCCTCATTATTGAAAAAAAAAATCTTAATTCCCTGAAGGGGTGGGAATCATAGTTTTACCTAGTCCTTTTATATTTTATTTAATTATTAGTAGTCTCTCCCATGATGTTTCATCATGGGCGGTGGTAGCCATCAGTACTGTGGACCAGTATTCCAAATTCCCATTCTTCTGAAAATAGTTTCTCTCTGTTTGAGATGAGGAGCTGCCTGTGACTTGCTTTGGTCAATAAAATGTGAGCAAAAGTGACCATGTGTGTGTGCAAGTGCTCAATCGTCAGGCTTGTCCCAGGTGGAGGCTCTGTCAGCTACAGTGAATGGGGACAGCACAGTACAGAGCCCTCATGAAACCCACATTGGTCCACCCCAAACAAAAGGTAAACCACTGTTATTTGCAGGCATCCGAACCTGGGCATCATGGGATAGTGCAGCCCAACCAGGTCTTTCTTGGCTGTGTGTTTAGGGATCCCATATACAGTCCAGAACAATCCTTCCTGAGCTAACTTTTGTCTGAGATTACTCAGTCAGCAAGGACACTGGTCCAAAATGACTCTTTCTGCGCTAAGATTTTTACTACAAATGCCCTAATGAATTTCATATGCTGTTTTTAAATGACACCCTTTGATAATAACTTTGGGCATAACTTTGCCATGTTACCTAGGGAAAGAGACTTTTTAAGATGATAAGGTAATTTAATTCAAGTCCATATGACTTTGGTGTTTGTCTTGATTGATTGGCATAAAGCCAATATTTAAAGCAATTAGATAGGCTGCTTATCCTATTTTCATAAAAATTACTTAATTTAGCCAGGTTTTAGACGTGTATTTCATAATGCATTGATCAAGATTGTCATAGACAGGAAATCCTCATTTTTTGTTTTAACAGTCTGAGGAGAGTACCCGATGCAATTTATTTTTGTGTTAAGAAACACATATGTGTTTCTTAAACTGATGATACTCAGAGATGGATAGAACCAGGAAAATGTCCTATTATCCCTAAATTAGCACTCATTTTTGTGGTGCTTGTCCAATAAACACTTTTTGAATGGAATACTTTATCAAACAAAAGAAAGGACTAAAGGGCGTGTCTGTAGAGCAAACTATGAATAAGATTTTAAATACTCGCAGGGAAGTCAGGAAACCAACCAATGATAGTGCTTACCTCTGATCCTGAAATCACGTGATGCAGTGAACACGAGGGACGGCCCACTAGTCACAGAGGCCATGCACCTTTTAGTCAGTCTGGCAAAGTCATGATTTATTCCTGAGGTTTAGAATTCCTCCCCAGGCTTGACCTTGCTCACGTTAGTAAATTACCCCAGGTTAGGGGAAGGGACAGATCTGAGTTCTGATTTGTGTCATTGCTGTTCACATTACTTCTGTATTTAACTCCATTCAATTTGTATCCAAATCACTGTGTCAGGCTTTGAAACATTGCTTCTGTTTCTTTCAGAGTTATAAGCAAACCTATTATGTGACATTTATTAACAAAACAAACCCATTCTTCAAGTAAAGCACAGAGAAGTGAGACAACAGGATTACTGCTTAGTGGTTTTTTTGTTTCATGTTACTGTTAATCTTCTTTGTTTTCTCACTGGTTGTGTGTCCATCAACTATTTCCTGTGCATATTTATAGAATAGTTAAAAAAAAAAAAAAAGTAACCTTGTTCAAAGTACTGCCAAAGAAACCTGGCTCATTTCCCATAATTTTCAGTACAATAAGTGATCTTATTCATAGCCAGAGTACTTGTGTGGGTTGGTTATTGCATTTTTATACATGGTACTTTTCAGTTGATGAAATCACTATAGGAAATTTTCCCAGATTTGCCATGCCGCGAGTTTGCTGAATGTCTACACTGCTACACTTTGCAGATCTTACGATCTGCATGTTACATAAGACTTCATAAACCTCTGGTAAATACTGAGGGAAAATGAAGAGTTGGGTCCTGAAAATGTGTGTGACACATTGGAGATTCTTGGAAGAAAAGCACTACATTAATCCACTCTTTAAACTCTGATATATGTATCCTTTAGTGGTTGGAGTATGTTATTTCAAGCATTTTTATGAAATTAAATAAGTAAAAATGCAAGCCTTTTTGAAATAGAGGCTATATTATATAACTAGTACACTTTTCTAATAGGCTTGAAAACTCCAAGCATGGTATGCTTTTAAAACTTGCCAAATCATAGAGTCTATTTAAATATATTATTTTCCTGGAAAACAAAACAAATAGATTAAGCAAAGCTTTAGAAATGGAAACAAATATTGTATTGTGCCCTGTACTATAAGCTGGTGGAGAAAATGTTTTCCAAGCCGCTTGCAATAATATGTGGGTGAGCTTATCAAAATTTACAGCACACATACTCCATGCATGAAGTATATCACTCTTTCAGGGATATGATTAAAATCAGTCTCCCGGATCATTGGGAAGGTGAGGACATGAATCTTTCAGTAGCATATAAGTGAGTGATCTTTTGTTTCCTGAATTCTGATTCCTCTTTCAGTTAAAATTTGTCATAAGAGCAATAGAAGTTGTCTCTCTTTTACATATTTACCTACTTCTGGCACAAAACAAAGCTGTGTGCTTAAATTATCACCAATAACATTCAGCCATGGATAAATCAATAGTTTAATGTGCAAACTTACAGAGCTATTAAACTCTGACTTTTCACTTCTTTTTTTTTAAAAGATTTTATTTATTTATTTGAGAGAGAGAGAGAGAGAAACAGCATGAGAGGGGATAGGGTCAGAGGGAGAAGCAGGCTTCCCGCTGAGCAGGGAGCCCAATGTGGGACTCGATCCCAGGACTCCGGGATCATGACCTGAGCCGAAGGCAGTCACTTAACCAACTGAGCCACCCAGGCGCCCTGACTTTTCACTTCTAACATAACTTTTTTGACCAAATCAGCAGTCATATAGGGATGTATCTGGAGCATAACATAAACTCCGGGTGTGGTGAGGCTTCGGCATCATCACAGTTTGGATATGACGGTCTGAGGGCCAGTCCGCCCGCCCCCAGTGGTTTCGGCAGACGGAAGGAGGGGCACACGTGCTAGTGAAGTCACATGTATGAGGAAAGATACATTTGAAGACATTTTCAAGAACTTGACTCTTCTCATTTAGGAAAAAAAATGGGTCTCTAAATTTATTATCACACCTACAAATGTATGCTTTTTTACGAATAGTCTAAAACTACAGTAACTCAGGAACGAAGAATGAAACAGTGAAAGAGAAGAGAATTCGGAAGCAGAGCCACATAAAATATGCTTACATTTACATAAAAAGACAACATTTCAAATTTGTAGTGAAATTATGAATGTTGTTAGGAAAAACCTACCAATCTGATAAACAAAATGGTGTATCCCTGCTACACATCAAGAACCAAAATAAATTTATATGAATTAATAATATAAATAAAAATAATAAATGCATTGGAAGAGAATATAGATGTTCACTTTGTAGTCAAAGTTAGAATTATTTCATTAAAACATAAACCCTAAAATATCCAAATAAACTGAAAGTGGATATACATATACATATATATATATATATATATATATATATTTAGTAGAAAGAATTTAGTAGACGGAAATATAAATGGACTGCCAAATTTGGTTTAGGAAAGTTATGCTTACACAAACCTTAGAAGCCATACCAAAATTATTGAAGGATATGACCTCCTATAAAATCTTTCATGTGACAAAATATACCATAAAACAATCAAAAGAAAAGTAGTGAACTACAATATATAAAAAGTTTTCATGAATAAATAAGAAAAGATAACAGCAGAAAAATATACAAGGTTTACATAATGGTTAATATGCAAAATTAGGAAAATATAAATTCAACAAATGGCAGGTGATTTTCCTTTCAGATTGGCAGAAATTGCTAATATCCAGTGTGTTGTTGAGGGTGTGGTGCACATGGCAATCTTGTGTTCCATTTGTGGAATTCCAAGTTGGTGTAGATATTTTAACAAGGTAATCTGTCAGTATCTATTAAATATAAATTCACATCCCTCCCAGGGAAATGTTCACATGTGTGCAAAAAGGGCACATGCAAATATAGTCAAGGAAGCTTCACCTGTAACAGCAGAATAATTGCAAACAACCTAACTGTTCATCGATGAGGGAATATTAAGATGAATAGTGGCAGTGGTTAGAAAGAAAAAAATAATAAATCCATATGTTTTGATATTAAAATAATCCCAAGATAACTTCAGTAATAAATGCATGGCAAGAAAAAAATGTACATTGTGACTCCATAATGTTATGAGCAAGCCAACTATATATTTATACATATGTATGCATGCATAGACACAGATATGGAAAACACTCATCAAGCTTAAAACCAAAGCTTGCTCAGAAGGAAAAAAATTGGGGGGCATCAGGGAAAGGGGAAATTTTGCAGTTATGTGTATGCTTTCCATATTATCATAACTTGAAAATAAATAAGAAAAAATAGAGAGATGCTGCACAGCAAAAAAAAAAAAAAAAATCAACAAAATGAAAAGGCAAACTCCTGAATGGGAGAAAATATTTGCAAATCATAAATCTGATAAGGAGTTAATTTCCAACATATACAAAGAATTCACACACCTCAACAGCAAAAACAAAGAAACAAACAAAAAACAATCAAACAATTCTATTAAGATATGGGCAGAATATCTAAACAGACATTTTTCTTTTTTTTAAAGATTTTATTTATTTATTTGAGAGGGAGCATGGATGTGTGTGTGCAGGGGTGAGAGACAGAGGGAGAGGGACAAGCAGACTCCTCGCTGAGCGGGGACCCCGAAACAGGGCTCAATCCCAGGACCCCGGGATCACAACTTGAGCCAAAGGCAGCTGCTTAACTGACTGAGCCACCCAGGTGCCCCTAAACAGACATTTTTCTAAAGAAGACATACAGATGGCCAACAGGTATATGAAAAGGTGCTCAACATCACTCATCGTCAGGGAACTGCAAGTCAAAACAAATTGCAATGAGATCTCACTTCACACCTGTTGGAATGGCTATTATCAAAAAGACAAGAAGTAACAAGTGTTGGTGAGGGTGTGGAGAAAAGGGAACTTTGATGCACTGTTGGTGGGAATGTAAATTGGTGCAGCCACTGTGGAAAACAGTATGGAGTTTCCTCAAAAAATTAAAAAATAGAACCATCATATGATGCAGTAATTCCACTCCTGGCTATTTATCTAGAGAAAATGAAAACACTAACTTAAAAAGATATATGCACCAGATGTTCCTTGCAGTATTATTTACAATCGTCAGGATATGAAAACACTTAAATTTTCATAGATGGACAAAGAAAATGTGATAAATGTCTCTCTCTCTCTCTGGAATATTATTCAGCCATAAAAAATATAATGAGATCTTGCTATTTGTGACAACTTGGTAGGACCTCAAGGGCACCATTCTAAGTGAAAAGAAAACAAGCTCATAGATACTGAGAACAGGTTGGTGGATGCCACAGGTTGGGGGTCAGGGGTGGGTGAAATGGATAAAGGAAGATCAAAAGGTATAAACTTCCAGTTATGAAACAAATAAGTTGCGGGGATGTCATGTACAGCATGGTGACTGCAGTTAATAATAGTGTATTGCATATTGAAAGTCACTAAGAGAGATCTTGAAAGTTCTTATCATAAGAAAAAATTTTGTAACTATGTATGATGACCGATGTAAACTATCATTTTGCAACATATACAAATACTGAATCATTAATGTTGTATGCCTGAAACTAATAATACTGTCATAAGTCAATTGCACCTCGATTAAAAAAAAGAAAAATAGATAAGCCTCAGTTATATTAGAATTATATTAGAATTGTATATCTTCCCATCTCCGGTAAATGAGTATCATTCTCCATTTCCCCTGATTCCTACCAATTCTATACCCTAAGGTCTTCCCTCAGCATCCTCCCAGTGATTATCAGAGAGATCTATGAAAATTAACTAAAAATAACTCCTTCTGAAGCCTTCATTCGTCCACCTTCATGAGATTCGATTAATCTTTCATTCTCTAAATAAACAGAATGTCACCATATAACTAAACCATTATGATCTGTTTCCATTATATTTCCCAGCTGCGTTAGAGAAAGAATAGAAAATTTGAAAGGATTTTTAGATTTCTGTGACAAGCATTCTTGAATCCTGTACTACATCTAACCACTAACTGATGAGCTTGAGGAGGGACAGTTTGGGAGAGTTGATTCATAAAGTCAGGAACTACACTGTGTTCAAATAGATGATTGAGTCTGTCACATTCTACTTTGCATCTGTGTATTAGATGAAAACCCCTACTTATTATTAGAAGCATCTAACTTTTTATCTGAAGCCCCTGATGACACTGATATTGAACTGGCATCATCAACACTTTGGGATGCTTCCCCACTTTGGAGCCAACACGTGAACAACAGTTTCACTTTTCCCTCCTGTAAAGGAAAACCTGAAATCAAAGTCAAAGGAACTAACGTAGAGAGCCAATCATGTGACCTAAATACAAGATCATAACATGAAGAGTGGGGTGTAAACCCAACCATCACAGCTCCACATATTTGATTTTGGACACAGCCTTCTTCAAACACTTGAAGACACTCGAGGGTCCAATCTGTGTCTTCTCTGTTTCACATGGTCAGGTCACTACAAGCACCCATGGTGGATGGGAAAATATTTCATGTGAGTTACATGGTCACTATCCATTTTCTTAAGATGTGGAAACTCAATGTTGGAGATTGACTGGAGCATGCACTTTTAATCCTTTTAATAACAGAGGAGTTTATTGCAAAATAGAAAAAGGGTGTTATCAAAGAATAAACATAAATAAACCCTAAATCCATTGTAGCAAGAGTGGTAAGATTACTGTCCACTACCTTTTGAGCGTATTTAGTGAGGTTGAGTCAGATTCTCAGAGTCTGGGCTCCTTGAGCCCTGGACAGAGAAAAGCCAAGGGCTCACTAAATAGAAGGTCAGCTCAGGCAGCTTTCCCCTAAATAACCAATCCAAACCATCCACTGCGCCTTCCGCCTTTCAGAACCACGATGGGACTGCAGAAGAGGAGTATTTTGTAATCACCGCAGAATGGTTTGAGGCTCTGGAGGGCAAAGACTGAAGCTAACAGTTAGTTAGTTAGTCAGTTAGTTAGTTAGTTAGTTAGTAAGTATTTTCTACTATGGATTAACAAATAGCAAAAACCCATCCCCACCGACGTCCCCCATTCAGAATGGACTGGCGTTGCCACTACCAACAGCTGGGGACTTCTGTTTCGGGTGGGACAGGGTTAACGACAGAAAGGGGAGCACTGCCTGCCTTGACTGGAATAGAAACAGGATATTTCAATGACCTTAAACGTAATTTTCAACATAACAACCTAGTCGCATAGCTCGAGCGAGTTACTCTGGAGTCTATAGGAATTTTAGACAATACAAGATGTCATTGAAAAGTCATTGTACAAGGTTTCGCATCAGTAGGATCAGGCCCATTTGCACCATTGTGCCATCAAGTTTGATCTGATCCTAAAGGAGCACTGGAAGTCCAGTTACTCTCTGAACCCAATTCTATTCATGGGGGACCTTGGGCCCGAGTACCGTGTGTGAGAGGGAGCTGATCGAAGGCTGCCTCAGTGTTGTGTTCACATTTTCTACCCCCAAGCTAGAACCCAAATCCGAAGATTTGACTTGAGTCTTTGTCACTTTATCCTCAAGGTAGATGTAGAAAGAGATGCTAGAATTCAAAGACTTCATTCATTTTTTCCTAAAGAACTGATAACTGCTTCTAATATGAAAAAAAAAAAACCCTGTGAGGTCAAGCGTAGAGCACAATTTAAATTTTTTGCGGACTTAAACCTCATGAAAAGTATCATGTTCTTTTTCATATTTTAGCTGTGTGTGTGTGTGTGTGTGTGTGTGTGTGTGGCATATTTATTTGCTGCAAACTCTTAAGAGTGAATAATATTCCATAGGGTTAATCTAAAAAATCTTCAAAACCAGTAATAGTTTATAACTCAGAAACTTTCTAAATAGTTTGGACTCACTAAAAGTTGATCAGGATTAAAAAAAATGTGACTATGTGATGCAGTTAGCCCTGCTGAAATTGGGGGAATTAAGGCGGAGACAATTCTCTACAAGAGAAAGAATTCAGGAACTTTCTCCTATTGCCAAAGCTGCATTTGGTGGCAATTAACCAAGAACTCATTTTTCCATTCAAAGCCAATATCTACTAACTATTGTATTTTCTATGTTTCAAAGTGGTTCTGAATAACTTGCATATATTATCTCGTTTATTTTCACAATGATAGTATAAATTAGATATTGTTTTCCCCTTTCTACAGTGGGGAACTTGAGCTTCAAGAGGATAAGTATTAGGGTGCCTGGGTGGCTCAGTAGTTAAGCATCTGCCTTCGGCTCAGGTTATGATCCCAGGGTCCTGGGATTGAGCCCCGCTTCGGGCTCCCTGCTCAGCGGGAAACCTGCTTCTCCCTCTCCCACTCCCCCTGCTTCTGTTCCCTCCCTCGCTGCGTCTCTTTCTGTCAAATAAATAAATAAATAAATAAATAATCAAAAAAAAAAAAAGAAGAAGAAGAGGGTAAGTATCTTGCCTGAGTTTATACTTCTGGTACATGGCCTACAATACAGTGCTGTCCTTGGCCCTACCTTAGTTTTTTGTTTTGCTTTGTTTTGAAATCAGTAACTCCAAAAAGTGGAATTGTCATAATAGCAAAGGAAAAAAAGGTAGAATTCCAGAGCTAATAATTGAACATTTGAATTCAGTTTTAGTAGAAAAAACAGCCATCAGACTTTTGGGGATCCAATGTCACTACCAAGGTCATTCCTCATGTAGCTAGATAAAAATTTCATTTTTAGTCCGAATGGTAAAACCATCCATTTTGGCCTGAAAAAATGAAATCTTTCAAGTAAATTAAGCCTCCTTATTCTCATTCCAAATCAATAGACACATTTCTTATTCTCATATAGGCCTGCCCACATAAGAGATTTTTGAAAAATCTAATGAACCCTGTATTTTTATCAATGAGTAGGATTTTGTTTTCCGTGCAGTCTAATGAGAGGGAGAACATGCTGAGAGATTATGAGGACATGGCAACTGCCAGTCTGCACAGGGTTATGATGCTGTCCACGGAGGATGTGTTTGTTTGGTGGGCTTGAGTTAGTCCCTCAGCCTGACATCCTTGGGTACCAGTGAAAGCTTATAAAGCAGAGGGTCAACCCAATTGGCTTTCCTCTAAGTGACACATTTGAACACTAGATGCTCCTGGGATTACTATGTAGAGTATGTACAACAGGACTAACATTGTTAGAACATGTGTTAGAACATGTCCCACACTATTGAGTCTTTCAGGGTTGGGAGGCAGGTGGAGCCTGTCCCTCCCCCATACACAGACAGGGGAACTGAGGCTCATACGTAAGGCACCATATTCTGTTCCAGATTCAGGAACAGAATCTGGAACAGAAGTCTCTGTGCTAGGGCAGAGCTCCTTTAACCATTCCATGTGACTCTCCAAATAGTTACTCTTTTAGGGCCATTCCTGTCTCCTTATGTTCTCATGTGCTTCTCACGTTGAGGCAAAGATTATCGGGATCATTATTAAATCAAGGGTGGGCCTGTGGATATGCATATTTTGTAATCCCAACTGATGATAGTTGGGTTTCATGGATGACAAAGACTGAATCTT
Organism: Neomonachus schauinslandi; assembly: GCF_002201575.2. Taxonomy (NCBI): domain Eukaryota; kingdom Metazoa; phylum Chordata; class Mammalia; order Carnivora; family Phocidae; genus Neomonachus; species Neomonachus schauinslandi. The sequence goes on from NC_058409.1 coordinate 144,534,122, forward strand.
CCTCTTCTTTAATTTTCCAAGGCTCTTAGTGGCATAAGGACTGCCTTGCACATACTAGGCCCTTTCTACTTACTGAATGATAATTAATGTCATCTTCAGAATTAGTATATGGTGATACTGCCTTATTCATTCCCTATGTAAAGGCTCGGGGAAAGTGTGACTGCTATGAGCCTTGATTTCTTCCTGTTTAAAATGGGGCTGTCACAAGCACTTTGTAGTGCCTCCAAGAGAGGTACAGATGATATGTGTGAAGACCAGGGTCCTTCCCAGCACATGGGAGGTAATTAATAAACAGAGGCAGCCTTTACCACAGTACCCTGGTGATTATTTTGTAATCATCATTGTATCTCCCATCAATATATCTTCTGTTCTCTATGGAACTTAACACACAGAGACAAATATAATCGATATTTAATAATGGAGCTTAATAAATGCATGTTACTTGATTAATTAATTGTCAAGGAATGGAGGCAGAAAAGAAAAATCACCAGCAGAGCTTCTGGTAGGTGCTTTACTCTCTAATCTATCTACTAAACTGTTGTCCATCCCAGGTTGACAGTCCTAGCTCCTTAGCACATGATTGATTAGGGACTTCCTTGCCCAAGGGCTGTCCAAAAGCAATCAGAGAATTTTGCACCCCAGAGATTACTTCAACTCTCAGACCCCAAAGACATGAGAAAGCCCTGAGTAGATATGTTTCAATTATGCAAAACAATAGGAGACCACATGAAAACTATGCCCACACTCAACCTAGTGGGGGATCTACAGACTCAGGATTAGTGTTTCATAAGACACCCAGGGAGTGGGGGGAGAGTTCATGCATACTAGGGGTACAGAATGGCACTTTTTGAGAAGTCATTTGCACTGGTGCCATAGTTTTGGGAGGCAGGTCCACAGGTGAGTATTCTAGGGTAGCTGGTGGTTGAAGTTGGCTCTCTTCCATTTTTGTTTCATGCAGTTTCCATTTAAAAGCAACTGAACGCAGGTGGAGAACTTCCCAAGTTCCTGTTAAGGAGTGATAAGAGATGTTTACCATGTGATTTAATAAAATAAGAAAATAATCTTTTCTGGCTGTCACTTTTTAAAATATTCCCCAACCTGCTTTCTCTCCATGACCCTTAAAATAGTTATTTTTATTGAAATACATATTGCATTATTGGATGTTTTGTTTGATAAGGTTTTCATTTTACCTTTCAGGTCTCAGAAAGGTGGGTGATGTATTATAGAAGTTATTGCTTTGATAGTTTCTTCATCTATCCATAAGAAAAAAAATAATGTTTTTATTATAAGTAGACAAATATAAACATCCATGCCTATTTAGAGAGCAGTCATGTCCCACTATGGTAATTGGGAGGCTATTTGATCTTTTAATTTCATATCCAGAGAACATACACAGAGTCTGAAACTCAGTGAACACCTTCCTGATATTTCAAACAGTTTACACATGAAAACTTCCTCGGAAAAACGTAATACTTCAAGATTCTTCCTCCTGGGTGGGGACTCTCAGTCATGTTTCTCTTTATGGGACAAAGGAGGCATAACATTTAATTAGCATGAACATTGATGAGAGTGCTGGCAGGTGGCAGAGTCAACAGTCAGCCTGGAGGACACAGAAAGCAGAGAGGGGTGGGGCAGAGCCCCAAATTTCTGATCAAAAAGGCTGGAATCAAGGCTTGGCTAATGAGCAAGGATGAGCCTTGGAGGATCACAGAGGATCATAAGCCAAGGCTCTAAGCATTGGAAGCTGGTGTGTGGGTGAATCCTGGATATGGACCCAGCCCACAGGTGCCTTAGCCAACGAGGCATGAGAGGGAAACTGGCTACATCACCAAAGCTCATGGGTCAGGTGGCTCTTGTTTGTGTATGGGGGGGTGGGTGGTGCTGGTTCTCTCCTGTTCTTAAAGGGGTTGCCCCTGCTGGGCAGGAAAACACTCCTACTGATGTGTCTGTGAGTGTTGGCTTGCCCTTCCTCCCCAAGGCAGACCCACTTGCTTTCTTCTTCCCATGTGGCTGCCTCCAGGCAAACTGTTCTGTTGGAAGACAGGTTCCATCACCAAAACCACATTGAAAGACCACTACCATAACAAAGGCATATGATCTTAATAGGGAAACCCAAGAAGACTCATAAAGAGAGTCTGTGGGCAGAGAGGTGCCAAAGAAGAAAGTCCACTGGCCAAGGCAGGCAGAACTGCCCCAAGGCACAGGACTTTGTGGGTTCTTTATGGAAAATGGCAGTTCCACTAGCTTACCCCAAAGTGATCAGGCCTAGGGAAAGTACCTAATATCTTTTCAAGGTGTGGAGAGAAACCAGAATGACAATTTAGTCACTTATGATGGGGTTAAGGGTGGTTAGAAAGGAGGACTCTGAATGTTTTATAAAGGGATATTGCTGTCAATCCATAAAAGAATGAGAGATAGTTATCTGTCCAGATAACCAGTAGCAGTGCCCTAGAATCAAAGCACCTTTTCCCTGGACAAAACTGGGTAAACCCACAAATTCTTCAGTACTGTTTTCTTATGCCCTAGAATCTATTTTTTTCCCATTCTCATTTTTTTGACAACAAAATAATTATTCCGATATATTGTGCCATGAAGAATGTTACAGTTGTTTTGTTTTGTTGTTTTAATCATCTTGTCTTTCTCATTACAGTTGCTCCAGCCCGGTCGGCAGCCCAATGAAAACCACCTCCTAGGCAAAAGCCCTCGACCACCACTGACTGCCCTCACTGCGTGTAGATTTCTACTTGTTTCAGCTTTATACCTCACCTAGAAGTCTGCAAACTCCAGATGCATCTTTGAAAGCCCCAGCTACTTGAATTGCTTCATGAAACTGTATTTTTGCATTTACAATGGTGTCATGGTGCATTAACAAGTAAACCATCATTGTGCCATCGTAGCCAACAATGATTCTTCACTTCATCAAAAGGTTATACTGTGACTCACCTTTCTTAGGATCATTAATATTGTCTCTTTTTGCTTTCTGCCCACTTGTGATGCTACCATCTGTTTTGCATTTAAATGAGGCAGGGACTAATTCTGAAATACTGGAGTGAACAGAATGCAGTCTGCCATCACCCAGAGGTCGACCAGATCCTTACTGGGGTGGGCCTATGGGGCCCACACACATATGAACCCATCAATCACCAATCAATGTAGTTGACCCTTAGGGTACCTCTGTAAGAAACTCTGAAAGCAGGAATGACTCAGAGACATCATGACAGAGATGCACATACATTTCAGAGTTGATTCTTCTAGAAAGAATTGCTACCCTATGCTTCACTCTAAACATGAATTGGCCTTAAAATCAGCCCAAGGAGCATTTCTGGGATATATATGTATTTCCCACACCCTTGATCTTGAAAAAAACTAAGCACTTGGAGCTCAAAATCACCTTGCTCTAAAAGACAATAATAGTGTTTTGCATCATCCTTACTACAAATAAAGGCTAAATTGGAGGTGTCATTCCACCTGAGAGCCAAAGGAGACCGCTCACTGAATTCAAAATTAGGCCAATTTTCCCACCCAGGCTTCATTAGCACTGGCCTGAGTGGCCTCACTGAGGGCCTGCACCATAAGATTTGTAGCGTGGAAGAGCTGAAGGGATCTTGCCACTCCCTGGACAGGGAGATAAGGACAGAGCCAAGCCCAGTATGCCTAGGGTGTCCCAAACCAGACCCACTCACCTCAAGCTGGATCACGAGTCCACTCATGGCTCCATTCCCAGGAAGTGAACACCAGGAGGTGGAAAGAGCTTGTACCTAACCGTCTACATCCACGGAGACACAATTCAATCAATATTCTTTCAAACACCTGAGCTTTAACGTGTTACCACATAGTGAGATTCCAACTATATCACAAAAATAAGGGGAGGTGTTGTCATATGGCAAAGCGAAGGCTGAAGTGATGAGCAAATGATGTGAAATACTTTGCTTAGATAAATTATGGATTGAGAGTGGTCAAAAGTGGGCATGGCATTTCCTAGTTAAAATCGAAAATGAGTCATCTGGGGCACAGAACAGAGTGACAGTATTGTCTATAGAGAGCATATGAACAGACTGCCAAGTATATCTGAAGGAAAGCACCAACCTCAGGCTCATTGGGGGAGAATCTGGGTGAGCACGGAATGAAAGAAACACATTCCTGAAAACAGCTCAGCTGGACCTGTCTTTGAGGGAGCAGGCTGGCCCCATGTGGGAGCTGGTGTCCCTCAAGGGTGTCAGCTTGCTTTGCTGGCAGCAGCTGGCTGTACCCGAACCATCTCCTTTCCACACTGACAAATGCTGGGACTTCTGCTTCTCTAGGGAAAAATGCCACCCTTATCCATGCTTCCTGTCATCGTTGGCCCCAGGTGACGCTCTGGAATTTCTATATGGGAGGGGTTTAGAGGCAACAGGCTGAACACAAAGAGGTGGTTTGGGGTTCTTATCCTGAAATGGTTTTGGTGCCTGCCCCCACCCCCACATTGTAGGTTTATTTGGCTTGGTGTGTCTTGATTGGGAGGCAGTTTCTTCATCCAGCTAAATACCACAAGAAATATGTTTTCTGATCAAAGTTAAATGTACTGGTTTGTTTCAGCAAGGAAAACAGCAGCCCTTGGAGGACGTTGGAGCTTCTCAGTAAGAGGGCTTGTGAAAGGTGTTGGGTTTACTTAGGTCACTTGGGAGACGTAATTAAGGAGCTGTAATCCTGCTCTGGATGAGTGAAGTCAGAAGGCAGAAGAGATCCTCTAATTGGGTCTCTCAGTGCATCTTACCTAGGAGGTGGGAAGAAGCAGTGGTCACTCAGGTTAGCTGGGAGAGGGTAATGGGTCATTTTCTGTGGTTTGGGCAGTGTTCTTGCACATGTGTGTGTGTGTGGGGGGGGGGGTTGTGCTCAGACACCACAACAGAAGATTCTGGTTTCCTTTTCGCTCCATCATGATCACACATCTTGCCTGGTGTCAGCATTTTGTGAATTTGTGTATGTTCAACAGGAGAGCCTCCTGGCTTCACTGATGAAAACACACCAGCTCTAAGACGCTTTTTGGTTGCTTAGGTTTATACTGATTATGGGATGACCAAAGTCTCCCCAAACCACCCATAAGAACTGTATTTTTTGGCTTCCAAACAACCTATATACCATATCACACCGCATTCTTCTTCATCTCCCTCAAATAACAATAACGCCAATAACACCAGTAATAGAAGAAGGGGGGGAGGAGGAAGAGGAGGAGGAAGAGGAGGAAGAGGAGGAAAAGAAGACTAGAGCTGGCATTAATTCATACTGAACTGATAAGGTGCCAGTGGAGCAATCTGCAGTCATGGTTTCCGGGGCTCTCCCAGAGCATCCCTTTTGCTGCCCAACCAACAGCAAAGTCCTTTACAGGCAAACAACCAATGGTACCAGGTTCTAAGGTCACAGACACCTGGTGTCACGATGTTAGGCTCCTGCAAGGCAGGAGGGAATTGGGGAGAAAGTGGTGTTTAAGGAAGTTTCCTCAGTATCTTTTCTCACAAAGGAGGGGATACCAGCTGTAGAGGTGACATGGAGAACCATCGCCCCCTGTCTGCAAAGTTCATATCTACATTAGAAACGAGGCTCCACTCAGCTCAGACTTGCAGATTGATAGCTTCATTCTCCGGGAGGGAAAATGTTGCCAGCACAAGTAAATAAAATGGTGACAGTCTCGAGAAGCAGCACAGTGCACAGCAGGCTGGAGGAAGTTTACAAATCATTAGATTTGTTTACCCTATAAAAATCTGCATTTAATTCACAGTAATTGACCTGAAAAAGAACATTAGTTAGAATTTATTTATGATGTTCAGTTTAAAATCATTTCCCAAAAGAGAAAAATTATATTTGAAATGAGCAAGTACCATGGACCAGTCATACCTATAATTTTGTACCTCAAAACCCAAGCACATGCTTCCATGTCTCTTACTCTGTTTTTCTCTGTCTCCCTCACCCCAGCTCTCCCCGGACATCATGGATTTGGGGCAGTTGTCTTGACTTGACTTTTGTGCCACCAGTAGGTGCCCCTGAACTATCCACTTGTCTCTGAGTGAAACATCGGAAGAGTCTGAGCCCAAGGCCTTGTCTCTGGGCATTCCTGCTGCTGCACCTGTCGGAACCTGGGACTCTTCATGATGACTCCGCCCCTCAATGCATTGCCCTCCAATCTCAATACAAGCTTGAGTGTTAGTGATTGATCTCTGGTCTAACCTTTGTTGCTCTAACATTTCTCTTTCCCAGGGTGGCCAGGGGTTCCTGCTTATTCAAGATTGTCAGGTGTGTGAGTCCTACTCTCCTTTCTCACCTCTCCAGTGCGTGCGCCCCATGCTCCCAGCACACATAATGTCAACCACCTCTTAACAAGGCAACGCTCTTGGTGCCTCTTTGCTCTGCACATACTGTTTCAGCAGTACAGAGACTCTTAGCTGTTGCTCCTGACAATGCCCTAACTCCCAAGGACACAGGCTGAATTCCACCTGCTCTGTGAAATCTTCCCCGAGGCTCCTAGATTCCTCATCTTTTGTCTCATGGCACCACTAACAGCTCTATGAGACCACAGACCACATTTACTGTGATTATTTACTCATACACCTGTCTATGCCAAACTGTATACAAACTCTACATGGCCTGTGGGAAGACACATAGTGTTCAATATTTTATGTAAAATATGTTCTCCCCATGACCATCTACTGCAAAGATTTTTTGCATATTTTCCTTCTACCTCTTCTCGTCAAATTTGTTAAGCATCTCCGTATCTGCCACTCCAGAACTTCAACAGTTCTTATTTATTCCGCTTCTTTTTGTTTCCATGGTATTTTATAATTTCTTCTCAGATTTCAAAGAAGACTTCTTTTTTTTTTTTCTCTGCAAACTAAAATATTTTAGAAGAGAATCAGAAACTAAGAGACCTACCAATCCAAAGTTGAGCCCTTAAAGCCAGTATAAAAAGATATTCAGAGCTTGAAAGGGGAAAAGAGGTTTCTATGTATTCTAGTGTGTTAGCTCACAGAATTTATTTCTTATCAAAAGTAATTTTGGATGAGACAGAAGCCCCATGAGAGCTGAACAGGTGAAAAAATGTTCCACTTTGCTTCTGTCTTCAGTGACCCTATCCTTTCTTTCTTTAATCCTCACTTTTACAAAAGAGGGGGGTATAACAGATCCCAAGTTTTTGTGAACGATCGGAGATTGGTTACAAAGATTAGAAAATTGAAAAATAAAAATCTCCTTTCCATAAACTACACCATTTCCAAACATCTAGAAGAGGGTCTCTTGACTTTGGCACTATTGACATTTGGGTTGGATCAGTCTCTGTTGTGGGGCTGTCCTGTACATTACAGGATATTTGGCAGCATCACTGGCCACTACCCTGTAGATGCCAGTAACACCCAGGTTGTGACAATCAAGTGTCCCCTGGGGCTCAAGTGTCCCCTGGTTGAGAACTGCTGTTCTAGAACACAAACTCTTAGCACAAACTCTGTGCTAAGCTTCCTTGGGCTCTCTAGAAACACTCAGGGGTGCCAAGACATATCTTAAATTATCTAGCGAAACACAGTGACATTTGTCTGACACCATGGGACCTGCTACTCTGAGGTAGTTCACAATTTTAACATTAAGTTGTTATATTACTTTTGGTGACATCCCCACATTTGTGAATCTGGATTTGGGGAATAGGTATAGTAAAAAGCAAGCACTGAGTAAAAATCAATGTGGAGCAGGAAATTAGAAAGGCAGTATCCAATATAATCCCAAGGATTGAGAATTTGTTCAGTGCCCAGTAGGTGCTAACTCATCAAGGTGCAAAAGCTTACAAAGCTGTTTAGATTTAATGACACAATTAACTTAATCATAGGCATTTCTTTTGGCCTAAGAGTCCCAATGAGCAAGTAGCCAAGGCGCCGCTACATGTACCATGAACCTCTGTCCTAGAGCCAGCAGATATGGCTATTCCTAATATAGAGTAAGTAATCATTGTCTGTATGGATTTTCTTCCAAATTGTGGTTGGTTTAAAACACTGAACACAATCGTTTTCATGGGAAACATTTGAGGGAGTTTGGATAGAAGCAGATACCATGATTCTTTTTACCAATGCATATGAAGACAAGTTGACCAAACTTGGAATTATGATCAAGCCTGAGGACATTTTGATGGTGTTTGCAAAACTACTGTAATTGACAATCTCTTTAATCTTCACTAAATAATGCACATGATATTATAGAGACCTTGGCCCATAACCTCCCCTACACCCAAAACACACACTTAATATTTGGCTTGGGATTCAATGCGGTATTTGTATGGTATATAGAAGCAACCTTCCTTTAAAAGGGAAATTATTGAGACATGAATTAGCAAAGGAGAAATATGGTTGGTTTCAGGGAAAAGGCAGTGAAAAGAAGGTATCAAGAAGGATGAGAAAAGAGAAAAGACCTTACAACTGAGAGGGGTAAAGTAATATTATAAATGCAAGTTAAGTTAAAAAAAAAAAGGACATTTAATTGCAGTTAGAAAAGACAATGATGGCTCAACACAACAAGTGGTGGATTGGAAGAGAGAAGGATATAAGAGAGGCATGTTAAGAAAAGGTTCACAAGCATCAGAGAAGAAAGAATTAGAAAGAAGCTGAATATAGTTGGAGAATAAGTTTCTATATCCTTGCTGAGCTGCATTTGATGCAATGCAGCCCTATCAGTAAGGAAACTGATCTGGAATAACACAAAAAAATGCATGAAATCCAACCTACCAGCTGTGATAGATCATGTTTGCAAAAATGGCAAAGATACATCTCCATTCCCAAGCGCCCTTTTGTAATGTTATCTTGCCACTCCTCATGTACAGATAAAGGAAAATTTCCCTCCCCTTGAATCTGGTTAATCTGTGGTTAATTTGAATAGTATGAGTGATGTAAATAATATTCTGGGACTTCTGAACACAGAAACTAAGTAGACCTAGAAGCTTCTGCTTTTGTACTCTAGGGAAACCTGGATTGTGTAAGAATTCAACTAATGCAAGATGGCTATACTGTGAGAAGACCAACATAGTCACATAAAGACACCAGATGTGGTAGAACAGAAGTCCAGACCCACAACCCTAGCTGAGCACCCAGCCAAGAGCCAGGAATAAGCCATAGAAGTGAGGACATTTTGGAGACAGAACTTCTAACCCTAGTTGGGACACCCAGTTGATGCCATGTGGAGCAGAGTTGAATTGTCCCTAATTCTTGAGACCTGGCCAAATTGCAAAATTTTGAGCATATTCATGTTTTTAGCCACTAAGTTTCACAATGTGTAATTTTGAGGTTTTCTAGCCTCAACAGTCTACATACACAGAGGTGTATATTCAGAGTGATCGGGCCAATTCACTGGTATCTTGCCTCTTTTACTTGATTTACTTAAGTGAGCCCCAATGGACTTTCTCTATATCTGTCAGGGTCCACACAAGAAAAGAGAAGGCACCCCAGAGATTTCAAACAAGGACAATTCAATATAGGGACTTATACATGACATAGGAGAGTGAGAAGCCAAATGAAAGGTAATCAAGGGTGTTGGTAAACACTTGAGAGCTGCGACCATTCCTGGGGCTGATCAAGTAACGGGAACAAGGAGCATTTCCAGAGCCCAGCAGCTAGAATCATCTTATGGAGACTACCTCATGGAAGTTGGGACCATGGAGGGTGAGGTTGACCAGCAGGCATTGGGGCCACAGGAAGAAGCGTCTTTACATACCTCCCCTTCTTTCTCTAAGTCCCCCTCATTCCCACTAGACGGACACATGACTGCAGTTATGGATCACTGAGTTGAAGGGCAGATCTGAGAGGCACACATCATGTTGCCATTCATGCAGAATTCCCCATCCCTGAGACAAGAGAAGTTCTGATACAGGTTCATTATCACACATTAGACCTTCTCCGTCCCTGAAGCTCAGTCCACATACAGATTCACTGCTGTTGAACTGAACTGCAGGGCACACTCCCCAGGCACATCCAAAATGCGTCTTCAACATGCTGACCTCAGCAAGCCGGAGAGACTTGTTGGGGTTGGGAGTGGAGGTGCTCTCACAAGTGGGAACCCCACACTGTACCACCACAGGTGAGGAAAAGTGAAGGATAGTCATTTATTCTTAATTTTCTCTACTTGTCCTCACTAGCTCATTCCCCTGAAATCTTCCCAGAAACTTCTCTCGTCTTCTTGGATTGTCCTCTTTAAAATGCTCTTCGTCATTCAACTAAACTCCAAGAGGTAGATATTTTCTGGATTTTGATTCCTAGGGTGTGCACGCTAAGCCCAAGCCAGGAGAAGAGATGGCGTAGCAACCTTACATGTGTAACATCACACCTGGTGAGGAATTAGCCTTTTTATTTCTCCAAACTGGGGGGGCGGCGACAGGCAGACAATCAGAAATAAGAGATTTAAAATCTTAGCCAAGGACCCAGAATGAATTAGGAACATGCTGGGAGAGACCTCGTAAACCCCTTACTCCCTAATTGCAGTCATTAAAATGTGCCTCATGGTTGGGTTATTGATATCTTTATGTGCCATCCTTCATGTGTAGTGATCACTTTACACAAAAATATGGGTCAGTCAATAAGAAGAGTCTTTTCAAACAATTAAATGTGTTAGTCTGATGTCTTTCTGGATATCAGAATCTTTAAGAACACATTACAATTTCATTATCAGACCACAGTGGTCAAAGGAAACAGAAGAATCATGAATCAGAAAAATGAAAACAAATGTCAATGAACACAGTTGCCTTATTAAGACATACTTGATTCATTTAAAGCAACTGCTTCATTATCTTAGGTTTATATTCTGGTGAGGAACTGATTTTAAGAGCAAACCTTCTTTGGATAAAAAAATATTGCAGAAAAGCTTTGTAGAAAAGTTTTTCTTTTTCATTTTTAAATAAAACCTCTGCCACATATATTTCAAAATTAAAATGTGTCTTGGTCTTTGCAAGCACCAATTCTATGGACCATTCTATGGAGACCAGGACAGTCAACAGGAAGAAAGGGAGTGGGGAGCTCAGATCAGTGCATCACACAGGTCATCAGTAGAAGGAAATGCCTCTGGCCAGTGAGTATTAGGCCCACAGGTATTATCGAAGAACCTCTGATTGTGGCAGGTCCCATTTTCCACCGGATGAAAGGCATGCAGCATTTCCTCACCCCTACGCTGCCACTTTCCTTCCCACTTCAGATTCCTTTATTTCTGAACATGTAGAGACTATCGACCTAGTGACAGGCTAAGCATCATGATCAAGCACAGCTGCAAAGGCCTGTTTGGACCACAAACCAGATGATCACAGTCTCTTCCCTTGATTTCCCTCCTTCCTTAGTGTATCCTTAGATAGCGTGACTGAGGATGGAACGACAGAAGGGAAGTTTGACACACCCTACCTATGTTGGCCTTGAGAAGAAATGGGCACCTGCTCACTGAGAAGAAATCCTGCAGAGCACTCTGCTGGCCGCAGCTGCCCCTTCTCCCATCTCCCGAAAGATCTCTGTACTTTCAGGTATGAATGACACGACTGCAAAGCAGAGGATCCGGGTAGAAGGAAGCTGGGCAGTGGTAATCCCAATGCAGTCTGGGCATGGGTGGTTTTCTTTGACTCTGTAAGATGAGTATTTCATCCCACATCATTAATGATGGTCATGATAAGATGTCCACAGTTCGATGGCACACTCAAGCAATTTAGCCTTGGTCAGTCTTCTTCGTTCATACATCAGATGGCTTCTCTTCATTCTCAAAACATGCATCTTTGGTTTTTTGTTTGTTTTTTTCCTTAAAACTTGAAATCATGTAAATTTCAAAATAGCAAGTTCAAATATAGAGAAGGGCAGACACCTGGGTGGCTCTTCAGTTAAGTGTCTTACTCTTGATTTTGGCTCAGATCATGATCTCAGGGTCATGGGATCGAACCCTGCCACAGGATCCACGCTCACCGCAGAGTCTGTTTGAGATTCTCTCTCTCCCTCTGCCTCTGCCCCTCCCCCACTCACATTCTCTCTAAATAAAAAAATAAAATCTTAAAAAAAACACACAAGGGAAAAAACCAAATCTTTCTATTCGGCATGTACATTTTCCACAAACGCAAGATATTTGTAAAGTCTTTTAAGCCAGTCATGGAAATCGTGGCCTAACCAGTTGCTTCAGAGATAACTGAAGGCTTTGCCTCCATTTGTCTAGCTAGGGATCCTCACTGGGGTCACAGAATCGAGTTATCTGACACCAACCATAGAAATAGGAGTCACCATTTACTTGGACTTAGTCTGCATCAGACACTGGATTCAAATCTTTGCATAGAATTTCAACTTGTTATACAAAACAACTTTCTGGAGAGTCATCATCATACACCTCTCACAAATACAGATCTGAGCCCTAAAGGATAGGTAGCCTGAATAAACAGCCAATGGTGGCCGCATTTTGACTTGGGGTCACCTGAAGCTGGCCTCTCAGCTCTGCTCTTTGTGCTGCTGGGCAATCCCAGGAGGGAACTCCAGGGAGAGTGCAGACGTGCAGCTGGATGGGGCATGGAAGCCATCCATTGCTCACCACTCCCCATGCCCAGGGAGAAAATGGAATAAACAAACAACAGACACAAAAGCAGAAACAAAAAAAAAGGAAAGACCAAAGAACCAGTTGTTGATCTTCCAAAGGGACATGTCATTGCCTTTTAATTAAAAAAAAAAAAAAACAACTTCAAAGGGTCAAATAAATATCCAGTCAAAATGGATATCTTATTGTGTTCTTCTCAACGTTAGAATACAAATATTGCTACGTTATAAGACAAATCATCTTTTGTGTCTCTGTCATCCCTGATGTTAAGCTTTCTTATACCCAAATGAAACTGTTTGATTGGATCTTATTTTCAATAATGTCAATAATGAATGTCCAAAGATACGTTTTCTTTTCTCTTACTAATTGCTGGAATAGACAAAACAGTATAAATTATGATGTTATTGATCAGTGCAAAAGTCCCTATGCTTTAAAATTGGGAATGGATATACTTTTCAAGAGTGAGTTCCAAAAATAGCTTGCAGCAAGTCCAGTTTCAAGTGACTTATAGAAAATCCCAAAGCAAATACACTTGCCAAATATTAAAGAAGCCTGAGAAGTGTTCAAGTTTGACAATAATCACTGCCAAAAAGCAGATGAAAAGGCAATCCTTGCTAAAAATGACTGGACCTTGGTTTTTCCGGTATTTATAAATATTCTAAAGTAAATTAACACCACTGAAAAATAATCCATGGTGTTCAACAGCCAGAGCCTGACTCCCTAAGGTAGCATTTCTGAGCTCCCCTTTGCTTTCCCATCATTTGGGTATCAGCTGCCGTAGGATTAAGAGTATCACTGAAAAAACTAGTTTCAAGGTCTGGACTGTTTTTCCAGATATGTTGGTTTATTTTTTCTTTATGTGGCATTTATAGTCTCCCTTTGTTCTCTTTCAAAATGGAAACAAAAATTTTTGGCAAATCTCAAGCATTGTCTCTTGCCCACATTTTGTTTAAAATATCTCTGTCTTCTTTAATTATGGAAGCTGGTTAATTCTTGTATCTCTTGTTCCTACAAGGAAGTTTAAGGACTCAGTTATCCAGGAGGAGAGGAGGGCATCTGTCACCTAAACCTTCAGAATGCTTGACACTCATGAATAGGGTGATGATAGGCGATACCCTGGCTGATGGCTTCACAATTTTCCCAAGAATGTATCCCTCTCTCATTATAGGTGTATTGTAATTGATAGCCTACTTCTGTGAAGACATTTCTATTATGTGAATATAAACTTCAGATGAAGGAAAGGCAGGCTGCTCCAGAATACCTATTCCAGGTGAATGTGGGGCTCATCACCAAATATCGGGTAAGGGTTTTGTACTGCTGATGGGGGCTGAGGGGACCGCTCCCCTCTGGGCTTCCACCATACTTTGAAATCAGAAAGCCAAGATCAGAGACAAAGAGGGGACCACTTAAACCAAGAGGGAGACCAGGTCAGACATCCATATTGCACAGCCCCATGTGACCATGAAGATGCTGGTAGCTTAATTAGCTTCACTTGCTCTAGAACTGGAATCAATCATCAATAGAGGGGAGACCCCCATTACTGTCCCACCTAGATGCAGGTAGACACATGAGTGGATGCCATCCCAGGTCTCATTGTGCAGCAGGCAGTAAGAGAGGGTAACGGTTCTAAAATGTAATGAAATATTCAACCAAAATAAAGATAAGATTTAATATCTGGACCCAATGTAGAATAAAAAGGATGCTTGTGACTAAGTACTGAGACACTGTTACACTGTTGATCAAGAATTTTCTTCTCTCTGATGCCTAAAATGAGTGGTGAAATGAGAATCAGATTTCAGAAGGGAAAAGTTGGTAGTGGTTATTTGAACAAAACCTGTTCTGTGTTTGTACCTCACAGAACTAAGTCTCCGTAACCACGTTTACAAAGATTAATGGAACCACCATCCATCTGGTGTCTAATGCCAGAAAATCCAAAATTGCTCTGTGCAGCTCCATCTTCTTCATCTCACAAATCCCATTAATCATTGAGTCCTATTGATTTTACTTCCTGTGTATTTTTTAGATGCGTTAAACCCTCTCAAACCACCATCGGCTGATTCAAACCACTATCACCTGGATTCATGTCATTGTCCCCTAACTGTTCTCCTCACTCCATCCTTGTTCCACTGCATATATTCTATGCAGTAACCGAAATCACATCAAAAAGCAAGCAAAGCAAACAAAACATCTAACCAATCTCCTTCTTTATTATTATTCACATCCTCAGTGGCAGATATCTTTGGGTCTAACCTTCCCTGCTAACCTGGTTATCGATACGTCAACTTCATCTCTCACTGCTCACGTCTTGCTCATGAATACCCATTTGCCTTTCTTATTCTGTTTCTTAAAGCTCCCAGCATTTCCTCCCAGCACCTAGTTCCTTCACAACTGCCCTTGGCCTGTGTCTTTCCACACTTCTCCTGCCTAACAGCTACTCATTCCTCCTGTCTCAACCAAATAGCAACCCCTTGATTTCCCCACAATTTAGTTCTCCCATGATTTTATGGAGCCCATGACACCTCATAGTTTTGCTTTGTAAAATCTGGAATTATGTGTTTGTCTGCCTTCCTGTCTAGAATGTAAGCTCTAGCCTGGGTTCTTATGATCATTGTCTGGAAACGTCAGTCTTTCTGAGTGATGACAGGTAACTTGGCTAGACATAACCTTAGCTTCCTTTTCATCTGGTGTTTTATTATTTCCAGTATCATTGGTTCTCAAGTGTTAGCATGTATCACAAATACCAGGAAGGCCTGTTAAGACATGGGTTTTGGGGGCCCCAATTCCAGAATTTCCTGGTCAATAGGTCTGGGGAGAGGCTCCTGAGTTAGCATTTCTAACCGGTTCTCCACGCACCCCATTTAAGAATCATTACTATAGTTGTCCGCTTCCCCACAGCCTGACCTAATCTGATTGAGTCAGTAGTAATGAATGCTCTGGGGACCAAGCACAGAACTACATTCCAGGAGATAGGAACTGTATTCCCAATTTTGTCATCTCTTTTTCTCTGTGTCCTCAGCAAATCCTAAAGCATTTAAGAAAACAACTTCATCTTTCAGCAAAATGCTGACGTAAGTGCTTTGGGAAATAAAATATTACAATCCATTTTGGATCTGCAAAATTGTATTGAGGTGCTCAGTAATTACTGCCTTATGATGTGATATTGATTACAACCCAGCTTGCTTATTGACCCAACAGCATATTAATTATTGATGGAAATGGTCGGCCTGAAATTCTAATTCAATTGAACATAGTTGTCATCACGCTCATGGTAAAGTTGCACTCATCATCAGGAATGTTCACTGCTGGACAGTTTGAGCATCCTGCCCAGTGAGTGGGTTGCTTCATACCTAAACAAGCCAAAGAATGATGAATATGGTGTTTATTAGGAACTGAATTATGTCTCTCATACTTCACTGGATTTGTCCTATTGACTCTAAGTTCCAGGTCCCAGAGTGGGAGAGACAACTAAATGTTTTATCTATTAGTGACTTTTCTCAATTACAGCAAGAAAAATCCTTTCAGTGAACATAGATCTTTCTTTTGTAGCGTTGCTATGGGCACATATTATTTCTGCCTGAAAGAAAATATTATCATTTAATGCACTGAACTGTAGTTTCCAACTGGGAGACTGGACCACCTGATTCCTTTTGTCCCCAACAGTGTTACAGAAAGAAGTGTCATGATACCATTGCTAGAGGAAACCAAGAAAGCCTGGAGTTTTTTGAAAACACAAAAACATTTATATGTAAAGAAATATACTCATGTTGAAAAACTCTCCTATGTGCCATTACATACAGAATAAAACTATCTGTGCCTATATATATACATATATATATATATATACAGGCACAGATAGTTTTATATACATATATACATATATATATGTATATATATATATGTAAAAACAAAAACAAAAACACATACATCTACTACTACATTCTCTTCCTGGAAAATTTGAGATGGCTGGCTGGTGGATTTAAGTTTTTTTTTTTTTCTTTTTTTTTAAAAATTTTATTTATTTATTTGAGCCAGAGAGAATGAGAGAGAGAGAGAGAGAGAGAGAGAGCACATGAGAGGGGGGGAGGGTCGGAGGGAGAAGCAGGCTCTCCGCCGAGCAGGGAGCCCGATGCGGGACTCGATCCCGGGACTCCAGGATCATGACCTGAGCCGAAAGCAGTCGCTCAACCAACTGAGCCACCCAGGCGCCCTGGTGGATTTAAGTTAATGAGGAAAGGCAAACCACTGGCAGAAGTGATAACTAAAAAAAAGGAAATCCTCATCCTTATCAGATAGTTCCTGCTTCTCCTGATGGGTTCCTGATTGGGGTAATGGACCAGGATTCCATGTGGACCATGAGAGCAGAAGTAATACCTTATAATGAGTTGCTTCTTATAGATTCCAAACCAGAATCTCATCATATAACTTGTGTTTAGTCCACTGGGTCTAGGTCCCTGATGGCCTCCTGAACTCAGTCCACCTGAGAACTTCATGCTGCTTAGATCACTTAGGATCTAAAGTGTGTACAACTGATGCTTTGTCTCATCATTATGAACATTTTCCATGGGTTCCATGGCTTCCATTGGTGAACTGGAGATCTGGGGAAAACTTGAAAGAGAAAGCCCAAGTGAGTTTCCTATGCCTTGTGAAATCAAGGTTCACGGAAGTCTACACAAAGTCACTGAAGAGATTAATTTGACCCAATCTTATACAAATAACGAATATGCCTTCATCCAAGGAGCAGAGCAGGAGGCCATTATTTTCAGAACTCCATGTTCCTTTTGGACACCAGAAGCAGCACCACCCATGACATTCCCATGCCTATATCCCAACTTGTTAGAGTCAAGGTTGGCCTCTTGCTTTACAGATCCCAAGGTGTTTGTGTGTGTGTGTGTGTGTGTGTACGTGTGTGATGTGTGACATGTGATGTGTGATGTATGGTATGGGGAGATTGCTTCCTATCAGGGGCATATCAAGGGCATATTATATCAAGACAAATATTTGGGGACAGAGTCAGTGTGCAGGTGTATCCTAAATTATAAGCTCTAAGGCCAGAGACAAAAAGTGAGAAGTCTACATGCAGATGTCCAGAAATTTAAGTTCTTCTGTTTTAAGCTCCTGACAGTGTATCAGCCCTGGGAAACTCTTTCCCTATTGGTTTCTCAGTTCTTCTCTGTTCTTAATTCTTATTAAGATTCTATTGTCTTAATCAACCTTTCCTCAAACTTTTACCCCCAGGATTAAAACAGAATAAATTACGATAATTAAGTGGACACTAAATATACATAAACAAGCACATATATTCCCACACACATCCAAACACAAACCCATGCATACATAAAGTACACGGTATATTGAGCTTATAGTTCTGAAGGACTCAAGCTTCCTTTCCTCCTTAATACTCACACGCTTCTGATCTTGGAGTCATTGGACAAGTTCATATCACTATATGGCCCTTGGCCCTGCACTTTCATGTCACAGCTTTGAGTAAACATTTTCCTGGGTCTTTTTATACACAGCAATGCCTAATTACTATACACAGACGCAACAAGAATCATGTACATACATCTCAACACAGCCAGACTAAATGTAACCCCTACTCTACACTCAAACCCCCCAAAGCTGATTCCATAAATGTCTACGACAAACAGGCATGCAGTGAAGTGTGGTAGAAAGAAGACGAGGGGAAAGCAATGGGTGTTTTAACCAATTGCGGTACACTTCTGGATCTTACTTAAACATGTCTCTGCATGAACACATTGCTGGGGGCTCAGGGACGGCCATGCATGTGAGGGAGCCTGAAGCTAAGGCTTCTCGACATATCTAACTCTGTCGGGCCCCTGTGGAGGCTGGAGCTAGAATAAGGAAGTCATTGGCGCTTCATCTATCTGCCTCTGGGGCCATGGGGACTCTTGTTTCTGCTTATCCACGAGCTCCTGCTCCCCAGTGCTTTCCCCTGACCATCCTTTGCTTACTGTGGTGCTAACAACCCTACATAAACTTTCAGCTCAGGCACCTGCCATTGACAAAGTGGGATTCTTAGTCAGTCTTGGGAAAAGAAGATGATTAAGGTTCAGCTAATAGTCCATGGGCTGGCCTTTGCCTGGGGAGGTGAGGGTTATGTCACCTGCTGTTCACTCTGTACGACTGCGGACAGAGTTGAACTCTTACCGCTCCATCGGAGCTCAGTAAAACATATAAGGGGACTTTTTAACTCAGTTTTTAGCCACACTTTTAAAATATTTCTAACTTCCCCACTCCCTTTCTCTACCAATTTATTTCTAAATGTATTGAAATGCCCAAGACCCTGTCCTCCCCCTTTCTTTCTTCAGTCTCCTCCCATCTTTACTTGTCCCCCTGTCCCTCTATATCACACACCTCACCCTAACAGCCACTCTCGGTCACTACCTCAACTCCCTGATTTCCATGGCTTTCCAGTCCCACCCCCATCCCACCAACAGGAAACCCTGACTCTGACTAGCCAATCTCTTCAAATTCTCCCCTTGGAGCCTGAGGTCCGTGGGTACCATTGGAGAGTATGACATGTACTTGAAGATTAGGACCCCTAAACATCACGGTCTCCAGCCTCATTGCCACCTGACAATCCTCCTGTGTCCTGGGCCTGCCTCTCGGATTTCTCATTAAAAATGGTTCCAAAGTTATATCTTGTGATTCCTCGCTATTATACTCTACCCCACATCTGCTCCAGAAAGCTTGCTCACCTACAATTTCATAAAGGAAATGGATTAGTAAGAGCGTCCCAGATCCTGGCTTTCCTCTCCCTTCTCCACCCCTCATCAATTCCACACTTACCGGCAGCCTGCTCTGCTCATTTCTTTCCTCTTGCTCAGAGGAGGAACCTCTCCTCCAGCCAAGGACTGAATTCCAACTTGTGCTCTGGTGCCCCTTCTTTCCCCCTCTTCAGGAACTGTCCCCACTCTCCGCGGATCTCCAACCTCTCCTCTCTACTTACTGGTCGACTTCAGCCTATTCGTAGGTCCTTATGAATCCCCTTCTCAGAAACTTTCCTTTCAGTCCTGCTTTTCAATCTTGCCTGTTGCCCAAGGCATTTGCTTCAGTTTTCAGGTGGGTTGTGATCTACAACTGCCTCAGCCTCCGCATCACTCCTACAGGGTCTCCATGTGATCTGTTCCTTCTCGGATCCCAAGCGACCTCTGGCTTCTAGATTCCATGACCTCTTTACACATGAACCTACAGCAGAATGTGACCATAATGACCTACCTCTCCTCAAATACATTAGTCCTTTGACACTTCTTTTTCTTGGTCTTCCTTTTGTTTTTCTGAGCTCTCTTCCCAATTCCTCTACCTTTAATATTGGGGTTCCTAGGGGTTCCATCCTAGATCCCTTTCTCTTCTCACTCATACTTTTAATGCCTGCTCTCATAGACCCTCCTTTAAAAACTACCACCCTCTTGGCTCCAGACTGAAGTATCTTCCAGATTATTTCACAGTTTCTACATGAATGTCCCACAGTAGGTTGACATTAGATATGTCTAAAACTAAACTCACACCCCCTATCCTGCCTCTTTTAGCCCCTTGCCTCCTGTATTACATCTGTATAATGACCACCTTCCATCTTTACCACCAACATGTGGTCACCCCCATCTCTGCATTGCCCCCTTCTCAGTATATGGCACCATCAGTTTACCTAGTCCAGGGACCCACCCATCACCACTGACCCCCAGACTTCTTTCACATCCCAAATCAGATTAGTCTCTAACTGCTGCTAATTCTACCTCCTACCTGCTGCTCAAAATGACCTCTTCCTCCCTATTTTCACCATCACAGCCTTGCCTTCATCCCTCCCCATGTCTTTTACTGGCTAGTGGCTCTTACAGGGCTTGCACTCTCTCCTTTTTTGACCTGACAAATCCAACTCTCTTGATTTTTTGACGATGTGAATAAGATCGTGCTTTTATGACTATTAACATAGCACAACTCCCATCTCTCCTCATTCTGCTTGTTCAACCCTCATTCCCAGTTACATCAGAGCTGGAAGCTTCCACACACCCCAGACTTGCTCTTTTCTGCAGCCTTGACACACACTGGGCTTCTGCTTGGGAAGCGTTTTCCTTGTCTACTCTTCATCTTAATCCCCTATGTTTGACGCTTTTCCAAAGCATCTCAAGTGTTAACCCCCAAAGGAAGCCTCTCCTAGCCCTGTGAATCAGAGCTTCATGTATTGCAATTGTGAGTTTACTTGGTCAGGCAGGGATGCCACCACCCCCAGCAGATCCCAGGATGCAGCTCAGCTCCCAGCACAACCGGGGCACTCAGCATGTAGACTCTTTCTATGTACACAGCACAGCAAGACCTCAGTCAAAGCCATACCGACATTCGCAATTTGTTTTGTATTTTAACCCACCCCACTCTCCCTCTGTTTGCCTTCACAAAGACGTTTCTTATGACCTGACTTCTTCTAGTTGACAGTTTCCTTTCATTATCCCCAAATATAATTTACTGGCTTATTTTTCTTCCTTCTAGTTTATTTTTATAGCATTTCTATTCATTTTTGGGGTAACAACTAGTCTTAAAAACTTACTCTTTTTGAGAAAACAAGCATGAAAACTAGTGGAGGGTATTATAAAGAGAATCCTTTGTGTCCTACCTACACACGGTCAGAACTGGCTAACAGCAGTTTCATTTATATATATATACATATTTTCTAAAGATACATAAGGGCTCATGTTTAATAGTTTTCATGTTTTTCCCTTTTTCACTATCTGCTTATAGAAATTTCTCATCATGTTCTCTAGGGTTATTGCAAATTCTGCCAATATCATGAAAACTATGTTTAAGCCATCTATTTTTATATATAATTACATATTTCAGAGATTTTAGCATTCACAGAACTGAATTTTTTCACTACTTTCTGAATAATTTTGTTAATCTACATAAGGAATTTAAAGCCACTGACTCATCACATTGCTTTTTCACTCAGAGTTGGCTTCACGAGATCCTCACCAAGAGTTGACAAAGATGTTACATTTCTTAACTATCAAGGTAGGGAACAAAGGACTAAAGCCATTCTTTATAACAGAAAGAAGAAAAAGTGGAAAATAAGTGTTGAGATGGCACCTAGGGAGTCCAAGTATATATACCATGCTTATTTAAATTAATCCAACTGGAAATATTGTTTAAAGAAGAATTCTTCACACTACCTTATATATCTAGAACTGAAACGTGTGCATTTTGTTTTAAAATATGACCATTTGAACACTTTTTTTTCCCCACACAATTCCATTTTTTTGTGTCATCTTCCTCTTGTGGGGAACTGGCTCATTAATTAGTTTATGTTAATTTGGGGTGATATGTTCACAAAATACACACATATACACACAGACATATGCCTTAGAGTGAAAAATTCTTTTTTATAGTTCATGGTATTCCATTGCATGTTAAGTTGACTTCCCTAAATCCTTTGTTGATGAACATTTATGTTGTTTCAAACATTTTGGCATTACAGATAGTGCTATAGAGGGTAATAATGCACCCTATGCCATTTCACATGTATGTAAGAATCTCTGCAGAATATTCTCAAATGGAAATGATTTGATCAAAGGCTATATGCATTTGTAATTTTGTTATCTATTTCCAGATTACTATCCATCAGAGTAGAACTATATGTCTATGTCTCTACCTATCTATCATCTATTTATCCACATCACCATCAGCAACATAAGACTGACTGGCCTTTCTAAAGGATTTTTGATGTTTTGTGGCAAGAGGAATGGTTGAAAATTCCTCCCTTCCCGGGCGGGGCCTCTGTCACTTTCTGTGGTCTCAACTGGGAGAAGTCAGTGAGGGAAGGGAGACCATACAATCCTCTGTCCAGAAGTAAGACTTAACAAAGTTCAAAACATTGTTAACTGCATAACAGTGCTCCTGACTCTATTGAACTGGACTGTATGCTGAGTTTGGTCTGTACATTACCTGTTGCGTGTACTAAAATAATCCTGAATATGTTTCCACAGGATATCATTGTTAATTCAACTTTTAATTTTAAAATAATTTTAGGTTCACAGGAAAGTTGCAGTTTCACAAAAATTGCACAGATAGCACAAAGTTCCCATATACCCCTGTCCAGTTCTCCTATTATCAACACCTTGCATTAGTATGTGTATTTGTTAAAATTACTGAACCAATATTGATACATTATTAATAATTAAAGCCCATACATATTACAGACTTCTTTAATTTTTACATTTTGTTTTTTTTTCTGTCTTCCAGACTCTCCATCCAAGGTACCACATTTCTGTCCACCTTGATACTTCTTGACGTAACTTGTCAACCTCCTGTTTCCTCACTCTGAAATCTCATTTCCCTTTGATGACCCACTTCTCAAGTGGAGGATTCTGTGGGCTTCAGTTTGTGTCCCACCAAATTCATATGTTGACAAGCCCAAGGTGACAGTGTAGGGATGTGGGACCTTTGGGAGGTGACTAGTCATGAGGGTAAGGGCTTAGCACCCTTATAAACGTGGTCTTGGAGAGCTAGCCCCTTTGGTCATGTAAGGGCACAACCTGAAGTCTGTGACTCAGTAGAGGGCCTCCCCTGATGGTGCTGGTATCTTGATCTCCACTTTCCAGCCTCCAGAACTGTGAAAAATAATTTATGTTGTTTATAAGCTACTTAGCTTGTGGTAGTTTGTTATAGCAGAGTGACTAAGACAGAGGATTATTTTTCCCTCACACCCACCATACCTGAGGGCCAGGATAAGGCATTAGGCTCTCCCTTGCTTCCCCATGCTGCCTCCAGACCATCACTCATCTCCAGCTTTCACAAGCCCTGCTCCCGGTGAGAGTAACACCATTAATCAACCCTATCTCCTCCTCATTGCTGCCTGCACCGTCATCCTGGTCACTTCCTTCAATCATTGAACATTTTAGCTTCTGGATCACTGGCTTCTTCTCTATTCCTACATCTACATCATACCTTGTACTTACATCCCTGTGTGATCCTTGGATCCCAACACCCACACATGTACCCCCCATGATCCACATGGATGTGCCATTCATACCTTGACCTTGAAGCTTTGTGCCTCCTCATCTTCCATGACCTTTCCCACAATGCACTTGGCCACTCTGTCTCAGGGTCCTACAACAGAAAATGATCAGTTCTGACATTTCACTCCCCAAGTTGCTAACCACCAACATATTTGGCCAAGAATATTGCACTGCGAAATTTCTGAGCCTTAATGTAATTTTTAGCTCACTTAACCTTTTCATTTTCTCACCATCCCTTTGGCCTTTCCTTCCTTCATTATACAACTTAGGGTCATCGTTAAAATCCTTCATCTTCTGTCAACTCCTTTCCTTCTCTTTTTCTGCCCGGTACTTGAATGGCAACCCTCCAGTCTGAATGGACATTTCCATCTGATATCTGAAGCCTTCAGCAGAGCAGCTGAACATTGCTAGAGAAAAGTGCACAAACTGTCCTCAACATATCCTTCTCATGTCTTTATCTCAGATTTCATGTGGGCACGATTACCTTGTACATCTATTCCCCTTGGGATTCCACTCTCATAGGTGGCCATCTCATAAATTTTCCTTCCTCATATCCCTGGTGGAAAACCTTGCCTCATAATTCACAGAATGAATAGAGGTCACCAGACGGGAGACCTCTTATTGTTCCCTCCCAAATCATAAATCTGTCCACATTGCAGCCCAATTCTTCTCTCCTCCCATAATAACTGATTAACTGTTCCTTCTTTTATCAGAACCCACTCCTTCTAGATGTGCTGCAGGTCTCATTTTTTTTTTTCTCTTTTTTCCTTAGAGAGGGAGAGAAACATAGGGCAGGGGAGGGGCAGAGGGAGAGGGAGAGAGAGAATCTTAAGCAGGCTCCATGGGGCCTTGATCTCACAATCCTGAGATCACGACCTGAGCCAAAATTAAGAGTTGGGCGCTTAACCGACCAAGCCACCCAGGCACCCCAGGTCTCCTCTCTTGACATTGTATTGCTCCTTCTGTCATTCTCTCTTTCCTGTATCATCAATCAACACACTTTTTCCAGATTATTCCTGACAGCTTGTAAACGTGTTCTAGTATTGTCCTCTATAAACAAAATGAAACAAAGCCCCACATCTCCCTTGGTCATCCATTCCTTTGCAGACCCATCTGCTCTACCCCCTCATGGCCAAGTTTCTCTAAATAGTTATCTAGAAGTGTTTTCTGCACTTGTGCATCTTACATTTGCTCCTCAACTGACCACAATCTGGTTTCTGGCCTTCCTACATCTTGAAAATGACTGTTTTCAAGACAGTCTCCATGTTGTTCTACAATGGTCACTTTCTGGTTTTTATTTCACTGCAACTGCCCCTGCTAAAGATCTTTTTCTCTTGGCCTCTGTGATATCACTCCCTCTCGGCTCTAGGATTTTTTTAGGGGGATGCTCCCTCCTACCCTTTAGGCTCCTCTTCACTTTTATTTTTTTTTTTTATTTTTTTAAAGATTTTATTTATTTATTTGAGAGCGAGAGAATGAGAGAGAGCACATGAGATGGGGGAAGGTCAGAGGGAGAAGCAGACTCCCCGCCGAGCAGGGAGCCCGATGCGGGACTCGATCCAGGGACTCCAGGATCATGACCTGAGCCGAAGGCAGTCGCTTAACCAACTGAGCCACCCAGGCGCCCTCCTCTTCACTTTTAAATGGTGAGGTTGAAGGGCCCAATCTTGGATCATTTACCCTTCTCCTTTGAAATTCTATTCCTAGAGGACAGCCTCCATTTCCAAGGGCTCAGATCATATCTCAATGACTCTGGGTGCATTTTACCCTCACTGAAGTTTTTCCCAATAAACCTCTTGCATGTCTAATCCCATCCTAGAGTCTACTTCTTGGAGAACTTGTACTAACCAAAGAAATGGGAGGGCTATTTTTTGTCCTCAACAGAGATATGATTACTCACACACACCTTAAGAAAACACCATTGGAACCTTAGCTAAAGGATAAATTTTAAGGAGGTTTGTGACTCCCCATGGTGGGGGCACTGGGGGGCAGGCTGCTTGACTGAAATGACAGGAGCAACGTGAGTCACATCACATTCACTTGCTCTTCCGTGAAGAACAACAACACACATCGGTGAGCCACACAGACTTCAGTGAGCATGTACAACTGAGGCAAGAGAGCACTTAGAGGGAAGAAATAATTTTTCCACATACTGGGTTTTAAGGAATTGTTGGGAAGAACAACATATGTGCCTTTGAAGGCACAAAGCAGCTGAATTCTGGGTGCAACAGAGAGCACAGATCATTAGTGAGGCTCTAAGTTTAAAATGTCAGTGCCACCCCTCGATAGCGGGTGGCAGAGGGAATGGAAACAAGTATTCCTAGTGGCAAAGTCACACCTCAAATAAGACCTAGTGATTCAGGCTGCCACCCCGGCAAATTCCTAAACTTTCACAAAGGCGGCAAAATGCCAGTATATCAGACTGAGGAAAATAAGAAATTGGGATTTAATTCTTATCTCTCTGAAAGTCATAATAATGGGAGGGGCTCAATATCAAAAGTTAGAATTTCATCATGGAAAGGTCTTTAAGTTTTATTGTGGTGGATTCTTAATATGGTAAGTGGGTATCTTGGCAGAACCCCTGATGGACTATTTTGAACATGACATTTGGAATAAGAAGTAGAATGAGAAGTGATTCTTAGTTTTGGATCAGAATAGCCCTGAAGTCATTTTAGTTAGTTGTATTCTTCAGTCCCACATCAGGGAGTCAGGAGGGATAAATCCGTGCTGCCCTCCCATGTTTCCAATGGACTACCCTAAAGGAGTTACCTTAAGAAAAAGAGTTGTTGTGCGGGGTGGGGGAGGGGGGCACACTTGTGAGATGGGAGTAAGGTTGTTTTGTTTGTGTTCACCTAGGATGAAGGGCCACACCTGAGATACCACAGGCCTTTATACTAACTTCAACACTTTTGGAAGGGGGGTGGGCATGTATGGAAGAGGGTGAATATTTACTATCCACCCTTACCATTTACTTTCATGTGAAGAGAATGTTCAGAGTAAGACTCCTGCTTTCTCTCCATCACTTTCATAAATTCTTTGTGGGGGAGTAGAAGTAACTTCTGAAATGTGAGAAGACAACCCAATCAGATCCACCTTCTTCCCTTTCTCTCCCAGTCTGCCTCCCTGCAGAGAGCAGCTGTTCTCCTCTGCTGCCCCTCCAGAAAGGACTGTGTTGCCTCGGTTCTGTCCGCACCAGGATGGGAGGCTCAGGGGTCCATTGAGCAATCGTGCTACGCTATGTGTGACATCTCAGATACCCGCTCCAGCACCTTGCTTCCCCTTGGGGAGCTGCCTCCAGACTGTGTGCATTCACAGTGTTCTTGCTCTGTGTGGTAATGGGGCACAGTCCCACTCTCTCTGGTGGGAAGGCCTGGAGAATGGGGGCCCCAGCAGTTCATTTGCTCAGTAGAGACGCATGCTCTCTAACTCCTAAATTGCACATATCACAGAGGGCAATTAATCTAAAAGGAGGCTCTTTGCACCTGGGCTTTGAGAGCTGGTAGAATTACTAGAAATGTTGAGTGAATTATTCTAAGGAGCTTTATGGCTTCATGGAGGAGGGATTTAAAACTGGTATCATTGCATAAGAAAGAGTCCAAACAAAAATGGCAGTGCTTTCTTATTACATTTTATCTAAATGACTGATTTGCAAAACCTTGCATAGCATCTGACATGAGAAGTGAAAGGGATTTACAGTGCTGGTTTAAAACACATCTTTGTGTTGTTTTATTTATTTCCTTAAACAATGTACCAGAAAGGACCAAATCACGTTTTTGTGGGAGAATGGCTGTGGAATTTGTGATAAAGGGGTTTTGTTTCACTGAATTGCTGGAAGGTATTTTGAGATGGTTTTTGCTGTCATATTATTCAAAGTCACTTGTGATCCCACGGAGAGAAGGAAGATCTCTGGAGCCCAGTGTGACGGCAGTTCAAGATGGTCACAGCATGGAACGATTCCTTTGGTTTAAGGAGCTATAGGGACAGAGATGAGATGAGTGTGTAGCCTCAGATTGCCTCAGAATGTAGAGACAAGATTATTTCAATAAATCGTCGCCAGCTGCCCACTTGTCCACATTTCCTTGGCCATATTAACAATAGCTATAGAACATTCTTACTCTCTTGGCTTTTAAAATCAGCAGTATGTAGCAACTACTCCACCTGTGGGTTTTCATGGTTATAATCCCAGAGTAGCAACTTTGATACAGAATTCATAATGCCAGCAATTTCGTTTCTAATCTCCAGAAGGATTGAAATAATTTCACATAAAGCCAGGGTAAAATTTCCCAGCTTCCCTCCTAAACTGACCCTCTGGAATCCCACCAGGGGTGGGAATCCTTCTTTATCAAGCACTGTACAAGACAACTCTGGGGTATTTGGAAGAGTCTTGAACCTCACAGTAATTGAGACCACCCCGGCTCACAGAGGCACAGAGAGAGTGATCCCATGTGGTACTGAGCTCCATGAAGATAGCTGTCCTCTGAGGATGGCCAGGGGCCCTTAGAAGTTTAATGCCAGTGACATTTTTAGATCATGAGAGTGTTTCCTTGAAATGAAGACTGCCTCTCCCCATCATTTTCCTGAAGGCGCATTCTTTAACCCATGCCTTGGGGTAAACTAAATGTCTTCATCTTCATGAGCCACATACTCTGTATGAATAAGGATGGATTTGACATCCCAGAGGTTATAATTTATGGCTTCTGCTTATGAAAAATATCTTTAAAGAAGGAAGATGCTAAGCAGAATTACAGGTTTCCCACGTGCACTATCATTAGAGAAGAAACTCTGCACAAATTTTATCTTCTTTCATTTAAAAATAACATATAATTTAAATAAGGGAAATTTCAGAGGATTTTGTATTTGCTTTTGCAAGTTAACAAAATGAAAGGAGTCATTTTAATGTACGTCCCATTTTGTGCTATCCCCTCATGCCTCGGCTCCCCCATCTCAAGTGCCGTATGCTGTGCTCACTGTGGAAGTCAGGCCCAGGTTGATTCAGGTTGTAGGATTCACGCATGTACTCTCACACAAAAATGTGCCTAACGGGCTTGGACGTGTCTGTTAGTTTCAGATCAACTTGGACTAGGGCAGGGACTGACTGGAAACCCAACTAAATGGGTTAGAAGACAAGGCAAGCACCTTCCGACCATTTGTAAGCATCTCTGGGTGTGGTCAGTTACCCCGAGGGGTTAGTGCAGAGTCAGGAGGCTCTGAGACCCGGATCCCACAAGGTTCAGAGGACTTCTCCCAGATGCACATGCTGGTGGCTGGTGTCTGCCCCAGAAGGCAGGGCAGGTACATCCCAGAAATGCCTCCTCGGAGCAGCCCAGGTGGAGAGAGTGGATCCATCATATTCCCTTCATAAGAGGCCCCTTCAGAGAAGATCTGGGAAAGGTCAAGAGCTCAGCCAGGCTCAGCCACACTCCAGGCTCTCAGGTTCTATCTCTGCTGTGTGGTTTCAGTCAAAGAGCACACACTTCAGCCAATTCATTCTCAATATGGCAACCTTCCCCACTGCCATTTTGGTGAAGCACTTTGGTCAAATCAACCTTTGCAGGTAACAACCTCACCAGATAAAGTTGACTCATTGTTTTTCTCTCTCTCTTTTTTTTTAAGATTTTATTTATTTATTTGCCAGAGAGAGAAAGCACAAGCACAAGCAGGGGGAGTGGCAGGCAGAGGGAGAAGCAGGCTCCCCAATGAGCAGGGAGCCCAATGCGGGACTTGATCCCAGAACCCTGGGATCACGACCTGAGCTGAAGGCAGACCTTCAACCGACTGAGCCACCCAGGTGTCCCTCATTGTTTTTCTATAACGTTCAATGTCAAATTCCACAGCAGCTCAGCATTCCCTCACAGTAGGTGTCCATAGGCAGTGTCCGTGCTCTTGGGACAAGCACCGCAGCCATCACCCTAAACGCACAGCTCCTAACCTTGTGCTCAGGGGCTTTTTAGGCAGGCAGGACCGAAACGGGTTTGGTGTGAAGTGGGTCCTCTCTCTTCTCCTATGATTGTTTTCTTAATTACCTCAAAAATTTAGGCTGTGAGCACAATACATGCCCAGTGATTTCTAATTCAGTGCGCATACAAGTGTGTGTGCGTGCACATGTGGAAAACCCAGCCTATATGAAATACTCTAGCAATCTAAATCTACAGTTTAAATATATCAGGCAATATTCAGATTTCATGCTCCATGCAAAAGCAAGGTAAGCTCATTGGCATAAAGTAAACATCTTTGTCTTTGAGGAGGGTCTCATCATTTTAGGAACAAAAGTTCAATGGATTAAAGAATGACGTTACTGTTGCTTGTGTTTCTGAGCCCATGTGGAATTTTGATTATACTATGCAAATCTTAATATTGATCTTCCACGTGGTGAAAATCAGAATTGTCCTTTTTCATACATTTTCAGTGTGAAGTGACGACTGTCTAAAGCATGTAAATAAACAGATAATAGCAGTGATATTTAGACCGGGAACACAGTGGTTTCTAGTTTTCCAGAAAATTAAAATTTAATTTTGTAATTTCTATATAAAATACTTTAAAAAATCTAAACAATCTACAACTTAAAAGCATCAACAAATGTCTGATCCCATATTGTACACAAAGGCAGGATAAGCTCATCAGCCTAAACGAAACATCTTTATCTTCCAGGAGTTTTTCAACGTTTCAGGAACAAGAGTTCAACAAGTTTAAATAGTACTGCTACCTGTCTCATGTTTCCGAGCCTATGTGAATTTTTTATTATCATATGTTTATGGGAATATCAATCATTTAAATAGTGAAAATCACACTTGTCCTGTCACATGTTTTTAGCCCTGATGATTACTGCCTAAAGCAGTTAAAGATAAGAAACCAGAATTTTACACAGTAGCAATTCTTCATTTTGCGCCGCTGATTCTGTTAGCTCCTCTATAAAGTATGGATTGTAACACTTTTCTCTGAAGGCTTTGTGATTCATTAAAAACATAGTGCACACCAAGACACCCGACCCGGTGCCGTGCTGGACACTGATCAGTTCTGTGTTCCCTCCTCCTGTATTTTGTTCTTTCCCTTTCTTTCTTCTCTATTTCCTTCCTTCTCTGTAAAATAGTAGATAGTGAAATAGCTCACAGTGCACATTCCACATTGTTCCCTAAAGAACACAACCGCACACCAGCGGGCTCTGCTCTCTTCTCTGGTATCCTACCTCTGTTCCTCTGTCCTGCGGATCCCACATCTACTCTGCTCCTGTTAGCTTCCCATTTCCCTGGTCAATACACTGCTCCCGTTTGGATCTTACACTTATATCCTAGGTATTTTTCTAGGCTGAGGCCTCATGAAAGCCAAATACCAAAATAAGCGGAACCCAAACCATAATTTTTAAAATATAAAGAAGTATTTCAAGCATTTCCATCACACTAAAAATATCGTTATGCTTGTCATCACTTATAATGATATAATCATGTTTTTGATGAGAGCAGTAATTAGGATAAATAGAAAGTAACTTTAAGAAAAAAATAATGCAGGGATGGAGGAGGTTCAGGGAGAGAGAGGGAGAGACCTAGAAATAGAAGGATTTCCAGTCTCCTCACTCTGTGTACCAGCTGCAGCTCCCTCTCCGGGGTCATTCTCCTCCCTGCATCTGGACAAGCTCTCCTCAGCCTTAAGGTACATTAAGGTAGGACTCAGAGAGGTGCTCCTGACCACGGCAGACTTACTTGGGGGTCCCCCCATATTTTTCCACAGCACCGTCTGTCTCCGGCTGTCACCACGTGGCCCCAGGGATGTGAAAACCCACTTACTGTCTCCCTCAGTAACCATGACCACCCACCCAGAGGAAACCTTGTTACATTTACCTTTGCAATTGCATAGCATTGCTCTGGGTCTGACAAATCAGCCCTCATTTGATGTTTGACTGATGAATCAGTGAGGATAAAGTATAGAAAAAAAGATAGAAAGAAGGAAATAAGGAAAAGGTGTGGTAATAAAATGAGCTTCCAGACTAGGAAACGTGGAGTAGTAATGTTTTACGGTTAAGAACATTCCAGTGGGAATCTTCCTCTCCCTTCTTCTTGGGTAGCAATAACTGTTCCTTCACGATGAAACCACAGAGCGGGGCAGAAGAACCCACCTGGCCCCAGGATGGGCGGTGGTCAACTTCACAGGCTGGTCAAGGTGAGAACACTCTTGCCGGCTCCTTCCAGGACAAAGATTTTCTGGTCTAACTGAATTCCACCTTCATTGGTTTTACCCAGTTCTCTTACAGGGAGTCACATGTGTTTAGTTTAAATGATGAAGTTTATAAAAGTCCTGTGTGCAGTAAGTTGCCACTTAATGGTTTATTTTGTTGTAATAGAATCCGTTGCAGATGATTGGTCTGGAATTGGTTGTCCCCTGAACCCCAACTGGCCGAGACATCTCCCCCCATTCAGGTAGCAGTTATTCCTTGTCACATCCACCTGCTGTCTCATCCTCAGTGCTGGGAGTGTGATGGCCAGGGACTGAGGGGGAAGGGCCCATTTCTAACCTCCTCCACCTCTGGTACTACCTGTTGAGTTGGCTGCCCTGGGACCCTATCCCTGTCTCCCATCTCCAACTTGCCCAGCCTGGCTCTCCCTTTCACATGTCCACCCATAGTTAGAATTCATCTGATAATTGCTAATTCTGGGAAAGTGGGAAAATAGACATACACTCTCCCTTCTAGGGATGGGAAAACTGAGACAGAGCACCTTTGAGTGGCTTTCCAAAGATCACACAACTACTTAGTAATAGAACTGGAAACCATTTTTATCTCTGGACTCCTAGGTGTAGTCTATCTCCAGAGAAACCAAAGGGCCTCTCCACCAAGTCAGTGAACTCAAAGCCTGCCCTAATTATTCAAAGTCGGTGAAGCACAGTTCATTGCCTGGTATCATCCAGAACTGGCCTTGTAAATAACATAATACTGAACTTCTGATATAGAATGACCAACGTCTATCAAGAGATTGTAGAGGAATATTAAACAGCATCAAGTATCTTCACAGTGGGTGTCTGATACACCCATTCCCCATTCTAGCTCCTGCCCAACTTCTTGTCCCTACCTTTAAAGTCCATTGAATCTAATGTTTAAAGTCTACTGAACCCAAATATCAGTATTTTATTTACTCAGTAATGAATTTGATATAAGATTTCGACCATGGCCAGCTTTAAGCACCCAGCTGGGTTGAGCCAGGTGCATCTGATGATATGGACAGTGACCAAGATCATATTCACTGCAAAGATCAAGGAATTGGGGAGTAAAACTTAAAATTTACCTGATATCCAGAGCAAGATTTCTCTGCTATGGCCCTAATGCTAGATGACATGGCAACAAGGCCTTGGCTGGCCAGTCTCCAGCTGGGAACCTCTTGCTCTGCTGTGCCTACCAACCCCTTTGAGGAATAATCACAGTTCTTCTCTGTCCCTTCTTACCTTCTGTATTGGCTTCTACACACACTTTATATTAGAAATAATCTAACCTATTGATTGCCCATGGGAAATAGCTCTAGATTTATTCATTTATTTATAGAGCAGGTCAATTGGAAATTTAATCTAATATATAATTAAATGAAAATAATAAGAACAGACCTTGATTTCTATATATCACCGGAATTACACTGCAGCCACGCTCATTTGTTTGGACATCTCTACTACTGCACATTTTAAAAAGTGAGTATTAGGTAAAATTGAATCAGCATACTAACAATATTTTTGCTCATGTGCTTCTTCATTCTAATCTACTACACACCCTTGCAATCATGTAATGGGATTATATTATACAATTTGGATTGCCCCCAAAAAGCTATCTGACAAATATTGGGTATGTATTTCTGGAGAGCAAATAGACTCCCTTTCTCAGCGAAGGGCATTTTGTAATTTAAATTCATTATCAGGGAATGTAAGATCACATTAAATATAGAGAAAATAATCTTCTAGTTTAGAAGCAGCTGAATTGCCATGCTCAAAATATGTAAAATCCCTACTCTATAACAGGTCTTCTTTTTACCATAGAACACAGATGAACATTAATATTTCTACTAAATCTCATCCTTGTATTTATTAGATTACAATATTGGTTCCAATTTTGCCCAAATAAGTTTAACTTTAAAACTACTAAATGAGACCCTATGGTTTCCTCTTTCCCTTACATGGGACTAGTCAATCCTCCCTCTTCTCATGGGTACCAACACCCTGGAAACCATGTTAGACCCAGACTTAAAATAGTTGATTTTCTAGCCTGCCATAATTCCATTTATGACCCAGTCTTTAGATTCTCTCATTCTACAGTGGAAAGAGATCTGTGAAATCCACCTACTCCTATGTTTATCCAAAAAAGCTGGAACTAAAGGTAGCAAATGAATTGCCCACATGCAGAAATACAATAGCTTTGAAAGTTTAGCATAAATTCCTTCCTCAAGTTTCTTCTTTATGGTCGTTTCCTCTGTGAAGCAAATAACCAGTGTAGACCTTTCCACCTGAGGGCTGCCTACCTTGGGGAAGAGCTCTGTGAGCCCAGAACACAGTGACCAGAGGCACCATGGGTGCTTCCAAGCAGCAAGGGCTTGGGGATGACCTTCTGCACGATGCCCCAGACTCAGCTCATTCTGTGGTCTTCCTACCTGGAGCTGGTCCCATGCCTTCTGTCCTTGCCGGCTCGTCACTGGTCCTAGTGACACTTCTGATGGGAAGCACACAGGAGCATCTTCCTGAACCCAGTGCTGACAACTGCAGAACCACATCCATCTTTGGAAAACCAAGTCTCCTTGAAGGAACTCACCCAAAACGTGGCCTTCAAAGGTTTGGAAAGGTCCTCCAAGGCCCTGGTACATTCAGGCATAATTCAGGGATAATTTTTTTTAAAGATTTTATTTATTTATTTGAGACAGAGAGAATGAGAGACAGAGAGCATGAGAGGGAGGAGGGTCAGAGGGAGAAGCAGACTCCCTGCCGAGCAGGGAGCCCGATGCGGGACTCGATCCAGGGACTCCAGGATCATGACCTGAGCCGAAGGCAGTCGCTTAACCAACTGAGCCACCCAGGCGCCCCCAGGGATAATTTAATAATAATTAACAGCATGCAAAATATTTGTATGACAACAGCAAGAAAAAAACATGGTTTACTTAATCTCTTAATCAATTGAAGGAAAGTTTTGAATCTTCAAACATACTACTGACGGAATTGAAAAATCAGGAAGTGTAGGGGCGCCTGGGTGGCTCAGTTGGTTAAGCGACTGCCTTCGGCTCGGGTCATGATCCTGGAGTCCCGGGATCGAGTCCCACGTCGGGCTCCCTGCTCAGCGGGGGGTCTGCTTCTCCCTCTGACCCTCCCCTCTCTCATGCTCTCTCTCTCAAATAAATAAATAAAATCTTTAAAAAAAAAAAAGAAAGAAAAATCAGGAAGTGTAAAAAGAGCCTTGATCTTGGAGTCATGAAGCGCATTCTCTGTTGGGTTCTGGCACCGAAGCTTGGTGACACCAAGGACACCGAGGAAGGTCCTTGGCCTTGCCATGCCTTGATGAGCAATGGAGGGGTTGCACCTTTGATCAGCAAGATCTGCTCCTGAGCAAGCACTCTGAGCTTGAGGAGCCTCCAGGGAGACTTGGCTATATAAGCTCAGTGAGCAGGGCTCCCCACGGGACGGATCCAAATAACTCATCCCCTGAAGCCAATCTGTTTGGTCTTGGTACACTTCCACCCCAGAGAATTAAGCTGCTGTTCTTACAAACACATAGCCAGGAAGCCTGGCTGAGGTGAGCAAGGACACCATTAACCTGCCTGGCTCCCCAGAAACCCCTCATGTACCCTCCCTGCTGAAACTGCATCCCCACCCCCCACATCATCTGCAAAACGCTTTGACCTCATGTGAAGCCTTAGAACACCCTTTGTTCTAAACAAATACATTTTGTGCCAACATGAATCAATGCACTCACGTGATGGCTGTAGTTTGAATACATCATTACAAACTATCCCTGATATCATCCTCCTCTGTTCCCACAACTACTCGCGGAAACTAGTTTCAGTACCTTACAGCTACTTTGCCACGTGAAGGTTTTTTTACTTCAATGACACAAGCCTGAAAAATCGTGTTATCTCTGAAAACCACCATTAGCAATGTCAAGATGTATTTGCTTTTGAGACCGCCACGCCCAGCAGGGTTGGGGACGCGGTTTCATAACAGCCAAGTGATGAAGATATTTATTCCAATTTACTTTTTATATATTTAATATATCTGATTTGATGTGTTTTTGAACTGCTGACTTCCCAGCGCATTATCATTTAAGGAAGCACTTAATATCAATTTATTCCCAAATTGGTGACAGTAAGCTTTATTTTCCTTTTTTTTCATTAAGACTTTACTTTTTAAAAGCAGTTTTGGCTTCATAGCAAAATTGAGGGGAAAGTACAGAGATTTCCCATATACTCCTGCCTCCACACAAGCATAGCCTACCCTCCACCCCCTTATCAACATCCCCCACCAGAGTAGTACATTCGTTACAGTGGTTCATTTGCTGCGGTTGATGAACCTACATTGACACATCCTGATCACCCCCAACCTACAGTTTATACTACGGTTCACTCTTGGGGTTGTACATTCTGTGGGCTTGGACAAATGTGTAATGACATGTACCCCTAATTATTGTATGATACAGAGTATGCTTACTTCCCTAAAATCCTATTCATCCCACCCAGTGTCCAAACTTCTGGTAACCACTGATCTTTCTACTGTCTCTGTAGTTTTGCCTCTTCCAGAATGTTTATCCATCCATATATTGAAGGACATCATGGTTGCTCCCAAAGATTACATTTTAATAACTTAGTTTACTGCTACCAGTCAAGATTCTCCACTGTAGAATCATAAATTTCCCTTTGTAGGTAATCCATGGGTAGATACTCGGAGTGGGTAAAAAGACCCTGTTCTTCATCAGACTTTGTCTACTTACTAGTTTTAGCATCCACTGATGAATGGATAACTCCATCACTCTTTCTGTATTTATTAGTTGGCATCGCACTACAAATGAGAGCTTTCCCTCCCCCTATTTATATGCTGGTTTATGTCAGGGTCAACTCACATATTTTTATTTTATCCAATGGGTCATTGTCTATTACAACAAATATTTATTTTGATGCTCAGATTTTGATAGATTGGGCCAAGGCAGCTCTTCTAGCTCCTGACTCCCTTTGATATGTTCCTACGACTCCTTAGGGACCTGTTTACTTTCTGGTGCATTCAAATATCCCAGATTCTTGGGCACCTGGGTGGCTCAGTCGTTAAGTATCTGCCTTTGGCTCAGGTCATGGTCCCAGAGTCCTGGGATTGAAGCCTACATGGGGCTCCATGCTCAGCGGGAAGCCTGCTTCTCCTTCTCCCACTCCCCCTGCTTGTGTCCCTTCTCTCACTGTGTCTCTCTCTGTCAAATAAATAATAAATAAAATCTTTAAAAAATTAAAAAATAAAATGTCCCAGATTCATCTTATGCTTTTCCTGGCTCAACTCTGGAATTAGCACCTTCCCAAGGAGTCCTGGTTCCTCTCAGCAGAAAATATTTTTTTATTATTATTATTTTTTTATTGTTATGTTAATCCCCATACATTACATCATTAGTTTTAGATGTAGTGTTCCATGATTCATTGTTTGTGCATAACACCCAGTGCTCCATGCAGAACGTGCCCTCCTCAATACCCATCATCAGGCTAACCCATCCTCCCACCCCCCTCCCCTCTAGAACCCTCAGTTTGTTTTTCAGAGTCCATCGTCTCTCATGGTTCGTCTACCCCTCCGATTTCCCCGCCTTCATTCTTCCCCTCCTGCTATCTTCTTCTTCTTCTTCTTTTTTTTTCTTAACATATATTGCATTATTTGTTTCAGAGGTACAGATCTGAGATTCAATAGTCTTGCACAATTCACAGCGCTTACTAGAGCACATACCCTCCCCACTGTCTATCACCCAGTCACCCCATCCCTCCCACCCCACCCCCCACTCCAGCAACCCTCAGTTTGTTTCCTGAGATTAAGAATTCCTCATATCAGTGAGGTCATATGATACATGTCTTTCTCTGTTTGACTTATTTTGCTCAGCATAGTACCCTCCAGTACCATCCACGTGGTTGCAAATGGCAAGATCTCATTCCTTTTGATGGCTGCATAATATTCCATTGTATATATATACCACATCTTCTTTATCCATTCATCTCTCGATGGACATCTTGGCTCTTTCCACAGTTTGGCTATTGTGGACATTGCTGCTATAAACATTGGGGTGTACGTACCCTTTCAGATCCCTACTTTTGTATCTTTGGGGTAAATATCCAGTAGTGCAATTGCTGGATCATATGGTAGCTCTATTTTCAACTTTTTGAGGAACCTCCATACTGTTTTCCAGAGTGGCTACACCACTCTCAGCAGAAAATATTATTTAGAAACCAAAATCTTGATGGTAGGCTATATGTGTATTGCATTCTTCTCCAACTTCATGGAATAAACCAGGAGCTCACTCTAATAACTCTTTGAAGACATCCAGGATGGTAAGGAGAGAGGAAATTGAAACTTGGCATTTCGGGACACCTGGATGGTGATATTGTACTCATGTTTTGCCTCCCTAAAGATTTCTAGGCAAAGTGAAAGGGTTTGCCTTTTGTTTTTGAAATTGCTTGATTTTAATGCCAATGACTGATATTTCCGCATCATTTGTTCTAAACTTAGGTGTGAGGAGGAGGACTGAATAAATTGGCCAAAGTAGTACGTGTGTGCCATAGA
Organism: Neomonachus schauinslandi; assembly: GCF_002201575.2. Classification (NCBI taxonomy): domain Eukaryota; kingdom Metazoa; phylum Chordata; class Mammalia; order Carnivora; family Phocidae; genus Neomonachus; species Neomonachus schauinslandi. The sequence goes on from NC_058409.1 coordinate 144,572,437, forward strand.
AAAATAATAGTGTATGTTATGTCACAAAATATCTTCTGCAGGCTTTGCTTAAAGTTACACATAACTCATTTCCCATAATTACATTTTATTGTTCTATTGCTATGACAACTTACAAGAAAATTATTTCTATAGAAACTATACTTTTTATTCTTTGCTTAACCTTTCTATTAGATTAAAAATGTGCTTAGTGACTTGCTGAGTTCACTGTCAAAAATAGTAAAAGATTAAACAGAATTACGGTAATTATTTCCAAGTAAAGTTCTCAGGTCTTACTCTATTTGAAAACGTAGCTAACATAGTTCATATTTTCTCCTCTTCAGTTGCAACGTCATTTTCAGTTCTGAGGTCCTTTGTCAGTGATCATCACCAGCCAGTGGAATTTCTAATAAAAATCCCTTATTTTCTTATGGGCATTTGTTCACGTACATCCTTACAATATTGGCTGGGAGACATTTCACAACAAACTCTACTATTAATTTTTGTTTTACCTACCACCTGTTAAGTGTCTTGCTTATATACTCTATCTCCGTGACTAAGTTATGTTTTACTCTTTCCAATGTCTGGGGAAAACCGCTGGAGCTCCAGTGTCTCAGGGCTGAGTTTAGAACTGGATCTCCAGAATCCCATGCAGGTCCTCCATGTCCACAGCCCACATCGGCCTCATTATATAGCACTGTTTAATATTCATGCTAGGGAAACATTACCCCCTTTCATTAAGCTAGATAGTGTACTCAGAACACAAATAATGTGCCTGTACATGAATTCCAATTTCGTGTTGATCTCTTTCTTTATGGTGATAAGTGTGTTTCAAAATATGTCATGGATCAGCCAAATTTTTAGTTGTCAGGGTATCGCCTCTCTGACACTGTATCTATCAAATAATTAATAAATTTTTCAGCCAAAACATATATTTCCCCAGGGAGTTCATTCACTGAAAGGCATATTCTTAATGCATTAATCCATTCACCACTGGGGAGGAGCATCCACACACTGAGCTCACTAAACACAGATGCAGGTCTCCACTAATTGGCACAGACACGTGTTGATGATCAGCTGAAAAATACAAGCACAGTTGTGTCATCCCCCTTGAGACACTGTGAGTGTGAGAGTCTAGAAACAAGAGTAGGATAGAAACAATAGCAGGATCTCTTGTGCCTAGGAGATGTAATTAGGGTAAATTTTACTTTTCTCTTTACAACATTCTGAAATGATGAAAGCATGTCAAATCGACTACTTGGGGAACTCAATTACCAGAGTTCTAATTGTCAGAGGACACTCAAGTGTAGCCTTGGAAAACAGTCTGTGAGCAACTCCCATCTTACTGAGAGCTGAAGCTGTGAGCAAACACACGACTAGACAAGTGTTAGTAACAAAATAAGCATCCTAGTTCTCTGTAAATTGGGTATTAACACAGTCCTGAGCATAAAATGCTCACACAGCACCCTGCCCACGGCAAACTGACTGTAATTGCCAAGCCAACCATGTATCCTCCTGGTCTCTAGCCCTGAGAGGTGTCTCTACATAGCATCTTTCCTTGACCAGGGCAAAGTTGTTGGGGTGCTGGCGGTGATTGATGCATAGAGGGCTCCCACCCTCCCCTCTCTCTTCTGTGGAACAGGCCCTCGGACAATCAGGACATGGTCAGTCCTATCTTCAAACACCACATCCAGGGTCTTCAGGTTTGAGTCTGGGTGATTTGCTCCTTTGGATACTGGGCATGGCCAAGCAAATCACCAGAGCTCAGACCCCTGTCCCTCCTGAAACACAACCCCTGGGAGGGACAGAGCTATTCCTTAGCAGCTTTGCAAGGGAATTAGCTCATGAGAATGATTTCTGTTCTTTGGGATTTTGAGAATTTTGACTTTTAGCATTCCTCTAGCAGCTTAGTGGAGTTATACAGTATGTTCTAAGTCTCTTTTTCTAGATGTCTTCTTCAAAGAAATTTAGCATACACACTTCAATAATAGTTACTATGGCTTTGAAAGCAAGTAACTCTCTTGAACATAGATCAAACTTGCAGGATCCAAAAGGAGCCAGCCACAGAAGTTTGAATGGGGTTAAACCTCTTCTTAACTACAAATCTTTTTGAATTTTATTCCCTCACCTAGCACAGAGAAGCTCTTGGGATAGATCCACAAATTTTATTTTATTTTTGAGTCACAGAAGTGCTCTATAAACTTTGGTTCCTCTTCCACACTGTACTGTCCCTCTTGATGGAACTATCCAATAGCAGTGAGCATGTGGGTTCGGGGCCTTCGGCTCTGCAGAACACTCTCCTGCTCTGCTCTTATTCGCAGTCCTGTACCTGGTGGGAGGGAATAACTTGGCTGCAGGTAGACCTGGTCCCCAGGCTGTGTTTTTTCAGTTCCAGGGGACTCTTGTAAATTTTTTCATTCCATTAAGCTCCCATGTCTACAGTTGCATAATAATACAAACACTCGATAATAATACAACTATTGGTATTCCAGCTATCTCCAATAGGTATTGCAATCCACACAAGTGAGGCACCTGAGTTGGAGGTGGCAGAGCTGGGTTTGAAACCAGGTTCTCCTCCTAGGTCGGAGGCTTTGTAGGTCACTGTCATGGTGCTTTCCTAGATAGACTTGAACTGGGAATCAGCCTTCAGTTTCTCATGGGAAATTATGTGTGCACAATGCAAGTGGGTAGTCCCTGGGGCATTGATCATATTTTATAAAATGATGGTGAAAAACTTGATTCCTCATGATAGACTACCTATACAAGGGGACAATTGTCATACCATATATGAATATAGACGTCTGACTTCAGACCTCGGCAGCAACCAGCCCAGAATAACCAGGATGTAATAACTGAGAGCTTTTCTCATTGTTGCCTCCCCCTTGCAAGTCAGGACCAACCAGAGGAAGTCAAATATATGCCCCAAACCAATCACCTAGGAGCCCGTCTTCTAGTTTGCCCACCTCCAGCTTCCCCACGCCAACATCCTACAATCAGGGCACCCCTGAAGCCTTCCTTATTTTCACCACAAAGCTTTTACTCTCCCCGTCTGCCTTGGAGTCTCTTCCAAGGTCATGTAATGGTGGCCAACTCCCTTGCTGTCGCAAGCCTGTGCTTGTTCTTATTCAGGTGGTCTTCATTTGCTTCCAAGCCCTTGAAGATCAAGGTGTGAGCTTGGAAGGATGGCCCTTCCTCGGTTGAGCTGTCCTCGACGACACCACAAAGCAGATGCTTGGTGGAGGCAGTTTCTTCCCACCATGTTTCCACACAAGCAGAGCAGGTTTGTCCTCAAAGAGTAATTGCAGTTACTACATGAGACCCCAGCTCAAGGAGCTGATGCTTTCCTATGATACAAATGAATAAATGCTTCCCATTTTTGCTCGCTCAGCTGTCTCTGTGGTCTGTGCCCCGGAAATGCATTTTCAAATCCTTTGGATGCTTTGTTCTACTTGAATGGTTCCTGGCCGCCCAATCTGTATGGCCTTGCCTTCCCCTGCAGTCAGATCATTGCCTGCTCTGACTCCTCTAGATTTTGCTGTCATCCACACAACTGAGCAGTGGCTTATCTTGTAGTATTTTACAGTTGATTTGCATAGTTTGTGAATTGATTTCTGTCTGAGTCTTATCGCTAAAACCACACCAAAAATCTCTCCAGAAGCTTAAAGAGAGTGAGGGGAAATTAACATCTTCACTTAGGAAAAGATAAGAAGCAAATGATCATCGACCTTGTCACCTTGCCGGGTCACCCCGGAAAGGAGAAGACAGGATGGGACCAGCAAGAGTGGTTTGGTTTTTATTATTATTATTATTATATTAATTCTTGTCCAGGAATTCTTGGATGAATGGTGATATCTATGTATATAAAGATAGAGATAGATGGATACAGATATAGATATAAATAAACTGTTGTTGTGAATTACAAATGACACTGGCTTTTTTGTGAACGAGACAGCTAAAGCCTCTATCTGGAATGATTACTTCAGACAGAAAGACTGGCTTACAAATAACAGAGAATTATAATGTATAGCTGCTTACTGATAGGAGTAACAGTGTTTTAATTGAGCTAACTTCTAAAAAAAAAATGTTTTTTTTCAATACAGGAATGTGCAGGCAATAATACGTTCCCCATCCCCATGTATCCACCACAAATACTGAACGTATGTCGATATTTTGTCCAGAGCCCTGGAACCTTTCCCAGTTTCCTCCCTCTCCTACCCTTCCCAGAGGCAACAGCCCTCATGAACCCAGGCACTATTTCTGGTGTCACTGAGGAGAAAGAGATGCACCCCGCAGACCCAGGTGACAGTGATGGGTCCTGAGCAGTGTCCACATCCTGCTGCGTCAGAAGAGCAGGACTCACGGCGCTGGCAGAGCAGGGGTCGGAGGTGGGGCCTCTGCCCACTGGCATCCCCTCCTTTGTCTCTTGTTCTCCAAGCACCCTTTGGAGAGATGCAGTGGGAGGCTGTCCCTTTTGGAGCAGCACTACCTACAAACCTGCTTCCCCTAGGTGTGGGGCCTCGGGGTCACCAGAGGGGCTAAGGGACCCCAGTTCCTTGTTTGCAGGGGAGCCCCGGCATCTCTGAGAACACAGCTCCTGGGAAGGAGCAGCGGAATTCCCGTCGATTTGCATTTGGGCAAGTCGGTTAAATAGGGACCAATGTCGAGACGTTGTTCCAGGACTGAGGTCCAGTCTGGGATACTCTGCCACTTAGAATAGACCTGAGTACAGGCCCAGCTCCACAATGTTCAGTTTAATCTGCATCCTGCTCTCCACCTTCATGCAATTCAAAATAACGGAGAGCCTGCACTTTACCCGGAGCAGGAATCCCAGGGGAGGCCGCGTGCAATCCCACATTCGTCCGACCGGGGGCGTGTTCTGGGAGAACCAGGTAGGGCGCAGGTCCCCTTCTCCTCCCCTCTAGTTCCTGCCCCAAGCCTGTGTTGACAGCCATTGCCAGCTTGTGGGTGGGGAGCTGGGCTTTTCCACCATTAAATACTGTGGTCCCGAGGGTCATCTGGGAGTACTGGCCCTAGGGAGAAAGCTCCCGTCTGAGCAAAACTTTCCTCCTTTCCTGATTTATTTCCAAGGCTTTCACGTTCTTCTGTCAAGTCTTTGAGGTTCATCCACCTCAGGTGTTGCTGTGAGTCACAGGACACAACAGAAACACTTCAACAAAATGCTGTGTTTGCAGCAGGATTTCCCGTTCCATCCTTGGGAAAAGCAGGGAAAGAGAACTCTTGCCTCCTCCACTGATGTTGCCTCGGCAGACCCCACAGACAGCATCTCTCACTTGTCCCCGCTCGGCTCCAGGGACCATTCTCGGCACCAGTGAGAGTTTCTGGTGTGACTGACCTACCCCCGCTCTGGCTAACTCGAGCACAGGGGAAATTTGCTGACATGATTCAGGGTGGCTGAACAATCAGTTTTCAGAAGGTCTGGAGTCAGCAAACACAGGGGTCCTGGGACTTGAGACAGGATGAACAGCACCTTCAGGATGCAGAGTTTCAAATATTTGATCCTTGATTCTCTCTCCCAGTCAAGATTCAAGTCCCAGAAGAGAGAGATTCTGAGTGGCCTGTTTTGGGTCACATGCTACCCTCTGAACCTGGGAGGAAGGGGCAGTCCGATGAATAGTGTTAGTAGGCCTGATCTCGGAGAAGTAGGGTTACTGCTTCTTCCTATTTGCCTGAGACTTCCTAGTTTTATCACTGAAAGTCCTGCATCCTGGGAACTCCCACAGACCTGTGAGAAGTGGGGAACCGTCATTCACCCTAAAAATGGCTTGTTTCTCCTTTGAAGACTGAGGCGTTATTACCAGAAAAAGGCAGAATGAACATTGAACTGAGCAAAACAGTAAATACCCATGACATCGCCCTCTTAGGATTCAAGTGATGGTAGATGATTTTCTGAATGTCCACCATATGGACTTGGTTTGCCCTCTTTGTCTGGGAAGCCCTAGACTTCTGTACGTGAAGGGGGATGATTAGCTAACCAAGAATGCCACCACACTGACCTTTCACACGTACCCGCATGGTAAAGGAATGCATTCCCCACTGTCATAGCGGAAACACAGTGATTCTTTTCACTGTGATCTTTCCTTGGGTCCTCCACTCTGATTTTCTCTGATTCCAAAACCAATGTCCTTCCAAAGCATTGGGCTTTGAGGGCAGTATGTATGTGTCCTGTGTTGACCACATTATATTGCTAACAAATTCAAGCTATACAAGCTTTAACTATTTATTCAATAACAGGCCCAGAAAATCCCCTGCAGTTGCAAACATGACCAAGACCTGGAGGGGCCTATAGTCGAGGGGCCCCGGTCATGGGAGCAACTTCTCTTGGGATTAGTTAACTTGGCTGAGTTCCAAGGCCACAGCTGCCACACCCACCTCCTGCAAACCTCCCCGCAGTGAGTCTCCAGGAGTCCAGAGGAAGGAGTTTCCTCTTCTTCTGTGGAGTTACCGGCCCATTCTCGTTCACGTTAGTACAGTCTGTGAATGTGGAGTATTCCATCCATATATGCATAATTAAATGGGATTTCTGCACCATGATCAAAATTAAAATGATACAGTGTATCAACTTCATATTTTATCAGAACACTTTCTCATTTCTATCTCCTATTTCATTAGAAAACTCATGTTTAATTATGTGCAGCTGAGGTAATCACAATGTAGGCTTCTGGAAACTCAAATTCTCCAAAACCAGATCTGATTTCTGTCCAATGAATCTTAATGTGTTAATGACATCACAGAAAAATAAACAAGCCTCCCTCGAAGTTAACTTATACTCATTCTACTTTGAGGAGGTGCTTTGGAGATAGATGAGGTAGAACTTTTTATTTTAGGCTTAAGAGTACTTACTTACTTTTGGTCTTAAGTCTGGACTGTTTTTTTATTGGTTTGGTTTGGTTTAGTTTGTTGTGTTGTTGTTGTTGTTTGTTTTTTTTTTGGTTTGGCCTAATCTTGATGCTTCAAAATTGTTGCAAATAGATCTTTATATTTTATGGTAACATTATATTCTGAACCCTAAATTTCAGGAGATGTTCCAATTTACAATATTCTTTCATTTCCTACATCAACAAAATTAATCAGATATGACAATGATCAGCATCCAAAACATGTCTCATGGACATGTCCTCTTGCACCTGGACATGGTGCAATGCTGAGATGTTATATATTGTCCCCATTTTCATTTCAGGACATGTGATAATGCTTTACATAGGTCACTCCTAGGAAACCAAGGCGGGAGCTCCAGATTTCTTGGTACCTGAATATACAAATAGAGAGAATTTGATGAATACCTGGAATGTGGATGATGTATGCTATGTTTTCTTTGCATTGCAATGAACAAAAATCATAATTTGAGAAAAATGTACAAGGAGAACAATTAGCCATCACATTTCCTGTGAGTCAAGGAGGTGTTCAGCACATGACTGGATACAAAGCAGATACCACAAAAGTATGGGACCTCATGACTTTATGTTCAAGGACCGCCTTTACAGAGATGAATGGGTCACCCACCAGCTCTGGGCCAGGCACTGGTATATCTCTGGGGATGTGAAGGCAAACAAAATGTGGCTGCTCTTCTGGAGGTACATCTATACACACATTTGGATGTTTTGGCAAAGCTAGATTTGAGAGTAGACAGAGCCCCTAAAAAGCACAGTCTTGCTAGCCTGCCAGAATGGTAGGCTGCAAAATGTTTGAATTGTAAATAAACCTCTTCTGAGGGCTGAGGAGTATTTCATAACGATGTAGATTTATGATGATAAAAGCTAGTAAGAGACTGTTATGCAAACTGAAATTTTCAGCTCTTAGAGACATCCAAGAGCTGTTTCTGGAGGCCGGAAGATGAAGGGTGGGAGTCTTAAATCATTGCTTCTGTCTCTGCTACACTGAAATCTCCTGTAGGTCTCCAAAGAGAGATCTTCCGTGTACTTTACTGCTTCTGGTCTCACATCTATATTTCTTGATGGTAATTGTTCTTTTCGTGTGTGTGATGAAAATGCTCAAGATCCAGTTTCAGTAACCTTTAAATATAGAATACCACATTATTAACTAGAGTCCCCATGCTGTACGTTAGATCCTCAGAACTTATTCTTCATATAACTGAATATGTGTACCCTTTGACCTCTACATCACATCACCTGATTTTCCCCTTCCCCCAGCCCCTGGCATCCACCATTCTATTCTCTGTTTCTATGAAATTGGCTTTTTTTTTTTTTTCTTAAAATCCCACATATAAGTGATACCACGCAGTAATTGTCTTTGCCTTATGTGAGCTTGATGCCATCCAAATTCATCTATGTTGTTATGAACGGCAAGATGTTTTTTTATGACATAATAATAGTCCGGTGTGTGTGTGTAATCACATTTTCTTTCTCCATTCATCCATTCATCCGTTGAAGAACATTAAGGTTGTTTCCATGCCTGGCTACTGTGAATAATGCTGCCAAGAACATGGGACCGAAGATATTTCTTTGAGATCTTGATTTTAATTCTTTTTGGTATATATCCAGAAGTGGAATTGCTGGATCATATGCTAGCCCTATTGGTAATTTTTTGAGGAACTATCATGCTGTTTCTCAGAAGGGCTGTACCAATGTACATTTCTACCAACAGTTAATAAGGCTTTCCTTTTCTCCACACCTTGCCAACACATTTTATCTCTTCTCTTTTTGATAATAGCTTGATGTTAATTTTCCTTGAGTCAGGAAAATTAACATCAAGCTATTTATTCACTGAAAATTACCTCTGGGGACTTGGCATCTTCAGTTCAAGTTCTGGTTGGAAAAGGAGGGGCGTTGGTGCCTCTATTTGAAACTGCAAATAAGAAAGAGTGCTGCCTTTCATCTGCCTGAATATCTTTGTGTTCTGTCCTACCATTCAAAGAACAGAAAATCCTATGTAATACATTATAATTCTTGGAATTATATCTCTTTCTTTCTTTCTTTCTTTTTTTTTGATGTAGTGTTCAACGATTCATGAGTTGCTTATAACAACAAGTGCTATCTCTTTCTTATTAAAGAGGAGATATATATGAGGATTTATTTTTAGGAAATCTTCAGTTGCCTCTGGCAAATCTGAGGTGTCTGCATTTTAAATTATGTTAAAAGCAAAAGTACTGCCTACCCTCTGAGGCTTTTATTTAATTCCAAGTATCAATATGTTTAATTAGAAAGAGATTTTAAAGATAAATCAAATAGTGTAAGGCTTAAGAGACTCTGGCACTGTTAAGGATTGTTTTAAAATTACTGCATGAATTATTTTTTATTGTTTTTCACAAGGGGGTTGGCACTGGTAGACCACAAATGAATCAGTCCTTCTACCATATGCTCTCATTATTTGTTATTAACATCTGCCCTAGGGTCTTGTAGATTAATCAAAAACTTCCTTAAGGTATATTACAAGTAAAGGGGGATAAGCCAGCTTCCCCACCTCATTTTATGTAAATATATTAAATTACAAGCTCTGAAAAAAGTTAGCAAGGACATGAGATCAACTAGTGTCTCTTTCTTTGAACATAGTAAAATGTTATAAGTAGAGATGTTTTATAACTATAGGTATTAAACTTCTTTCCTCTTTTTCATTTTTCCTTTTAATAGAATCAAGGCTGTAAAACCTAAATAAAATCTTAAAGGTTGTATTGTCCAACAGCTTCAATTATAAAAAAAAATCAGGTCCGGGGGAGTTAAAGTCACTTTCTTCCAATGACAGAAGCAGTGTATGTGTGTGTGTGTGTGTGTGTGTACCATGTACACATATAGACAGATATACGTATATATACCCCATATATATATTTGTGTGTAAACCAAGGGTATCATTTCTTCCTAAATAATCCTATATTTATCTGGTGTGACACATGAAATCTGGAAAGTAATACAGTTTTTTTAGGAACTACTAGGAGAAAAGTTATTTTAATATTTCTATGAGAAATAATATTTTCATGTCTCTAAAGAAATGCACACTTTAAAAAAGTGAATAGTGTTTGACTTAACTAAATAGTATCAAATCTGTGGTGCCATTATCTCCTAAAAACCAAGCCAACTTTTGCACAAATTCCTAGCGAGTTCATAGAGAACTGATCAATATGGGGTTCCAGTATGGGAGCCAAGGGAGGTATCAAGTTGCATTTGCCAAATAGGGTAATGATACGGCCCTAATTCCACTGCCAAACTCCGTCTGCCCTTAGCACATGGACTGTTACATTCTGACTTGTGCCCTGTGTCATTTGATGACTGTGGCACTCTGTCAGGGACTTTGGAGGAGCCATTTAAATTCTCACTTCTTCAAATGATGACAAAGTCACAATAGCAATTTATCAACAGATGCCTTAGAATATGCAGAACTCCGTGTGTTTCGTTTGTCTGGTCCCAACTCTGAACGTGACTTTAGTTTTTATTCCAGTAACAATGTTTAAAATGTCTTCAGAGAGCACCTGTGTTTACGTTCTTTCTCAACCCAGTCATTGAAATATTGCAATTCATGTATTTCCACGAAATTCGTGCATGACACGGAAAAGCATAAGGACTTAGTGGGGTTAGGAAGATTTGTTAAAGTTCTGGTTGGAAAAGGAGGGGCGTTGGTGCCTCTATTTGAAACTGCAAGTAAGAAAGAGTGCTGCCTTTCATCTGCCTGAATATCTTTGTGTTCTGTCCTACCATTCAAAGAACAGAAAATCCTATGTAATACATTATAATTATAAAACAGTTATGTTGATTTGAGGGATTGATATCCCCTTTCTTCAAGGGCCAGGACAAGTCTTTTTAAAGCCCAGAAACTTACATATAAATGTTACTCAATACCTATTGGTTGATTGGTTTAAAAATCACTGGGCTGAATGCATAGCCAAGTTATCAAGAAAATGTCAAGCGTGTTTTATTTTGATTTTTGTTTATGGAGTTATCAGACCATGATGTAGAGAACCCAATGCTGTTCCACTGAAAATTACCTCTGGGGACTTGGCATATCATACATGATAATTTACAACAGAGAGTCTTATTCCAGGTAATGAATTCACAAACTTCCTTGGCAAGCATTTATTGGACGCCTGCTGCAGACCAGGCATATGTGAGTTGTAGGGGCTAGAGAGAGAGAGAGGCATAAATTGTCTGAGATGACGGGGATGAGCCCCATTAAAAGAGTCCAACTCAAGCAAATGGAACCTCTTTGGAGTAACGAAGTCAACAATACAGCACCTAAGTGTAACCACCTCCTAGTGACTGGCTGCCCTCATGGGTAGCAGCTTTCAGGGGAGCAATAAAGTTGTTCGTCCCTCATTTTCTCTAGGTATAAGATCAAAGTTGATATACCGAGTCTGATAAACTTAATGTCATATAAAATAAAAATTCTACTGGCTGAGTTTCTTTCCTAGTAGATAGATATTCAGTCTGATAATCTCTACCTTTGATTAGATTGTTTTATCCCTTCATATCTAATGGTCTTAAATTGATATTGTTGGATTTGATCTACCATTTTTATTTTACAATTTAGTTATTCAGTTCTTCTGATCTATTTCCACATATGTATATATAATCCATTGAAAAATATGAGATACATTTTAGAAGATATATTATGCCTTATGCCTCCACATTATTTTCAATGTTTTATGTAGGAGTTCCCCAGGAAAATGTCTCCTTCAACAACTAATGAATTAATTTTTTATTTTTTAAATATTTTATTTATTTATTTGACAGAGAGAGACACAACGAGAGAAAGAACACAAACAGGGGGAGTGGGAAAGGGAGAAGCAGGCTTCCCGTGGAGCAGGGAGCCCAATGTGGGGCTCGATTCCAGGACCCTGAGATCATGACCTGAGCTGAAGGCAACCGCCTAACAACTGAGCCACCCAGGTGCCCTCAATAATTAATGTTTTAAAATACACAAGTGGTAATTCTATTCTTTGTGATTATCTTTTTAAGTCCTTGAATTCTCCAAGTGGACATACTCAGATGAAAAACAGATCAAAGCCATCCCTATGTGAAACTGAAATTTAACTTTTATTTATGATAGAACCCATTAATTCCTGATTTATCTGTCATTTTATATTATGTGAGATCATACTTCCATTTTCATCTCCTTTTTCTAAAATTAAAGAGTTCTTTAATCCAGCATTTCTTACTGTTTTCTCAGAGCAGTAATGTCTTCAGTGCATATACCTAAAAAAAAGTGCGTAGTAGCCATTAGCAGATATGTGGGAGGCAGGGACAGAGCAGTGCTTGGGATGGTGGGGAGAATGGCAGTGTCTTTGCAGGCAACATGAGGAGCCTACCTGAGATATAGGCTGGCCTCTGGTGAAAGGGAGTCCAGATATGAAGATTGATTTTTTGATATTTAGGATTCAAACAATTCTGAAATAATTTTTTCTCAGCAGATCCTAGAAGTCATGTGACATTCCAAAATGGCTGTTAAGAGTTATCACCCCCTTGGTCCATTTTCAGACCCATAGAGGGTGAAAAGGGTCCCCTGCTGGACCCACTGGCTGAAACAGGTGCCCCTAAACTGCAGGCCGTTCTCAACACTGCCAGGTCACCCCATCCCTTCCATGAGACCCTCGCAACAGCTTCTGACTGAGTTGTTGGTCTCGGGCTTCTACTCGTCAAGTGAAGTTCTTCAGATGTTTTGCTTATTGACATGTTTTATTCCATATAACTCTAAGAAGGTGGGGAGTATTTATCAGAACTTCCACTGCAGTGCATCTGTGTGGAGCACTGTTTTAATAAGCCAGTAGGTGTAGGAGTGCAATCCCAAAGGGAATGGCCAAGTGTGGTCCCTGCGTTGCCTTCTTAGGCACCACTGGGCACCGAGGAAGAGCTGTGTTTTTCAATACAGTAGAGCAGAGGGAAAGTTGAATAGCTGTGACCCTGTGAAAGTGAAGGCTGATGGACAGTCTGATATGAGGTTATCGAAGAGGGTTGATTGTCCCTCGAGTTCCCTTCATGAAAAATTTGAGGTTTGATGACACAGTATTGGTTGGTAGAAGGCTCCCTGAGGGTCTGCCCCAGCTGCAGATGGTCACCCCGTGGAGGGCATACCCCTGCCCAGAGCCTGCAGTTAGAGACGTAGGGAGCCTAGTCCTGACACCCTGACCCAGCATACTCCGAGGGGCATGGCCCTCTCCGGAGCTCCGTGCCAGGAGAGAATAGGCTTTGTCAGTTTGGCATCAAAAGTTTGACTTCTCCTTCTGCCCAACTTGCTTCCTCCCTTCCCTCTCCTGGGTGTTGGTCTCCAGGAAGCATCTTGCTCTGCAAACTCCAACTCAGCATCTGCTTCCTGAGAATGCAATCTGTGAGAAAATACATATGTTTCTTGGGGCTTTTCAGTGGAATATACAGCACAGTGTCCCATGCTTTTCGCCTTCCTGTCACAAGTCCCTTGCAACTACTGTTAAAGTCAAATGGATTCTTCTCTGGGGCAGTAGACAAGGCGGCTCTATCCCTCTTTGAGGCAGAAGCACAGAGTAAGGTGTAGGTGGGGCAGAGGACAGGGGACCTCTGGCATCTATCTTCCCAGTTCTGACTTCTGTTGGAGCAGCTGCCTGACAGCCTCCTTCTTTGGCTCTGTCGAGTTTTCATTAAACAAGAAAAATCTCAGGGCACCTGGGTGGCTCAGTTAGTTGAGCATCAACTCTTGACGCTCTTGATCACAGCTAGGCTCTAGGTCTCAGGGTCATGCGTTTTTTTGGGGGGGGCGCCTGGGTGGCTCAGTTGGATCATGATCTCAGGTCATCGAGCCCCATATCAGGTTCCCTGCTCAGTGGAAATTCTGCTTCTCTCTCTCTCTCTCTGCTGCTCCCCCTGCTTGTGTGCTCTCTCTCTCTGTCAAATAAATAAATAAAATCTTTAAAAAAATTTTTTTTTCAGTAAGACATGGAACTGTTTTTACCAGGATGCATTTGGAGCCTTGTGATGCTTTTACTGATACTTGTTTTAAAATGCTGGTTGTGGGGTGCCTGGGTGGCTCAGTTGGTGAAGCATCTAACTCTTGATCTCAGCTCAGGTCATGATCTCCAGGTTATGAGATTGAGCCCCATGTCGGGCTCTGTGGTCAGTGAGGAGTCTGCTTCTCTCCCTCTCCCTCTGCCCCTCCCCATGCTTGTGCTCTCTCTCTCTCACCCTCTAAAATAATAAATAAATCTTTAAAAATAAAATAAAATAAAATAAAATGCTAGTTTCTGTAAGATTGCCAAGCATTTCTGCCAAAACAAAGCATGAGTTTTCCTGTCAATAATTAGTTCCCTTGGGGCAAAATGTCCCTCAGGTGATAATTGGTGGGCAGGTGCCTTATTTGCTGTACCCCTCTGTGTCAGCCTACATGTGTACCATAGAAGACAGTGAAAAACAGCCATGAGTAAGAAGGTCAGCCTTGTCTTGTGAAGATGGACCGACACTCCCCTCTCCTTGTGAGACACACACCTCTTCATCACCGTGTGCCCAGCTGATCCCCTTGCCCACACTGGAGCTCATCAGACACTAAGGGAGGCCCTTTCTGTGGGAATGCTGTTTCAGATGACCCGGAGAGTCCTGGTGAGGGGCACTCCAAGGATTGGCGTGGTGGTCTCTGCCTGCCAGGATCTCAGTGTCCAAAGACAGAGAAAGAATCTTAACACGTGGCCCGGAGTGAAAGCAGGCTGAGACACGAACTTGCTGCTTTGGGGACCTGGACAAGGAAAAGGCAACTCTAGCTGGAGAATTATGATAGCCAGTAGCACTTGGGACCAATCTAGGTTTTTGTTTTGTATTGTTTTATTTTCATTCCCAAATCATTGACAAGACATCCCTGGACACCTGCAGTATTTGGCATTTTGGCATTTGGCTTTGAAGTAGTGTTTAGACTAATTTCTGGAGGCATTACCTGCAGGGGGATATGGAAAGAGGGTAAGAATAAATCTCTTGCTTTTGGGCACAGTGGGAGTTCCCAGGTTGAAGGGAATCTTTGGAAAGATTTTGCTCTCAGCTCAGAATTTAAACCCAAACCTGTGATTTCAGGGACTCCATAATTAATTTTCAGTGGTTACTGAAATGGGCAGGAGTCAGTGGCAAGCCGGGTGGAAATGAAATATAGACAGGAGATGTGAGGGGCTCATTTTCCCGATCTAAATCCACTGCCCAAGACATCCATCTTCTGAAAAACAACAAGGATTAAATTTTAAGAGGTTTTTAGGCAGCAAGAAAAATGAAAAATAAATCACATTTTAGTGGTTTAGGGAGTTCAAAGGGCAAAGACATTTATCAGTATAATTATAAATTTTTAAAAATATTTTTTTAAATTTTTATTTATTTGACAGAGAGAGAGAGATAACGAGAGCATGAACACAAGCAGGGGGAGTGGGAGAGGGAGAAGCAGGCCTCCCGCAGAGCAGGGAGCCCGATGCGGCGCTCGATCCTGGGACCCTGGGATCATGACCTGAGCCGAAGGCAGACGCTAAACGACTGAGCCACCCAGGCGCCCCATGGTATAATTATAGATTTATTTTGACACTGTTTTTTAAATTAGTATTGCATAGTGAAAAATCACATTTTTTTGTATTCTTTTTAGCATTGTATAGCATAAATATTGACATTTTTAATATTTCACAAAGTATAAAATGCCCACAAAATATTTAATGCTTTAAGGGAAAAGTTATTTAATGATGCTCTTTTGTGGAGTTAACCTCTGCCCTTTGCATTTATAAATATCCATTTCCTCTCAATCTTCTTCAGGTTTGCCATCCCGGGGCTAACGTTTGGAAAATTGGTTTTCAGGAATTAGGGGCCAGATAATGCGCTAGCGGGTACGTGTGGGGAGGACAGGCAACCCCGGGTGGGAATGGTGCCTCTCCTCTGAGCAAATCCCACTCGTCTGAAGTCAGGATGCCTTAGGAAAGCGTGGTGTGTTTCACCCGGAGCGGATGCTGATGAGGAGCTGGCACCGAGGTCCCTATGCACCCATCAGATGTGCATGTTTTTCAAAGCATCAGTCATGTCTGTATAAGGACTCACCTCCTCTCTCCATCTGCTGGGGCTGCCATGACAAAGCACCCCAGACTGGGCTGCTTAGCCACAGAGTTTTATTTGTTCACAGTTCCGGAGGCTGGAAGTCCAAGATCAAGGTGTTGGCAGGTGTGGTTTCTCCTCAGGCCTCTCTCCTTGGCGAGCAGACGCCCCTCCCCTGGGTCCTCACTTGGCCTTCCCTCTGCGCATGCATGCCCAGTGTCTCTTGTCTGGATTTCCTCTTCTTGTGAGGACACCCACCAGACTGGATGGGGACCCACCCTAGGAGCCTCCTTTTAACCACATCACCTCCTCCAGGCCCTGTCTCCAAATACAACACAGGGGCAAGAGCTTCAACATATGACATTTGGAGAACAGAGTTCAGCCTATAACACACCTCATAATTTTTTTTTTCTGAGTTACCTGGTGTCATTTAACACCAGGGGCAGACACCAAGCAGATCTTATTATCCCAACTTTCAGATGAGGAAACCGATCAGAGAAGCTGCCGGCAGGTCTGAGGGAACTCTGGGCCTCTGACTTCACATGTCAAAACCCAGTCAGCAGCCTTGTGGAAGGTTCCATCTGCAGTGAGGGCTGGGCTTCAGGGTTTGTGCGCACCAGGAGCTCCAATCCTCACCTCCCCACCCGCCAACCTCCTGGCAGAAGGGACTGTGGCTCTGAAAGGTTTGGTTTTAAGGAAGATGCTGCATTTATTCATGATGAATTCATGCCCTTGTTTTTCATTGAGAAATTTTCCTTTTGCTTCTTGCCCTTTCCCTTTCTAAATTAGTTGGAAGAATCAAGTAAAAGGATGTAACAGGAAGATGGTGAGGGAAAGAGAGCCACTAGAAATGGCCGTATCTCTCTCTCCTCGGTGGGGTAAATTGCACTCACTGACACCAGCTATATTTTATATTGCCA
The DNA here is from genome assembly GCF_002201575.2 of Neomonachus schauinslandi. Classification (NCBI taxonomy): domain Eukaryota; kingdom Metazoa; phylum Chordata; class Mammalia; order Carnivora; family Phocidae; genus Neomonachus; species Neomonachus schauinslandi. Next base: position 144,589,307 of record NC_058409.1, read on the forward strand.
ATTGATAGAACAAATGAGCTTTGCTTTTTGCTGTTGTTTGGTACTCCTATTTGTTTAGTTATGGCAAGGAAGATTTTTTTTTATTAAATAGATCTAATTTTTGAAATTCTTTATCTCCCACATTTTTTTCTGCCTTATCTGTGCCTGCCCTGCCATTAGTCATCGTCTATGTATGTTTTATTTTTCCCACAAGATGCTATTTATCACTTGACCCTAGCAAACTTCTTTCTGTGCTTGAAGGGAAAAAAAAATTGAATGTGTGTATGAGAGAGAGGGAGAGAGAGGGCCAGGGGAGAGGGGGAGGGCAGAGAGGATGGAGAAGGAAGGGGGGGGGGGGGGGGGGGGAGGGGAGAAGAGAGGGAAAGGGAGCCAAGCGAGGGAGGTCAGGAGTTGGAAGAGCTCCTGGTAGCAGGGTCTCCTTCTTAATTCTCAAGGACTCACTTGCTTTCTTTATTTCCTTTTCACTCAGTTGCGAACCACCCCATCCAGTTCACCAAAGTCCAGATGCCTCCGTAATCTGCTCCTTTCCTGACTCTTTGCAGTGCACACACTTCACATGTACAGATACTAGCGATAAGCACTGGCCAGTATAATCCTTCACGGGAAAATGGAGAAACTGAAGACCCATGGAAGAGACAAGAGAGGATTAGCGCGGTGCTTTCTGCTGACAGTGAGCTGCCTCCACGCTTATTTCTGTGACGTGCCAAGAGGCCGGAATGTGCAGCACATGAGGGGTTGGAGACAGAAGGAGGACGCTTGACATAGTCACACTTGTGCAAAGGCCTTAAAATGAAGCTTCTGCTCTGATCTGTCCCTGAAATGCATGTAGGGACACTCTATACGTGTGTCTGCCTGGGTGTGGGTACTGAGTCAGAGGGGCAAATATGGGTCCTGAAGTCTTGGGGGAGAATTTTGGGGTTTGCAAAGAGCTGCTCCCAAGTTATCCTGTTTGTTCATGGGACTTCGTCATCTCCTCGTAACTGGTGCGGACAGACGGATTCTGAAGGATCGGGCTCCTTGCCCAGGCTAGTGTGGCTCAGGAAGAGGCATGGTGATCTCAGAAAGGAGGTGCCGAGAAGGACGGCCGCCCAGGAACATGCTGGTGGCCAGGGCTGCCTGGTGGACGCAGGCTGCACCGCAGCTGCCCGGCGTGCTTGAGAACTTCTGGTTGGAAAAAGGCTTGCATTTTTAGGTACCAGTTAGATCCTCTAATTACAATTCTCTTAGGATTTTTGAGTTTTTTGTTTGTTTGTTTGTTTGTTTGTTTGTTTGTTTGCAAAACCATTGTAGCTGACCTGTATTGAAATACAGTTTTCAAGAGCTTCCAATTTCAGCCCCTTCATAGAATATGTATCCTTGTTGCAAAAATCAAATGGACCCAAGCACAATGCTTAAAGGGCAGCATCTGTCTGAGTAGCTCCATAAGTAGAAACTCTCTATGATAGAAGGTCATATTGTTGGCTTCAAGGGACACAGGAGCAGTCAACAATTTAAAAATTGTTCTCTCTTGTCAATGTTTCTATGAACTTGGCCAAGTTTCCATTTCATGCAGCGTATTTCTTCCACCTGTATAATTCTTTGTTAAGCAGAAGCAGAATCAAAATATGCTAAACAAGATTGCAGTTGGTTATGCAGCAGGACACATTTCTGTGCATATTTACCCAGACTTCAGCAGTGTCTCATGCAGGTTTCAGTAACAAAAGCCACATTCCACAGCTGAGCATCTGCTATGCAGAATTTGGCAAGTCATAACTTACACCAGGGCAGGAAGATGCATTTGTGAGCATCGCTTCAGCTGGGTTTGGTAAGCCCAATTATTTCAAGAAATCCTTTGATAATAGTGTAGCGATCAAGCTTTGAACCTGAGTTGGGGAAATATTTGAGAACATATCGTGAATATTGAATATTAAGAAGCTTTTGCTAGTGGAGACGTCTGTGCTAAGATAAAGAAGCAACAGAGCTTTTGTTTTACTAAATGGAAAGCTGTTGTAGACACACACCACAGACACACACCAGAGACGTCCCACACACATACATATACACCATACACACACATGTCCCACACACATACATAAAACACACACACAGATACCACACACACAACCATACACATAAAACATACACACATATGCACACACCACACACTACACAAACACACAACTCATACACATCACACGCACACACATACACACACACACACACTCTTTGGAAGGGTACAGGGAGTGAAAAAAATGAGAAAAGACCTGGTTCTAAACTTTGATCCAAAAGTGAAAGTAGCCAAGCTCCCCCTAAGCTGACTGTTGAGTGTTGAACTGGTCCACAGCCCACAATACTTTGTTTCAGAAAGAGTTTTATTCACCAGTAATTACCACAAATTACACAGAAGAAAAAGAAATGACTGTAATTTTGATCAAAAACAGATCTTATCTTTCTAAACAAAACAGACATTTTTGTGGTACAGAACACGATAAAATCTAGGCAGGCTCTTTTCCTCTGCTGGCTTTAAAAGATAAATGGCTTTCGTGATGGTAAATTTTTCCTTGTGAGATCATAACGGTGTCTCAGTGTGCATAAATGCTGCTTCTGTTTTCTGTAAGTCTTGTAGAAAATATTACAGGACACTCTCCTTTCCTCAGGAACTCAGACATGTCCATGCCTTGCCCCAGGTGGGGACAAAAGCAAGCTTTGGAGAAGTGATTGCAGAGACATTTATCCTGACAGGGAGAGCTGAGGAGACAATTGAGTAGTTCATTCAGATGCTCCAAGGTTTTCAAAGATGACAGCGCCTCTGCAAACATGGGCCGCAGACCAGTCACCTGGTCATCCAGAAGCTGAGCAGCGGACATTAGAAATGCTCACTCAGGAAAGAGAAGATGCCCTTCTTCACACTTCGCCTGGTATAAGCATCGCCAAAGGACCATGCGGGAGGCAGAGGGGAAGCAATCAGATACATTCCAGGATTCAAAGCCAGCGGCTGGGTGGGTGGTGACGTGGGCGTCACAATGGGTCTGTGTCTTTCAGCTCTGGGGGAAAGAAGATCGCTGTACAGCTCATTCAAGGTCAGGGCCTCCATCTCCTCCCAAGCAGCACCAGAGCATGAGGAGGAATGATCATTATCACTCATCGTTCAGACAGAGGGTATGGGGGGACTTGCACTGTCCCCGGACTTACTGTGTGGCACCCACGGCAGGTGAGGGCGGGGTGTCCTGCCACCGACGCTTGTTAGAATTCTTCACCAGTCCCTCAGTCAATCAGAAATGTTCACATACTGTGTTTACAGAACTCTCTGATGTATATTAAAAGTCTATCCTAAGCTTGTGGGGGGGGTGGGTGTCCGTGGGGAGGGAGACCCCAAGCATAACAAGAAGCCCCCAGGAGGATTTTGGCATGGGCACCCCAAGCTGTATCTGGTTTGAGGGAAGAGAACCTCTCAGATTTTTGTTTTCCTTTTGCTCCAGGAAGGGCTTGCTGAGACGCTGACAGGGTCAACACATAAGGAGAACATGCGTGGACCGCAGACAGAACGCGAGTTCTGGAAATACAGTATGTGAACATACCTGATTGACTGAGGGATTGGTGAAGAATTCTAACAAGCGTCGGTGGCAGGACACCCTGCCCTCACCTGCTATTTCCTGCACAACCCTCACCTCTTCCCCTCCCTCTTGGATGTGTCCCCCACTCCCCACAAAACTGTTTAAATCTCTTGGATGGATGGATGAATTGGGTAGATAGGAAAGGTAGATAGATGATAGATAGATGATAGATGATAGATGATAGATAGATAGATAGATAGATAGATAGATAGATAATACATAGATAGATGATAGACAGATACTCAGATATGTAGATGTACTGGGTCCTGCTTACCTCCTGTTTCACTCACCTAAACTCGGCCCCTGCTTGGCTCTCCACTGTAAAACCACAAAGTCCTTTATCCCCTAGAGGAAGGTCTATTAAATGTAAGATGACAATCAGATCTGAGAATCTACATTTTTCGTGAGTTTTCACTAGCTAAGGACATTTCTTTATGTTCTTTTCCTGAAGAATAAAAACATTTCCATCTCTAGAACATTAATTAACCCACAAAACTAACTCCCTGGCCTTTATTATCTTAAGTTATTAGATGCAGGTAAGACAGAGGTTTAGTTACTAAGATACATGCTACCTTGTCTCTCTGCTGGCCTCATTACACGGGGTGCAGCTCTCCAGGAAGATTTAGAAGGTAATTATACCGCCGCTATTTAAAACGTGTGCTACCTTTAAACAGTATCTAACCTTTGTCACAAATAAGCCATTAGTTGCCCCAAATGTTTTCTAGGATCTATACTGATAGAATCAGCTATTTAGCCCTTTGTTTTTTGTTTCATATATGCTCTTAAATATTCATATAAAACATGTATGTATGGATGTGTGTTTATGTGTGTACATGAGAAAGAAATGGAGATTGAAAGAAGAGGAGTGACAGACCGACAAAGACAGGGAGACCGAGAGAGCTCATGTCCAGATAGTCCTGGGTGCTCTGGGTGGGACTGAGAGCCTCTCTCTTTCCAAATTTATTTCTCTGCTTCGTTTCCACCCTGTGGTTTACATAGCAGGGGGTGCCCGCTGTTAGTGGGGGGAGGATGGAAGAGGTAATCGCTTTTTTACTTTATTTTATTTTATCTTGATTTTATTTTACAGAAATCACAGAAGTGAAATGAGAAACATGAAAACAGACAGAACTGATACTGTTGATGCTCCACATCTCAGAACGGAGTGAAGTTCAAACGACTTAACAGCTCCTTAAAGGGGCAATGCCAGCACCCAGGAGAAGTGTCCTCCCAGCAGATGTCGGGACATGAGCCATGGACGTCCAGCGTGTCACATTCTTCATGGGGATGCCCGCTGCCTCTGCCCCACCCAGCCCCCCAGCTGACCCAGCCCTTCTGGGGACACACACAGACAATTGCTACTTAGATCCGTGGGGAGTTTTCCCTTAGAAGTGGGGTGGACAGTGTTCCCAATAACATCCCTATGGCAGATAAAATTATGAGTTTCACGGGGTTTTTCTTTTTTTTTTTTTTAAAGATTATTTATTTATTTATTTGACAGAGAGAGACACAGCGAGAGAGGGAACACAAGCAGGGGGAGTGGGAGAGGGAGAAGCAGGCCTCCCGCAGAGCAGGGAGCCCGATGTGGGGCTCGATCCCAGGACCCTGGGATCATGACCCAAGCCGAAGGCAGTCGCTTAACCAACTGAGCCACCCAGGCACCCCTCACGGGGATTTTCTTAAAACAGGCTTTAATGTAGGCAAAAATGCAAGTCCTTAGAGGTCAGTCTGCGGGTATATAAAATAATCCGCACGCATGTTTGGCTCTGCCCAGCAGTAGGATTTGAACCACGGTAATATAAGCACACTGCAAATGTGTCACAGTCTCTGTCTTTATTTCCAAGAGCAAAATCTGAGCATTGAATTCAAAGTTAAACAGCAAGAATAGGCCAGGCTGGTTTGTCTGTCTTTAGCCCTGACAGCTGTGCAGTGGTATTGCATTGGGGTTTTAATCTGCATTTCCCTCATGACTAAGGATGTGGAGCCTCTTTTTCTTTGTCATCCACGTGACTTCCTTTGGAGCATGGCCTGTTCAAGTGCTGCTCCCCTTGTCTGATTGGGTTGTTTGTTTTCTTCTTGTTGAGTTTTCTGAGCTCTTTATATATTCCGGGTAGAAGTCTTTTGTCAGACATGTGATTTCCAAATATTTCTCCCTTGTTCGTGGCTTGTATTTTCTTTCTCTTAAACACCTTAAATTATTTTAAACTTTTAAAATGGAAGTGTCACACATACACAGAAAATGACCTAGTTCATAATTGTGCAGCTCCGTGAATTACCTCCAGGTGGTCACACCCACGTCCCTGGGGTGGGGAGAGAGCTGCGAGAGCCCATAGACTGTCCCCCACGGGCCCCTTGTGGTCAGCGCCCTAAGTGACCACAGTGCTGCTTGCTGAGATCACTAATTTTGCCTCTTTCTGAATTTTATATGCATGTTTTGCATCAGTCTTGTGATTGCAGTCTGGCCAGTGGTTTGTGTGCTGCAATGGTGGAAATCTGTTCCACCCATGGTTCACAGTAATTCCCTGTGCTCTTCCCCTCATTCTCCTCTTCCTTCTGCTCCCAAGTTGCAGAGGACCCAACAGAGGACTTGGGACCTTGGAGAAGAGCCTGGGACCCAACGTCACCATGAGGAGGATCACCCACCCAAACCAACCCATTGGACTGCTCTTCCCGTGAGAAGTGAATTCTGTTGTGTGAAACCAAAATTGGAAGTTGTTACCTCTCTGGGCCTCTACTGGTAACACAAACTGGATGTGTCGAAAGAGTATCATATTATTGGGGGTTTTACATTTGTAAATTTTTGAGTACTCCTTCCTGACTTTTTTTTATTAATGAAAGCATTATACATTTTCTGTATTTTTTGTTTAATTTTCATCCATCTTTATTTTCAAATTAGAAGGTTCCCCAAACTGTCAATCAAGGCCGAACAGTTCAAAGATAAAATGGGACTATTGACGTAGCTTACTACTAAGAGTTATCTCGAGGTTTGGGAGGACCAGCAGCTCTCCCACCCACCCCTGAACAGGCCATATTTTAGGCTCCCCCCTCACCTTCTGGCCACTGCTTCACCTGGTGGCCTGGCAGCTCCTCATCTGAGTTGCATTTTGTATCTCTTGTGTCTGGCCTTGGGTTTCCCCACCTTGACAGGAGCTAGCCTGCCATAGGATGAGACAGTATGTGGAACAGAGAAGAGCCACCCTGCAAAGGCCTTGTTAGAGCCCCAGACCCACGCTGACCCAGCAGCTGACCACAGATGCATGAGTGTGCCCCAGAAAGATCAAAAGAATCCTTTGAAAAAGCCCAGCCAGAAATTACTAATCCACAGAATCATAAGTTAATAAACTGTTCTTTGAAGCCACTACATTTTGGGTTGGCTTGTTATACAGGAAAAAATATCTGAAACACTAGTGCATTCTTTTCAATTCCTATCAAGAAAGAGGATCAAAATTGATTGTCATTTAAGATGGACAGCTCCAGCCATACATAATCACTCACCACCCCAGGCTAGGTTAACAATATCATTTTTTCAACCATCTTCTCTACAAACGTGTAAACATTGACCTTGATTGTAATGACATTGTATGTAAAGCCATGCTGAGTCACTGTATCGATGAGAGCATGCTGGCCAGACAGGGGAACAGGATGCCCTGTAGACCCTATCAAGTCACATGCCAAACAGTGGGAGATAAACCCTAGAAGACACAGGGACCTGAAACACAGTGATGCTTTTAGGGCCATTGGCGTCTGACAGCTTAGGAAATCCTTTCTAATTTAAAGAGCCAGTTACTGCAACTTACATCCACTCAAACCAGGAATTGACACTGTACCTTTAGGCAGCCTTTTAACTTTTTTAAAAAAATTATTTTATTTGATAGAACATAAGTGGGGGAAAGCAGAGGGAGAGGGAGAGAGAATGTCAAGCAGACTCCACACTGAGCGTAGAGCCCGAGGTGGGGTTCAATCTCACGGCCCTGAGATCATGACCCTGAGCTGAAACCAAGAGTCGGATGCTCAACCAGCTGAGTCACCCAGGAGCCCCCAGGCAGCCTTTTAGAGGCTCTCCTTTCATAGAGTTTGCAGCCAGTTATAGCTTCAAAGACTCAGTAGCACAGTGACTTGATGGTGGCCGTAAACAATCTCAATCCTCCAAGTGGAGACCTGTAGCAAGTCCCCTGGTGCCCAGCCAGGATCACTGTCTCATGGCCCACCTTTGGCTTCAGCCAGAACCCGAGTAGGCACTTTAAAGCAAATGCACCCTCAGCTTGTGCTTACAGCCCCTCATCTCAAGTGTGCACCCCTCATGTCTCCATTCCCACTCTGGGTCTTCCTCTGATAACAGGTTGTCAGAGTGGCCCACCCAGGAATGCGGTTCAGAAGACCAAGGGGACTGTAACCTCCCACAGGCAAACTTCAGCCAATGCTCAGTGGAGCCCGAAGAAAATCACTTCGACCTGCCATCCTTCAGACAGGCAGTTATGAAGGGGTCTCTGCTTCTCAGGAGATTCTAGTAGAAGTGAATTCCTAAGCAGCTATAGGAAAGAAAATTAACATGTTTTCAGAAAGTCAGGTGGGTGTTTTTTTGTTTTGTTTTTGTTTTTTGCATTTTACTTGCGAAGCATGCTTTTTATAGGAGTCATGTAATACAGAGGGAAATGGATCACTCATAATCCTAGATGAATCATACATTTTGTGACTCTTCTCAGGTATTAAGTCTTCGTTGAGCACCAGCTATGCACGAGGAACTCATCTTGGCACAGGGGATATAACAACACACAAAACAAATAAAAGCCCTATTTTCAGCTAGCAAAGTAGTATATGAAATATTTCAGAAATTGAGCTTTTGGCTCAAGCCCTTAACGCAGAAAATATCTTTTCATTGATGACAGGTACATTAGTTAGGGCTGGGAGTGGCCCATCTCATACTCTGCAGCTTTCCAATTGCAATGCAAAATACAAAATCTGTTCCAGAGGACTATGTTTCTGTGATGCATGTAGCGTGCAAACTTCAAGCATCTTCTTGAAACACTTCAAGAGCAAATAAGTGGGGAAAATAGTATATTTACCATTGTTGTGGCTTTGTGTTTTACATAATCTTGTGCTTTTTCATTTGAATTTACCAAAAAGGGGAAAAAAATTCTGACCACTGTGAATTGTAATGGCTTTTTCATTTTAAAAATTACTTATATTCTGTATCTTTGGGGTAAATACCTAATAGTGCAATTGCTTGATGGAACTGGAGGGTATTAGGCTATGTGAAATAAGTCCATCAGAGAAAGACAATTATCATATGGTTTCGCTCATATGTGGAATATAAAAAACACTGAGGAGGATCATAGGGGAAGGGAGGGAAAACTGAATGGGGAGCCATCAGAGAGGGAGAAAAACCATGAGACACTCTGAACTCTAGGGAACAAACTGAGGGTTGCGGGAGGGGAGATGGGTGGGGGGATGAGGTAACTGGGGGAGGGGCATTAAGGAGGGCACGTGATGTGATGAGCACTGGGTGTTATACACAACTGCTGAATTATTGAACACTGCATCTGAAACTAATGATGTACTATGTGTTGGCTAACTGAATTTAAATTAAAAAAATCTACTTACAATCTGAAAAAATATAACCATACACAGTAGTAGAGAGAATATATTCCTCACTTCCCTGTGTTTAACAACCAACAACAATGACAACAAGGGTCATATTTGCTTTATTCTCCTCTCACTCCACCTCAAGGATGGATTTCTAGAAATGGAATTTTTGGATAATATTTATCATGCATGGCAATGGGGATCGATTGCCAAATTGCTCCCAAATTTTCTTTCTCCTACTGATCCCTCCACAAGAAATACGTAAGTTTTCTTTTTTTCTCTGCATGTCCTTACTAAAAGTTATAATACCAGATCTTTTAACTTTGTTAATATGATGGATCTGAAACAGCTCATTGATTTGTTGCATTTTTTTTCTGATTCCTAGTGAGGATGAGCAGTTTTTCATGTTAATGGAACATTAATGCTTAACTGTTTATAAGAAAAATGCTTGTATTGTGGGCTCTTTTTTCCATTGTTCAAAGTCTTTATATGTTCTTGATACTAACCTTCTACACTATTATTTATGTTGTTATATCTTCTCCCAGTCTGTCACTTTCTCTTTAATTCTGTCTATCGTATTTTTTTCAGAGATACTGGATTTAATTTTAAGAGTCATGTTATCAAAATTTACCTTTAGGATACCCATCCTCAATGCTATGTCATAATTTAAGATATACTTCCCTTGAGGTCATAAAGATAATTTTAAAAATTTTCTAGTAAAAGTTATACTAATTTTCACATTTATGACTTCAATGTATCAAGAACTGATTTTAAGAATAGTATGAGATATGCATCCAATTTATTTTTTTTTATTTGTCCTATGTCCTATGTATATAGGGTCCTCACCTAGTGCTATCTCTGAAGTATTTCTTCATTTACCCACAGGTTCAAGATGCAATCTCTCTCATTACCAGATTTTCACCATAGATAGAATGTTTCTAAACTTTTTTCTCTAACAACATAGCTTTATAATATCACTTGAGAACTAGAACGATAACCAAGCTGTCCATACTACCTTATAAAATTATATTGGATATATTTTCACAACTAATGAATTTTATTTTTTTATTTTTTTTAATTTTTTAAATTTTATTTTATTATGTTATGTTAATCACCATACATTACATCATTAGTTTTTGATGTAGTGTTCCATGATTCATTGTTTGCATATAACACCCAGTGCTCCATTAGCCTGGTGATGGGTATTTTTCTTTTTTTTTAAGATTTATTTATTTATTTATATGAGAAAGAGAGAGAGAGCAGGAGCAGGAGGGAGAGGGAGAAGGAGGCTCCCCGCGGAGCAGGGAGCCCGAAGCGGGGCTTGATCCTAGGACCCTGAGATCAGGACCTGAGCCGAAGGCAGACACTTAACTACTGAGCCACCCAGGTGCCCCAAAAAGTTGAGCAATCTTGAATGGTTGCTGGATCTTATTTTTCTACATATTCTCAGATGATCCTGTAAGTTTCTCATTTAATTAGTTAATGTGAGAAAATAACATTAAACTTTTTTAAATATTTTTTTTAAGATTTTTATTTATGTGAGAAAGAGAGTGAAAGAGAGAAAGCATGAGGCGGGGAGGGTCAGAGGCAGAAGCAGACTCCCCACTGAGCCAGGAGCTGGATGCAGGACTGGATTCTGGGACTCTGGGATCATGACCTGAGCAGAAGGCAGATAGATGCTCAACCAACTGAACCACCCAGGTGCCCAACATTAAACTTTTTAAATGTTAAGACATTCTACAATTTCTGGAAAAAGCCCTAACTAATCATAATGTTTAATTTTACGTGTCCTTCTAGATTCCATTTACTAATATTTGATTGAGAATTTTTGCTTCTGGGTTTATACATGAAAGTTGACCCATTTTTTTTTTATTTTATATCTGCTATCAAGATTATAACAATACCTCATAAGATGAGTTTGCTAACTTTCCTTGTTTTTCCTGTGTATTTTTTATATAAGGATTATACATTTTCTAAATTATATAAACTTCTGTGAAACATTTCTTTGTACTCCCAGTTGGCAAAGGCTTTCATTATGACAGGAATGGAATTTTACCAGATGCTAATTCTTCATCTAGTGAGATATCCATATTTCTCCTTTAATCTGTTATTAATAATTCTATTTTTTGTTTTTTAATCATTAAGCCAAACTTGAATTCCTGCCATAAACTTAAATTGGCTTTACACTTTTTCTTTCTAACTTGCTGACCTTGGTTTGCTAATACTTTCCTTAGGATTTTTGTATTTAGGTACAGAAAGAAGCTGGTCTTATTTGGTTTAGTATCAATATTTTAAAACGCTTCTCTTTGTATTTTCTGCATGATATAATAGAGGCTTTCCATTGCTTCTTCGTGATATACTGCTGATATTGGCCCTGGGACTCTTATTTTGTGGAGCACCTTGCAGATTTCTAGAGCACACACTTTGCTGACCCTGGTCAAGAAGAACTGCTATCCCAGTGAGGTGTCCAGACTTCTGCAGTTGATGCAATTTCTTGGGCATGCAGAGGTATTACAGGGAGTCGGCTTCCAGCCCCTCTATCCCCATGTGCTGTGTGCTAAACTTGATGTGCCTGAGTACCCTGTGGTTGGCTGTTTCTTCACTCTCCTCCCCTTCCATTACCATGCTCACCGCACCTTACAGAGGAAGGCAAATCTCTCTCTCGTCCCCTCTTCCTCTGGTGCATGGCTTTGAGGTATGCAAACCTCCGGGACCAACCTCAGATGTGATCTAGAATTTCCACATCTAAGGAAGAATCCCAGGAGAGCAAAGAAGAGAAACTTTAGTAAGAAAGATTGTAAGAAGGACTGAAGAGTCAAACCTTATATGGCCAGGCAAAAAAAGTCACAGGGAGGCTCTGTGTCTATACTATCTTCCTATCTTCCTATCTACCTATCTATCTATCTATCATCTATCTATCTATATCTATCTATCTATATTTATCTATCATCTATCAATCATTTATCTTCAAAATAGAAGTCAGAGGTGATAAAGCTATTGTGTGGTTACCCATCACTATGTTTATTGGAAAGAAAGCATGAACTGAGGTTATTTTCTGAAAGGATATAAGTCTGATTTGGCAAACATGAGGAGGACTTCTTGTCAATCTGTCTGCAGCGTGCATTTTCCTTTTTTTTTTTTAAGATTTTTTTTTTTTTTTTTTATTCATGAGAGACAGAGCGAGAGAGAAAGGCAGAGGGAGAAGCAGGCTCCCAAGGAGCAGGGGGCCCGATGCGGGACTCGATCCCAGGACCCTGAGATCATGACCTGAGCCGAAGGCAGACGCTTAACCATCTGAGCCACCCAGGCGCCCGCGTGCATTTTCCTTTAAGAATGAGGGAAACTTGCCCTTCCAACAGTTTGGTGAAAATAGATTTAATCTTCATACACAGCCCATAATAAAATAAATATATATTCTTGTCAAATATTTAAAAGCCTTTAACAAATTTTAGATGTTTATATAAAAATGTTTTGAGTGGACAATTGCTTTTCAAAATTAGTTTAGAGATAATGCAAATGAAAATATTGAAAAACTCTGGTCTAAGACATAATCCTATTTATAAATGACAGACACCATATAGTACATTATATATAATTCTTCTTTGTACATTAAAAACCAGACATATGTGCATTTAACTTTGTTCACCTAGTGTTTGGCCTTGTAAAATCCCAAACGATGTAACTTTAATGCTAATTATAAATCAGGTTTTTGCTAATTCAGAGAGAATAACTGTATTAAAGTTCTCTAGAAAAGAAACAAATATACACACACACACACACACACACACACACACCGGGCGGGGCGCCGGGGGGGAGACAGACACAGAGAGAAAAACCACTTCATCAGTCTACCAACTTAAATGTTAATCTCATCTAAAACACACTCTCACAGAAACACCTGCAATAATATTTGACCAAATATCAGGGCACCTCATGGCCCAGCCAAGTTAACACATAAAATGAAACATCACATTGACTACAGTTAACTACAGGTCCACTTATATCCAACTTTTTTTTTCTTCCAACAAATAGAGTAGAGTCCTGTAAATGTATTTTCTCTTCCTTACAATTTTCTTAATAACATTTTCTTCTTTCTTATTTATTTTATTCTAAGAATACAGCATATAATACATATACCAAATATGTTAATCAACTGTTTACGTTACCGTTAAGGCTCCAGGCAACAGTAGGCTATTAGTTAAGTTTTGGGGGAGTCAAAAGTTATACACAGATTTTTGACTGTGCAGGGTATCTGCACACCTAACTCCTTGTTGTTCAAGGGCCAAGTGTGTATTATGCGCTGATACATCTTTATCACTAAGCACCAGGAAAAGCACTGGATAAACATTAGGACACTGCAGTCTGACTTCAGTTCTGTTATTTATAAGCCAGTGACTTTATGTAATTAACTGAAGTTTCTGAGCTTTGATTTCTTCTTCTGTAAAGGAGTAAAACATTTGTCTTCTTTTTTTTTAAGATTTTATTTATTTATTTGCGAGAGAGTGAGTGAGAGAGAGAGCGAGAACACAAGCTGGGGAGAGAAGCAGGGGGAGAGGGAAAAGCTGACTCCTCGCTGAGCAGGGAGCCTGACGTAGGGCTCAATCCCAGGACCCTGGGATCATGACCTGGGCTGAGGAAAGACACTTAACCGACAGAGCCACTCAGGTGCCCCCAAAATTTGTCTTTTTTATCCCATTGGGATGTTATGTAGAAGTCGGTTGTAAATCCAAAATTGCTTTGTAAGTTCTATTATAAAAGTAATGATAGGTTGATCATTCAGGACATGGGCTAATGAATTCACAGTCTGTGCATTATAACCACACAGAGGGGCGCCTGGGTGGCTCAGTTGTTAAGCGTCTGCCTTCGGCTCAGGTCATGGTCCCACGGTCCTGGGATTGAGCCCCGCATCGGGCTCCCTGCTCGGCGGGAAACCTGCTTCTCCCTCTCCCACTTGCTCTGTTTGTGTTCCCTTTCTCACTGTCTCTCTTTCTGTCAAATAAATAAATAAAAATCTTTAAATAAAAAAATAAAATAAAATAAAAAATAAAACCACGCACAAAAGATAGTTTTGTTCTATTTTCACACCATAAAGCAGGCCCTGTTGCAAGCCGGTCAGCTGATCTCCATTTTTACATATTGTTGGTGATTAGTTTGTTTTCTCTCATTTTCTCTCTTTTTCAAGATGAGGAGTATTTATTTCCTTGGGAACTAATTTTTCACTCAGTGAGTAAACTTCTCAATGTAGAGGCAGGAGGTTGTTCTTGGGTACAGTTTGGTTAGCAAATGGTTGCAGAACCTCAAATCTTCAAAATGTTCCACCAACACATGAAATTAGCCTGATGACTCTAGCACCTATTTTTCACCTAATTTCTCCAATAAGTTTAGCTTCCTTTGGGACTGGGCATGGGGGCCAAGGGTTGAGCAACTGTCAGTGGTGCTGTTGCAGGATTTTGTGTCCCCTTAGTGCCCGGGTTCTTGGTCACACCGCTTGGAAGAATGCAGAGGTAGACCAGACGGAGAGTGGTGGGCAGCAAAGCAGTTTATTGAGCAAGAGTATAAAGCTCCTAGAAGGGGACTCTCCTGGAAGGTTGCTCCTGGAGTTTCAAAGTTTAAGGGGTTTTATGTGCTCTTTTGAGGAACATTCTCAAGCAATCAGGGTGTGCTGAGTCATGCCAATCAGGGCTTTGGTCACGTATCTGTCTACCTATTAGGTTCATGTCTATGTGCTGGTGGTCTTTTTTTTTGCTGACATCTGGGGGCTTAGGTCTTAACTGCCCAATGCCCATGATATTGACAAATGCCTTGTGGTTCATTGTCTTATTTTAGGACGTTTTGCAGAAGTCATTTCTGCAAAGGCTGCAAAGCAGAATGTCAGTGTGGTCCAGTCTATGCTGCAAAGCAGGATGTTGGTATTGTTTTATCTTACCTGTCCTGACTCCCTATTTTCTTGCTGGGGACCCTGGCCCTGACTACCTGACTGTCCAACTAAGTCCTACCAGTGCTGACTCTAAAGAGGCAGCAAAGGATGTGTGTTCCTGTAACGACTGGGACAGGTGTCACCCTCTGCATGGCACTCATCAGCGTTATTTTTTTTCCCTTTTCCATAATTAAAATAGAGTGGGTAACATTTTCTATATAGTATTTATTTTCTTGTTTGTGCCTTATGTTTTTTATATCTTTAACTCAACAAAATCTTCGCTCTTGTGAGTTCATTCATTCTGTGTGGCTTTAATGAGCTCTGTGTTAATGTCACAGTCAAAACATCACACACTGCTTTGAACAGTGGGGGTAAAGGTGGAAAATAATTAGTATTTATTTTCAGTCCCAAGGTCTATCAGTGTCAATAGGAAAAGAGGGGAGCAGAGAGAATAATCAGGAAAGGACTTTGCCTAGCAGGATACAGATTTAATTAATTTACCCCAAACTAATCTGAAAAGAGTGGAAAAGAGGCTCAAGAATAAAAGAATATGCTTATTTTAATCACTAAGCTTATTTTCTCAGAAATTTTGTTTTAACTCCTTATGCAACTGACCTAGTTTATTTTAATGGAGATAACATATAAGCTCAAAGCCCCCCCAAAAGCTATGTAGTCATTTACTCATATGCAGTGAATTCACTTATTCACTTAATCAAATATTACACATTGATCTTAAAAGATGAAATTACAATAAAGCAGAAAAGAATGACTTGTGAGTTAACAATGTTGATGTGAGAACATCAGTTTCCTCCCTCTTGCTTTGCCGAGAAGCCCCAGATGTGACTTTCAGCAAGTGTATTTTTTAATGAGCCATTTTTTGACTCCTTCAAGTAATAATATTTTCAATCAGAGCCATAGACTAGTAGTTAGATGGAAAGTCCAAATATCCCTAAGCCATCAGGAAAAATATAAATGGTGCTCTACTGATTCCAAAGAAGAAAAAAATAGTGTAAGCAGTCTATGAGCCTTACATAGAGATTTGCAGTTGTATTTGTAGATTTTTCTGAGCCACCTACCCTGTGAATAGGTCATAACTCAAGTCAGTGTCAAAGTGAAGAGAGAAAATGGTTTATTGTGATGTCTCAGTGGTGAAGGCCCTATGAAATCCAAAAACTCCTCCAGGTCTTTCATCCCAATTGCTGAGCCTTCAGGAAAAGAAGCCCTCACCACAGTCCCTGCTTGTGTGTAGACCTTTTTATTAAGAATAGCTGGCATGACACGCATGCTCAGTGATGCCGAAATGCGCAGGACACTAGTCCATACTGCACGGAGCAGCTAATGGCATAATGCATCTGAACCAAATGGAAGGAGACTCCAGTGACATGTTGACTCCTCTTTAAGTGGCATCCGGTCATGTTCTCCTGGGCCACCTCTGCGTGCATTTGTGTGGATCACTCACCCTGAGCACAGCCTAGCCTATGTGGGGCTAGCATACAAGTGTGATTGCCTTTTAGTGTTTGCTGATCTAACAGGGAGCATTGGTGAGTCCTTAGCTGTTAAATTATACATTGTTGACACAACATAAATGTTTGGCATTATGGATGTGAACAGTCGATAGTTTGTATACATAGTCCTTGAAAACAAATTTCTGCTTGCCCATAGAATTAGAATTTAACTATAGACCAAGTTTCTTACCATTATTCTGACATTCATCATAACGTGCCTTATGGGAAGGACCCACTCTGAGAAGTTCCCTCTCCCTGCACCACAGGGATGCATTTACTCTTAACATAGTTAAGATGCTGGACTTTATTTATAGCGGTTTTAATGGGTTATCTTTCAAGGACATTAGGAGGTAAGATTACAGAGTCTCAAATCAAAGAGACTATCTTAACTTTCAGACATTAATTCTTTGACCACTGATAAACCACTTGGGTTTTCCAAAGCGTTACTTTCCTCAACTGTAAAGTGGTGACAATACTACATACCTGTAAGACTTTTTCATGGCTCAGAAGGAAATATGGGATTAAGAATTTAAGCCTGACAACAAATCCACCATTGATATTCAAACAGTAATGATCGTTAATCTTAGTTAATTATTCCTTTATTTATGAATTACCCTATTAATTTTAAAGTTTACATATAAAAATGTTCTTTTCTTCCCACTAAGTTTCATCTCCTTGGGGGCAATGTCACCCAGGTCGGCATGGTCAGCCTTTTTTTGAGACAGAACAACCTTGACCGATCCATGTCTGGAAAGAGAGCTGGGCCACCAGTGAGCACAGAGATTTCTATCCGAAGAATTTCTTAAAAGTTTAGGGATAAGGTGCACACCCCTGGCTTCCACCGAAGGGGGAGATGTAAGTAGCAAGCACTTTGCACGGCCCACCTATTGTGCCTGAGAAGGATGGTGCTTTGTAATTAGTCAACGTTCCAAAAATGTCTAAAGACTAAAGGGAGCATGGAGGAAGTTATGGAGGCATGCCGTGTGGATTTAGGTTGAATAAGTCAGGAGAATAAAGATTGCTGAGAGGGTTTTTGTAATAACATATGTGTGAGAGAATAGTGATCTAACTAATAAGAGTGGTGTCAATGGAATGGAGGAAAAGGGAGAATTATCAAAATTGCATAACTTGGCTGGAGAGGAGCCAAAAGATGACTCAGTGGTTGGAACCTAGATCTGGACACCTGAGAAAAGTGTGTGTCTTTTACATACTAAAGAATGTCAGAAGGGATACCTGGTTTAAGAAAGAAGTTGATACATTTTAGCTGCTGTCTATTGATAGATTTACTTATTTGAACTTAGCTGCTTTACATGTTAAAAGTATTTGCATATGGTTGTCTCCTATGTAGACTTATTTTCACTCACACATATTAAAATGAATACATTTAAATTATGTTTTAACCAATGAGGGCTGAAAATACTAGCAATAGTATTAGTTATTTGCCAACAATAATTTATCCTATAAAAATAGCTACTCAATTGCCATTTGAAATGCAACATTTTAGCATATATGTCATAATAGAGGTGATCTCCGAAATGTTGTTGGAGTTGTATTCGTAGAATCATTGTATGGTGACTAACATAACATAATAAAATAAAATTAAATTAAAAAAAAGAATCATCCTAATGACTAATGCTAGCTAGATTTGTGACTATCATCATGATATTGGAGCTCTTAATAAGCAAGATATCTCTTAAAAAATATTTTGTCTTTAGTGAGAATTTCTCTGGGTGCAAATCGGCAGGATTGTTTTAAACAGTCTATTTCTAAACACAGGAAGTTCTCGTCCACATATGATAATAATCTCAGAGACGTGAAGAAATCTCTATCCCACCACTGTGCGTTCAATGAAAATTATGTTCTGGGAGAATCAGCTACAGAGATAGAAAAATTCCAAGGCAAAAGATGATCATCATGGACTCAGTAGACGCATAAAAAGTTCAAATCCAGAAAGGACCTATTCCTGTGGAGTTTTGCAATGTGTGCTCTGGATTTATTCTGTTATCATTAAAAACCTGAATATCAGGTAAGTTGCCAAGCCACTGTTGATCTCATTACACTGGGTTTCTTTGCTATAATCATATTTTTTCTTCAATGTGGATCTATTCAACTGTATTTATTCAAGTGAAAATTTGGATTCAGTTTGATGGAAGTATTTCTACAGGGAGACGAGTTCCTTAGGGGAAGTTGTAGCAATTCAAATGTGGCTCCTATTAGAGCCAGAGCTGAAAAACCCTGACACATGATGCATAGATTAAAATAGAAAATTAACATACACACATCTTAGTTCAGCAAACACATCTGCCAGGGATTCATTCATTCATTATACAGACTCAGAAGGCATGATGGTGTCACAAATCTGCATGCATTCTTTAGGTTCCCAATTACCAAATGAACTGAAGGATGTTGGCGTGAGAATTGATTGTATTTTCAAGATAGCTCTTGTGTTACACATGTCAGCAGGCACAGACCAGACGCTGTGCTGTAGGTTTTGCTCATAGAATAATTCCAACGCGTTCATTCTAGCAGGGATATTCACAGATCAGGTACAAAGAACTTAATCATAACTCAAGGGAACAGGGAAACTAGGGTTCCTCCTGCTTCTTAGCCCCCAACTTGCTCTGGGAACCCAGACGTGCCCAACCTCCGACCTTTGTGAAGGAATTTTTATGTGCGGGATTTTAGAATGAGTTGGAAAAGATAAAAATCTATCCCTAGGTGAGATCACCATATCTTAGTCAAAATTTATATTATTTTTGTTTCTATTCAGATAGAAGCCTCGTATGAAATTTACAAATATTTTTTACTCTGTTTCTGTATGTATCAAGTCAATGGAAAAAGGCAAGCATTATTTTTTTCTCATTGAAGCTTCCACATCTAAATATTCACATTTGAAAGTGATATAGACATTGAATGATAGCATCAGATAACAGTGACTGTTGCTACTAAAAAAAGTACCATGACAGGGTCTGTCATTTTGCAGTTGTGAGCTAAGGATGATATTTACATTTTAAAGGGTTGTTAAAATACATATATACATGCAACAGAGATCTATGTGGTCCACAAAACTGATAATATTTACTCTTACCCTTTATAGAAAAGGTTCCCTGATTCCTGATTTAAAGGATTAGCGTTTCCTGCTTTGTCACTTAATCTGACCCCTGCCCCTTCCCACAGAGTGTGTGCTCCTTAACTTTTTATCTTTGTGATGATTCTTAAGCAAAATCAACAATCTTAACATTTGTCAGCTAAAGAAAAGAATGAATCTTGATTGAAATATTTCTTTCAGAAAGGGATGACATATTCATATTGTTATACACTCATAATTGAACTGGAATATTTCAATTGGAGTAAACCCCCAAATTTTGGTGGGTTAACATGATAGAAGTGTATTTTTCCCTCTCACATAGCTCTCCAAGAAATTGCTTATACTTGAACTTAATTACAAATTTGTCACTTACTGTAGTGAGGGCTCATGCACACCATGGGGGACTTTGGGGGTATCCCAGGATGAGGTTGTTAGAAAGCCCTCTGATAGAATCTGGGCTATGGTTGGTGATTTGGGAGAGAGTTTAATGAGGTGGTGTTTTCTATTGCTCTCTATTGGATGCAGTCTGAAAGTCAGGGTAATCCTGAGTGGTTTCTTAAATCTTCCCTACAGGGAGGGCAGATTAAAGTGAAAGTAAAGCTATAAGGAAAAGTAGTCACTTATATTAGCTGGGGGAGGGACATGTTGGTAATAGTGGCTGGGATGATAGTCATGTTTTGCCTGCATTTAGACATGATTACAGAGTACTCTTTGTGTGGTGTGTGTGTGTGTGTGTGTGAAATCATTCATATCCAACAGGAGACCACCAAGACCTGGCTGATAAGGCCAGGCCCCACCCCAGTGTCAGGGCTGCTTTGCTCTTTCTGAGGATACACAAACTTTGCCCTTTCTGAGGATGCTCGGATGCGTGGTGGGGACTGGTCCACCCGCACCGCTTAGCTGCCCAACTTCAGTGTTGGATGAGCTTGGCTTCTCAGACTGATTAGTGGGTGTCTCCTCTGCGGCTGCTCTTCCCTTTTTTTAGGGCGTCACTTCTCCAGATTCTCTCATAATTGTGTCAAATCTGATTTCAGTGATAATTCCCTTACCCCATAAGTCAGTGTTTCTGCTCCCCTAATTGAACACTATGACACAGAATTCAAGTGACGAAGATGAACTGAAAGCTATTTGAGAAGTAAGTCGATTCCTGGAGACCTGCAGCTCCAAATCCATGTAAGAAGAGGCTGCCCTTCCCAATCATGGCAAAAATAATGGAGGTTCATGCTTTTTAAGAAGCAAAACTGTGGGACTGCAGACTGGGGAATTGCAGACATGTTTGGAGGCAAAAGAGCTTTCCAGAAACAGGAGAATACTTTTAGAATATTTGTACTGAATGATGGGTCCACCAGTCTCCTTTGTCCACCTAGCTCTCAAAAGTCACAGAAATGCATCCTCTGGGAAGAGATGGGAGGAACTGGCTCCCTGAAGTCTGACCAAGTCTCTACAACCGGGGTCACTGCTTGAAGCATACACTGAGCATAAATGATTAAATTCAGTAGGTCTGCTTGATGAGCTGACCCCACTATCACTGAGAATTGACTTCCTTTATACCTGATAATATTTTTTTCTCTGAAACCTACTTTGAAATGAAAATAACCAATCCAGCTGTCCTTTGATTCATGGCATATCTTTTTCCTTTTCCATTGATTTATCTGGGTCATCTTATTTTAATTTGTTGCAGGCAGCATATAGTTGAGTCTTTCTCATTCTATCTGACTATCTTTCCCTTTTAACTTGGATGTTTGGACTATGTACATTTAATGTGAATGTTGATATAGTTAAGTTTATGTCTGCCACTTGCTATTTGCTTACTATTTTCCCCATCTGTTATTTGTTCTTTTTTTCTTCTTTATTGCCTTTTTGTTGTTGTTATTTGAATGGGCATGTAGGCACTTTTCTGGTTACTGAGGCTCGAGGAACCATGAGCAGCAAAGTCTCCCATGACACCCTGTACAAAGCGGTGCAGGAAGTCCCCATGGGAACCTTCCGCAAGTGCCGGAAGTTTTTGGAGACGGTGGAACTGCAGATCAGCCTGAAGATCTATGACCCTCAGAAGGACAAACGCTTCTCAGGCACCATCAGGCTTAAGTCCACTCCCTGCCCCAAGTTCTCCATATGTGTTTTGGGGGATCAGCAGCACTGTGATGAGGCCAAGGCAGTGGATATTCCCCACGTGGACACTGAGGCAATGAAGAAACTCAACAAGAATAAGAAATTAGTCAAGAAGCTGGCCAAGACTTATGATGCCTTTTTGGTTTCAGAATCTCTGATCAAGGAGATCCCACAAGTCCTGGGCCCAGGCATGAATAAGGCTGGCAAGTTCCCTTTCTTGCTGACACGCAATGAGAACATGGTGGCCAAAGTGGATGAAGTGAAGTCCACCTTCAAATTACAGATGAAGAAGGTGCTGTGTCTGGCAGTGACTGTTGGCCACGTGAAGATGACTGATGACGAGCTTGTGTAAAACATCCACTTAGCTATCAATTTTCTGGTGTCCTTGCTCAAGAAGAATTGGCAGAACATCGGGCTTTATACATGGAGAGCACCACGGGCAAACCCCAGAGTCTGTGCTAAGGCACAGTTCAATAAATCCTAGTGCTACCAAAAGTAAATAAATAAATAAAAAATAAATAGGCATGTAGAAGATATCACAGACCCTCTTCAGGTGACATTTTACCCCTTTGTATAGAATAAAAAACTCACACTAGCATGCAGTTGATTGCTGAACAACACGGAAGATAGGGCACCAGCCCTCCACACAGTCACAAATCTGTGTATAATTTTGACTCTCCCAAAACTTAACTACTAATAACCTACTGTTACCTGGAGCCTTACTGCTAATACGAACAGTCAATTAACACATATTTTGTATGTTATATGTATTATGTACTGTAATAGTAAAGTCACCTAAGGGAAAGAAAATGTTATTAAGAAAATGATAAGGAAGACAAAATACATTTACAGTATCACATGCCTAGAAAAAAATCCACATGTAAGTGGATACACATAGTTCACACCCATGTTATTCAAAAGTTAACTGCCCTTCTATTTCTCTCCTCCCAGCCTTTATCCCTTTGTTGTTATACACTTTAATTTTACCTCCACTATTAATTCTATACTACATTTTTGTTATTTTTTGTTTATACAATCCGTTATCTTTTAAAGAGATATAAATAAAGTTTTCCAACAGTTTTTTGTATTTACGCATGTGCTTACCATTTCTTTTTTATTTATTTATTTATTTATTTAGTTATTTATTTATTTATTTATTTGAGACAGAAAGAATGAGAGACAGAGAGCATGAGAGGGAGGAGGGCCAGAGGGAGAAGCAGACTCCCCGCCGAGCAGGGAGCCCGATGCAGGACTCGATCCCGGGACTCCAGGATCATGACCTGAGCCGAAGGCAGTCGCTTAACCAACTGAGCCACCCAGGCGCCCGTGCTTACCATTTCTAATGCTCTTTATTCCTCTGGTAGACCTATCCCACTGGATTATCATTTTCTTTTTGCCAGATGGACTTCCTGTAACATTTGTTATAATGAACTGGGTCATGGTCCCCAGTTACTCTATCTTTCACACTTGCAGGAACTAGGAAGGGTTCTCCATACCCACTCACCACCTCATCTGCTCTGTCAACTGAATAGTTAAGCCAGAGAGTCAGAGGTCAGTTGTCACACCAGGGTTATTTGTGCCCACCTTCTTTATCTTGAGTGGGAATCTGGGGACTAATTTTCTGTAATGCTTTGTGTCTTCTACATGTTGACAAATCAGAGGAAAATGTTTTCCTGAAATATTTAAACTTTAAAAACACGGATTTCTGTATAAATAATATGTGGGACTTTTCCTTTCAATTATTCTTCAGGCTTTTATGTAGTGGCTTGAAATAGGAGATCAAAGAAAGGATGTGAGATGTAGAGATTTCATAAACTGTTCCAGTATAGGAAATTGGACTCTTGCCCCATTTCAATCCTATTTTGTGAAAACTTTTTGCCTAGAAAGCCCTTCCCAATTCCACCTGTCTGAGATGACCTGTTCTTTCCCTGTCACTTGCTCTTGCGTTGGGCTGTGGGTTGTTTCCTGAATTCATTAGGTTCTTGCTCTTTACTGCACATCGTAATGTTCTCTTTCTCCATACCACTCTATCTGATCACTGCAAAAAATGGTGTGTATGCTGCCTCTAGTCTACGTTATATTCTGTCTAGCTTTTATTTATAAACTGCTTGAATGACTCCACAATTGTGTATTAAGAGCAGGTCTTATAACTCATGCTGTAAATGGCTGAGTCTCCTACTCTGGGGAGGCCGTGGAGGGATAAGGAGTCAACAGTGGAAGGTTCTGCAAGTGGGGGTCTGGCAAAGGTGTGTTTTGCCCCTGGAGTTTGTGGGGAAAATCCAAAGCAGGTGTGCATGGAAAATGGAGCCCTGAGTGGGGGGGCAAGCTCAGCAAGCCACAGAAAGAAGCATGAGGGGTCAAGGGAAGGGATCAAATCTGGATGCAAAACCAGGAACTGGAGGGTCAATGAGAATGGAAGGACTGGGTGATTAAGGATTTGAAGCAAATGATGGAGGTTAAGATTCAGCAGGCTTCACCTACTGTATAACAACAAAACTCTGTGTGTGTGTGTGTGTGTGTGTGTGTTACTGCATTCATTTCTCATGGCTGCCATAACAAATGACATCACAAACCTGGTGACTTCAAATAACAGAATTTATTCTGTCACAATTCTAGAGGCAGAAATCTGCAACCAACGTGTTGGCAGGATTGGTGCCTTTGAGAGGCTCTGAAGGGGAGAATCTGTCCATGCCACCAGGCAGTCCTTGGTGCTCCTTGGCTTGTAGCCACATCATTCTAGCCTCTACCCCCATCTTCATCTGGCCTTCTTCCCTGCATGTCTGTGTTCCTCCTTCTTCCTATAAGGACACCTATCATGGGATTTCAGGCCCATCCTAGATCTAGATTTTCTTATCTGGAGATCCTTTACCTGATTACAACTAAAAACACTCTTTTCCAAAAAAAGTCACTTCTGCAAATTTGGGGGTTAGGATTTAGACATTTTGGGGGACGACCATTCAACCTAATACAATTACTATATTCAACACACTGTTCTAAACACTTTACATGTATTAACTCATTTAATTCTTATACCAGGATTCCTTAACATATGTGCCAACATTAGGACTATTTTACAAACCAAGAATCTGGGGTGTGGACAGGTTAGATAATTTCCCAAAGCCCCACAGGTGTGTATTGGAGCTGCACTTGAACCCAGATGGACAAACTCCAATTTACACACTTAACCACTGTGCTATAGAAAATATAGACATTTCTGAGTCTCCGGTTTTTCATCTGTAAAGTGGAGATAGTATCAGAATTGTTGTGAAATAACACAGGCATGTGGCAAGTGCTACAGTTTTTGTGGGTGGCAGTAATATGGGAGCGGAGAGTCTCAGATCAGGAATTAGCGGGGGAAGTCCTGACAAACTCCAAAAATGCTTGACTTTGACTGCTGTCACCCAGCGTGGTGCCCAGGAGAGCTGGCTGTGCTGAAATAGACAGACATAAGGGGCCACTGGGATGGGAGCTTCTTAAAGGCAATAAGGGCTTTTTTCCACTCTTTTTCTCTTCACACAGTGGGATGGTGGCCACATGGTGTGCAGTCAGTAGATGTATGGAGTGAATGAATGAGTGAAAGGCAATACACTTCTTGAAAGCAGGCACTACTGTTAATCATTTATTCTCTATTCTATCTTCCTCACGAGTCCCTGCCTCTCCAAGGTCAACTAAAATACTAGTTGCAAAGGAATCAATTTATGCCAATCCTTGACTTCTATATTGCATGTTCTTCAGTGGATCATGTCTGTTGAGTATTCCAGACAGCATTTCCTTCTCTCTCACATTCTTCATCTGCCACCCATCTTCTCTCTAGTCCTGCCCCTTCAAGGTCCAGATCAGTGGGGGTCATAAGCAAGAATTTATTTATGCAGATCCTTGCCTTTTCCAGGGCAGGAGCATTGCAGCCCCATCACCTCCTATCCTTAGATGGAAATGCTGAAATTAGAATGAGAAACATGGGGCAGAAATGATGGGAGCCAACTCTTCTGGTGAGGTGTGGGGATGTGGTAGAAGAACACGGGCCCTGGGTTGTCAAAAGGCAATTTGATCAGCACAATTTATTGAGGGCTTAACCTGTGCCAGGCACTACTCTAGATTGTGGAAACAAGGCAGATAATAACAACTGTATAAGAAAGTAGGATATGTAGACAAATACATAGATAGATGATAGATAGATGATAGATGATAGATTTAATTCTCATTGTGCACTTAATGTCTGTGGAATCTTGCACAAACTGTAACAACAATCTAAACCTCAGTTTTTTGGTAAAGTTAAGTTACTTAAATGTTTATCTAGTAGGATTTCTGTGAGCACAAACTAGGTAATCACATGTATATACACTTATACACCCATATGTGTCTGTAGGTATACACAAATATATATTTATATATCTATATATAAAATATGTGAGTGTGTGTAGACACAGATATATCTATATATCCATATCTATCTAGGGAGAGATAAAGTGAGCTTGGCACACGATAGCTCCTGGACTATAATGCAGGGATACCTGCTGTTGACCTAATTTGTCATCTGAGCCCCAGCTTTCTTTATAGACCCCTGTCAATCTCCAGCATCACTTTTGGACCAGGATGTGACCATCTGCCTTCCTAAGTGGCCCTAAATGACATCTGAGCTTTATGATAATCTTCACTGCTCCTGATCCGCCACACTTCCAGGAAAGCACCCAGTACAGGTGGGTTGACCCAGGAATGATTTTTTCGTCAGCACCTCCAGCCCTCCCAGGACCACGCTGGGAGCTATCTTCGGATGGCAGTTATTCTTGGCTGCAGCCATGGCTCCATTAAAGACAGAGCTCTAGAGATGAAAAGTCCCAGATCCCATTATTAGTCCCTACTTCAAACTTGAACTCTGGGTCTCGAAAGCTCTTAATGTGGTTTCCGCAGCTTAACGACGCCATTAGCATCTCCTACCTGAAGGCAGCACTAATTAAGGCACTAAGATGCACAGCCATATTTCAGTTAATTGAGTTCATTTGCTAGTTTGCAAAGAAACACAATTAATAAAATAAGTTATGCGTGTCGCATTTTTTTGCAGATCGACTTTGAAGTGATAACTATTTGTCTGATCTGCTTTGAATAAAATGAGGAAAACAGTTCATGCTGAACTATATGTAGGCAGAGGTAGTGAACATATGTTTCTAATTTGAGCTAAGAGAAAAGCAAAAATATACAAATTTAGCAAATCTTAGTTCTTGACAACCACTCAGGATATTTCAGCTAAGAAGTGAGCATATGGTTCAGGGAATAAAGAAACTAGCTAGCGTGGTGTGGAAATTATGTTTCTGGGCTCAAAGTTTCATGACTGCCATGAGCTCATTCTTTCTGAGATGGGGGTCAGGTCTTGAACATTTTCTGTGGATTTTCCCATCAGTAAACGGATGCTGCTTATGCATGCAGGTAAGTCGTCTGGGGGTAGAATGGGTGCCTCATTATCGTACAGCATGCTTCGGGTGGGATGAGTTTCATAAGGAGAGGATTAGGTCTCTTCGGAGCTGCCGCATCTGGAAGTGATCAGGTGGTTAGATTTGCTTCACGTAAGTGTGAAGTGTGACGGCAGAGGGGTGTGGATTGCCTCTGCCCTTATGGCTCAAAGTCGAAAAGGGATTTGGCCACTGTGATGCTTGGCTTTGAGGGGGAGCAGAATATGCTACCCCAGAACATGCCACTTTGGCACGTGGATTATTTCGAGCTGAAGACAATCAGGGTTCAGCAGATTCAGGAAGAGCTTTTTACCTCCCCCTTAACTGCCTGAAAGAATTTAGATAAGGGGCCTGTGCCAGGAAGAGAGCTATTACCAAAAATAATGTTCTATATCCAAAAGACTTATCTGCACAGCATGGAAACATTTGTTTACCAAACGTCTGCTCTTCTCAGCTTCCAGTGAATTGTCTGTCTACCCTTTGAGACTCCTTGTCCTTAGCTCAGGATGGAATGTAAGCTTCAATTACCTGAGTGCTGGGAAGTCTCATATTTTAATGGGGATTCCATACATATGAAATGTGTTTTCTCCCTGTTAATTTGTCTTATGTCAATTTAATTATTAGACCAGCCAAAGAACCTAGAAGGGAAAAGGGAAAAGTTTTCCACCCCTACAGCTTTTCAATCACAGTTGTTTTATTATAGTCAGACCTTGGACAAATTATTTCATTTCTTGGTGCATCTGTTTGTTTTTTAATTCGTAAGCCTGTATACACAATACTTATTGTTTTGCAAGGATAAAGTTTGCCCTTGCATTGTAATTTATAGAAAAGATATTATTTTCAAGTTTTCTCTGATGATAAAAGATTTCAAGTTCTCTCAGACATGTTTCTGAATCCAAAGAAGAGTACCACGTTTGATGTCCAAGACTGTGTGTGATGGAGGACTAGGTCAGTGGACCGGGACCCCCACCCCAAGCACTGCAGTCCTGAACTCAACATGTAAATCAGGAGAAAGCCCCTTAGTGTCTGGAAGCCTCCATCTCCCCATCTTTGAATGAGCTGATCAGGCTTTACCCCAGCTCACAAGTCCTGGAGGTTGATGATGGTGAGGGTAGAATGTCTGTACCTTCCAGACATATTCTTATGGGTTCTTCAGCAGGCCAAGGAAACTTGATTCGATGGGGAGGCCACATTCCCAGGGAGAGTACCAGAACACAACCCTTGGGCTTCCTCAACTTTACGGGTGGGGTTTCCACTGCTTGCCATGTTAGCTGCCCAAGTTAACAAGTATGGGCACAATATGGATCCCTCAGCTCCCTGCCTTCTCCCGGCCCAGGGGAAGCATGGTCATTTCTCTGCACCAGTTGTATTGGCAAAGATGCAGAGTCAGTAACTGGACATCCTTGAATACAACATGAGGAAGAATTTTCTCTGTCAGAGTTGCCCAGCATGGGCTGCCCCAGGAAGCCTCTCACTGCGGGTTCCAGCACAGGCCAGAAAAGGGAAGGGACCTTTTAGACTCAAGGGGTACAGTACCATGGCACTCACCACGTGTTCCCTGGGCCAGTGGCATTGGCTCTGAGATACTAAGGGGATCAACATCACCCCATCCATTAGTGGATTATTCTGGGTATTAGTCCTCATGTTTCTATTAACTATGATTTACTTTTTAACCACAGATTTGCTTTCCACTGTAATAAAAAATAGTGTCAATCGAATCTCTGAAAACAAATTACTCCTGAGATTTTAAAAGGACTAGATATTTTAACAGCCTCAGGAGAGAGCACCTACAGAGGTGGGGACAAGCGTACAGGCTGCACACTGAGAATTATTTGATTATTGAATGAATATGAGTTGGAATTTTGAGGGGAATTTTCAGTTAATGAAGTCATTCTGATGTAAGACTGGTGGGCAAACCAGAAGGCAATTCAGCTACAGAGAACTCAATTTTATTTTTTTTTAATCTGAGACCATGAGGGAAGGGTGAGTTCTTTCTCACTGCCTTGTGGGAGACGGGGAGACAGAACCAGAGAGCTTGCCACATGGGGGGAACCACTTGCGTGGTTACCAGTGATGTCTGGACCTTGCCCAGCCATGAAGGGGATCCACCATATCCAGCATCAAAGCCAGTGCACATCCTGCCTCTGCCAGGCACTCCCACGCGCACACGATCAACCTGAACTCCCAGTCAGCGCATGCTCTGTGCAGTGACCATCACTCACTTTGAGGATTATTACCAATGGAAAATCAAATATCTTTTTTTTTAAGATTTTATTTATTTATTTGAGAGAGAGAGTGAGAGAGAGAGAGAGGGAACACAAGCAGGGGAGTGGCAGGCCGAGGGAGAGGAGAAGCAGACTCCCCACTGAGCAGGGAGCCTGATGCTGGGCCAGAACTCAGGACCCTGGGATAATGACCCGAGCTGAAGGCAGTTGCTTAACTGACTGAGCCACCCAGGCAGCCTGAAAGTCAAATATCTTTTAGGCTGCTACCTCTCTACAAACTGGAATTAGTCTTTCCCGAGTAAATCAGGGCCTTGTTTTTCCTGCTTTACTCAGGAAAGACTAATTCCACTATAAGTGCACCATGGGAAATGTCAGACCTTGTTGTTACTAAAATATTGCCTTAGAGTTCAGAAAAAAAAATTGGGTGAGAAATTTGGCCTTCGTGGCATTCCATAAGCACATGTTCTGACATAAAGCACACCAAAAAGTCTGGCCTTTTGGCATTTAGCAGTGCAGCATTTGTATTACTTTTAATCCCACTGGTGGAATTGGCAATAATTCCAGTTTTGCAATGGGCCACTGGCTGGGTACCCCAGGGTGTTCCTTCTGGGAAAATTCCCCATGAACTCCATGAGTCTCTTGCCTGATCTCGGTCCCCTTACCGTATTCTGCCCCATCTGCTGTAGGTTTCCACAAGTTACCCTATGTGGTCCAGCTGAATTATTGATCACAATCAGCTGAGAAAAGCCCCAGCAACTCCTATTGGCTAAAATGACCTTCCACCCCAACAGTCCATCCCAGTTAAAGGGTTGGGGACAAGCTTGGGAAAACCCCAAAGCAATCCTCAAGGTTAACTTCTTGGAAATCTCAGAAAGAAAGAAAAACTTTACAGGAAATTGGCATGGGAAGGGAATTAGAGGCTTAATTATGTTTTTCATCTTGTCCCCATTAAAACTGACTTCTGTGATGTGTCACTCTGCTTTAGCACAAGCGTTAGTAGATCTTGCAAAGGTTGGAATAAATGTTTTCTGAAGCTCTCTGAGCCAGTGGACTTCTGTCTCCCAGTTCCTCTGAATGAGCTAATGCTGGAAGAAAACCGGGTGTTCTGAAAAGACAAGACTTGCTGGATAACTCCTAAGCCTTTGGGTTTTCCTCCTTATCTGGTGAAACCAATCATTGTGCCTCAGGGCCATCACAGGAGCCGGACCCTGTGGCAATGGTAAAGCTAGTTAAGCCTCCCTGAGCTGGAAATTAAGTTTGTGTTTGTAAGAATTGCTGGAGATTCTAAAGGCAAAACTAACTCGCCCCTCCCATTTTGTACTTCATATGCATCCCGATTTTGCTATGAATATTATCTAAAGTGTAAACAGGACCAGGAATAGCTACTTTCGCACACCTTTGTTTCAAAGGTAGGTAAGACTCTGAAAAATCTTCTCTGATTAAAATAAAAATGAGTGTGGGATTGAGGTACAACATTTGAGATAAGTAAATCAATGTGATCAATCCATAGGAGAACAAAAACTAAAATGTTTTCCGCTTGGGAATGTGTCCCCAGTTTAACTATTTTGTAAGATTTTTAATGACACATAATACACTATTTGATTCCAGGGGTATTGGTTTCTCTGTTACCTTATTAAATTGCATTTATGTCAAGATGTTTCACTTGTCATTTTTGGGTGAGGCTCTTAATAGTCTCTGATATGTGAGAAGCAGAAATGAACTTTTGCTTAAAATAGCTGAGTCTGTGGTTATGTAATTGATTGTTGTTCATCCTAGGCAGCCTTGAGAGTGAGGAATAATGATTATATGCCAATAGCAGAGGTTAATTGATTCATTCAGTCAAAGCACAAGTCTGGCTGCTCTGTTGTAGGCTTGTGGCTCAGCGCTGGGGTGAAAATGTCTGCCTCAGGACAGGCTCTTCTCTCTTCTTCCTCTAGTAGCAAAGAAGGACTGAAAGAAAGTCAATGAGGCATTGTAAGTGTGGTGATAGCTCAATGTGTATAAAATACACGTGGAGCAGAGCAGCTGACTCCACCCCCAGGGCCAAGAGAGGTAGAGAAAATGGAGGTATTTCGAAAGCATGACTATATTTCATCAATAAGAAATGGGCAGAAATTTTAAACTTTATCTGGTAGAAATTGAGATACCTCAGATGGCTTTTAACCAAGAAGCAACCACATAAATAGTGAAGTTTTTATTATCAAATATTCCTATGGGGCGTGTTCTGATTTCATATTAGGAAGAATTTAAAAAAAAAACTATTCTCTATGTTTTTCTACAATGGTGTCGTATTTCTCCCATTTGTGTTCAGATCTTTAATCCATCCGGAGACATTTGTTAACTTAATCTGAGTAGTGATATAACTTTATTTTCTGTATAGGGTGAACCAGATTCTCCATTATGTGTTTGTGATATGGTCCATTTTTCTGTTCCTTTATGGCAGGATCTCTCAAACTCAGTACAACTGACATTCTGGGCTGGATAATTCTTTGTCGTGGGGACTGCCTTGTGTGGCGTATTTAGCAGCATCCCTAGTGCCCACCCTCTGTACGCCAGTAGCTCACCCCCATCCCCATTTGTGACACCAAAAAATGGCTTCAAATTGCCAAATGTCCCTCGAAGGACAAAATTGCCTTTAGTTGAGAACCACTGCTTTAAAACTATCGCTCTGTCCCCATTGCTATGGCTACAGAATAGTCCTTTCTACAAGGTTGGACAAGTCTTACTTCTTTATTTTCATATATATTTTTGAAAGATGTCCAATATCGCCCTGATATCACTCATCTTTTAATGGATTGTATTAAAGTTTTTATTAATTGGGGGCTATGGATATATTTAAAATGTTATGTTTCTTCCTTTATTCACTCTTTTGTGTAACTTAATTGACTTTTATAATTTATACATAAACAGTTCTATCCCTAATTAATCTGGGTAGGTTATAGATCAATATTAATGCAAATAGTATCTGAGTTTCTATTACATTTTCTATTACTTTTTGTGGGAATGTTATAAATTTGTGTTTTGATCTTTGCAGTCATTTTGTGCTCACTTTTAGACCAAATACTGCTGTTTTCCTCAGTAAACATGAATAAATCCACATTCCACAAATTAGTTTAAATTTTGTTGGACATATTTGTACTTCAGACTTACACACACACACAAAATCCCCAGAATAAACCTCATTAATTTGATTTCTATAAAAATGATGGCTTGGATTTTCTATCACTGTGGAAAATAACTGTAGAATTAAGGACTTGAGGAATTTTAGAGGTGTTTTTGTTTTTGTTTTTTACTTCCCCTTAATTTAAAAGAAACTTGCACTAAACTTTCTATTTCAAAACATTATTACAAGTACAATGTTGCAGAAGTCACATACAAAATTTATTCTAAAGCTGGAGTAATTAAGACAGGGCATTGTGTAAGATATTTAAGACACATTAGTGAAGCACAGGAGAGATGAGACATAGATCCACATGCATGTAGTCAACTGATTTTTGAGAAGGTGCACCGGCAAATCAATTGAGGAAAAAAATAGTCTTTTCCATAAATGGTGCTGGGACAATTGTATGTTCATATGCCAAAGAAGAAGAAGAGGAGGATGGGGAGGAGGAGGAGGAGGAAGAGGAAGAAGAAGAGGAGGAAGGAGGAGGAGGAGAATCTTGACAAAGATCTTACACCTTTCACAAAAATTAATTCAAAATGGAACATAGATCCAGATGTAAAATACAATTTCTAGAAGAAAACATAGGAGAAAAATCTTTATGACTTAGGATTCCTTGAGCAGTTCTTTTTTTTTTCTTACAATTTTATTGAGATACATTCACAAAGCATAAAATTCTTCCTTGTAAAGTGGATAATTCAGTGTTTTTTTAGTATAGTCACAGAGATGTGCAGTCATCATAATCTAATTCCAGATCTCATTGACCAGGACAAAAAGAAACCCCCCATCCATTTTCAGTCAGTTCTCATTCCTTCCCTCCCCTAATTCTTGGCAACCGCAAATGTACTTTTTCTATATGTTGGCCTATTCTGGAAATTTCATATAAATGGAATCATACTATATATGTTCTTTATTTACTAGCTTCTTTAAGTTTGCATAATGTTTTCAAAATACAAGGCCAAAGCAAAATTAATGAAACAACAACAACAAAACAGTAAGCCAGACTTCATTAAAATTAAAAACTTCTACCCTGCAAAGACACTGATAAGAAAATGAAAAGACAAGCCGTAGACTGGAATAAAAGATTTGCAAAACACATACTCTGATAATGACTGATATCCAAAATATACAAAGAACACTTAAGACTCAAAAATAGGAAAACGAACAACCCAATTAAAAAATGGGCAAATGATCTGAACATACATCTCACCAATGAAGATATATAGATGGCAAGCAAGCATATGAAAAGGTGTTCAATATCATTTCTCAACTGTGAAACGAAAATTAAAATAATAAGGTGCCACTACACACTTATTAGAATGGCTAAATCCAAAACAAATGAGAAAGAAAATTGCTGGCAATGATGTAGCTTGCGGTAAAACAAAATGATACTGTCACTTGGGGAGAGTTTGGTTGTTTCTGACAAAGTTAAACAGAGTCTTACCATACAGTCCGGCAATTGGTTTGACTTGAAAAATATGTACACGCAAAATCTGTACATGAATGTTTATAACAGTGTTATAATCACCAAAAACTGCAAGTAATCAAGATCTTTTAATAGATAAATGGATAAACAAACAGAGGGATATCCATAAAATAAAATACTATCTAGAGATAAATACATATGAGCTATTAAACCATGTAAAAACATGGATATACCTTAGATGCATATTAGTAAGTGAAAGGAGCCAGTCTGAAAGGCTATCTGTGTACTAATGACATTCTGGAAATGCAAACAAATAAAGATGGCAGCAGGTCGGTGGTTGTAAAAAGCCTGTAGTCAAGGATTGAATATGTGAAGCACCGGGGATTTTGGGGGCAATAAGCTATTTTGTATGATATGGTAACAGCGGACAAGTGACACAGTTTGTTTGTCAAAACCCATAGAACTTTACCACCCAAAGAAGCTTAATGTCTGCAAATTTTAGGAAATCATTTAGAAGGCCAAAGAATGCCAGGATGGAATGCACAATGTGGCAGAAGAATCTAAATGTATGATCCACATAAAACAGCCTCCCTGTAGAGAGTGGGAGGGAAGACTGCCAACCCAAATAACTTGGAAAATTAGTGAACTCTTTAAGATGAAAGGCAAAAGGAACTGCACATAAATACTGCACTCTATTTGATAAAGTTATTTCTCACAAAGGTGCAAATGAACAATTGTAAAACCACCATAGGGGGCACCTGGCTGACTCAGATGGTAGAGCAAGCAACTCTTGATCTTGGGGATATAAGTTTGAGCCAGATGTTGGGTGTAGAGATTACTGAAAAATAAAATTTTAAAAACAAACAAACAAGTAAACATTTATAAATAAAATCACTGTGCATGTAGATTGGTTTTGAAGAATTAAGTGAATGGATGGCAGGTGCGGGGAGTCAGGTTCCTCACTGTTGATGTGGGAGTTTGCAGGTGAGGAAGGGAGGAGGTTAGAATAATCCTCATGGCAACTGATTGGAGTTGGACATCAGTAGGAACTCATGATGAACTCAACATAGATATAAATGGATACACATAAAAATGTTTATAGATGTGTATATACACATGTATCAGTATACACACATATAATTCCTTGCTCCTGCAGTTAAGAGAGTCTAGAAGCAACAACATCCCAGAGCAATAAACACAGCTGGTATCCAGATTTTGCTTTCTAATACCCTTCTCCAATAAAAGGAACCAGAAACCTTTTTTTTTTAAGATTTTTAAAAAATATATTTATTTGAGAGAGAGAACACAAGCAGAGGGGAGAGGCAGAGGCAGGGGGAGAAGTAGGCTCCCTGGGGAGCAAGAACCTGATGCGGGACTTGATCCCAGGACTCCAGGATCATGATCTGAGCCGAAGGCAGATGCTTAACTGACTGAGCCACCCAGGTGTCCCAAAGGAACCAGACTCCTTAGAGAGATGGCTGATTTGGGGGAGAGGGGCCGGAAATACACAAGATGAATCTGGAGCATCTTGCAGTGTGAGAAAGTAAGACAGTGCTCAAAAACCCCCACAATGATGTGGTTATATCAACAGGACAGGAGCCAACTGAAAGAGCTTCCAATGACCAAAACTGGGACAATTTGATCAACAAAATAAATAAGTAGTATTTGATTTAACCAGAACTATAAAATAAATATCCATGAGTCCATACTGAAATAAATATATGATTTAATCAATAAATAGATGGGGGAGAACATAAAACTCTCCAATGTAGAGTAACTCCAAATAATTTGTGTAGATACTTCTCCCTCAAGGAGTGCAGCGTCACTGCCCACTTCATAAGTGTGGGCTGCAAGTAATGAATTCCAAAGTGTACAAAATGGAAAGGAGAGGAGATAGAGTAGCTTTACAGTGGAGACTCTGACAAAACTACCTCAGCCAGTTGATCAAGGTTAACACCAACCACGATAATTCATGTTGCCAGTAGGTGCCGTGGTGATGTGATGAGAATGGCACTTTACACTGGGGTCTTCCCTCAAAACACCCACAGGCCCAGTCTGATGAGGAAAACATCAGACAAGTCTTAATTGAGGAATATTCTACCAAACATCTGCCCGGTACTCCTCAAATTCAAGGTCATCCAAACAAGGAAATTCTGAAAAACTATCACAACCAAGAGAAGCCTAAGAATACATGACCACTAAATGTCATGTGCCCTCTGGGATGGAATCATGGAACAGAAGATGACAAGAAGCAAAAACTAAGGAAATCTGAATGCAGTGCAGACTTTGGTTAATATTTTATCCATATTAGTTTATAATTTTGACGAATTGTAAATGTAAGAGGTTAAAAATAGGGAAACTGTGAGGTGTATCAACATAAACTATTCTAATATAAAAAGTTAAAAAAAAAACAGTATTGCAAGTGTCCAGTAGACATGAATGAAAAATAAATTTTGAGTAACTCTGTTAGGCAACCTCATGATGTCTTATTTCCTAAGCCCCCATCTTCTTTCCAACTCTCTCCAGTGATTCTATATCCACCCTCCATACTGAGGCTGTGATCCCATCTCAGCCACTATCTCTGGTAGTGAAAGAAAAGATACCTTTGCCCAGCCACTATCATACCCCAAACACATTCCCTGAAAATACTCTTGTTAGTTTAAATCAACAATAAAGATAAAGACCCTCCTTCTCCCAGGAACTTTTTCTGATTGTTCTAGTCCCAACCATGCCCTCATTTTCCAACATCCAGATCTACTCTTCAGTACAAATCTGCTGTTCCCATGTGGTTATTGAGCATTTCAAATGTGACCAGTCTAAATTGTGATGAGGTGTAAGTGTAAAATACACAATGGATTGTGAGGACTTAGCTAGAAGAGAAATGAAAATATCTCATTTATAATTTGTTTAAATTATCACATGTTGAGATGACAATATTCTGGATATATAGGGCTTACGAAGCTATATTGTTAAAATTAATTTAACCGTTTTTGTTTTATTTGTTCTAGAAAATTTAAAATTGTCTATGTGGCTTGCATCATATTTGTACTATACAGTGTTGTTCTAAAGCATACATTCATCCCAATGCATTATGGCTTATGTAACAGTGTACAAGGTTTCACGTGCTTTCTAGTTATGCCATGTATGTCTTCCCTGTTGGAGTTGATAGACCGCTTGCAGGAGAGGGAGGCAGGCTCTAGGATGCCTCTTGGACATCTACACTCTATACTCCCAGCACACAGCTTGGGATTGTCCCTACCTTCCAAGGACCTGTTGTCTTCACTGGAGATTCCATTACTACGAGGATTCTGATCTAAAGGCTTTGCGATGAGCATTGGGTTTTATATATAAGTGATGAATCACTAAATTCTACTCCAAAACTAATATTATACTATATGTTAACTAACTTGAATTTAAATGAAAACTTGAAACATTAAAAAAGAATAAAGGCTTCCTATAGCCTGAGAATCTGAAAAACTTTCATCAAAATCTAAGAGCTACAATAATGTCAGAAGCCAAACAAAGCACCCACATATTTTCAGCTATTTAGATCTCTCAGGTAGCAATTTATAGGTTTCAATGTTGGTCTAAACAATTACATGTCAAAATAAATATCCAAGAGTTTCTAATAATGTCTTCTCATCTGAGAGTTGTTTCATTACATTTGAAGGTAGGGATATATTTCCCTTTTGGAACCCCTACTCAGCAAGGATGCAATTTTATATTTGGTCATTTATAGATCTTGGGCATAATTGATGAAGGGAAGTAAGAAAAAGAAATGATAGGAAAATATAAACTATTCCCTTGGGACAGAAAAACAAAACTAAACAATACAGTCATAGGATAATACACCATATGTCTTCCCACAGTGTTTGGTCTTTGGGCTATTTCTGCTACATTCACACAGTTAGTAAATGATGAATCTTTTTGCTTATTAATACAGTTACCAGTTGCCCCACATGGAAATTCAATCTTAAGGATTTCAATGAGAAGCACATTATGAATAAAAAAGGAAAGCCCTGTATCTTTCTCAAAAAAGCTGTCATGCCATTCTCTGTATGAGCAAAAACACTTATTTTTAGTGCAGATTTAAGTTTGGAGGTCATTAAATGTAACCTTTAAAACTCTGAGGCTTTTTATTTTTACTACTTTTCAGAAACTTGTTTTTTTCAAGATCAAGTTGAAAAAGACAATTTAAACATCTAACTTGTCTTAGAAATCATAGACTTCCAAAAGATAACAGAATTTTAAGTTCTTATGTTTTTTTATCATACATATTTGAGATTCTAAGGGAATAATAGAAGTTATCCAATTAATAGAAAATTTTTTTAAAGTACTTACTGGATACCAGGGATATGTTAGTGAATAAGACCTCCTGTCTTCCTGGGAGACAGACAATGAAACACATAATCACCATAGTGTTCAATCATGCTATAATGGAGGAAGCACAGGTAACTGAGGGACACAAGCAGGGCTAACTCACTCTGTCTGGGGCCAGAAGAGGGATTCCATATAAAGGAATATTTAAGCTGAGACCTGAACCATAGGGGAAGAATGAGAGTGGGAAGACTGTTCCAGGTGGAGGACAGGGCAAAGGCAAAAGCCAATAGGTGAGAGACAACATGGCTCTTTTGGGACAAATGAAGTTGGCCACCAAGTCTGGACTCCAGTGAAAGAGTGGTGACAAGGAGAGAGGAGGGGCTGATTCCAGAATATTTGAGAGCCAGGTTGTTTCTTTGTTACCTACAAGGCTGTGGGAGGCCATTAAAGAGTTTAAGTACCATAATTGTGTTTATAAATGTCCCTCTAGCTACAGAGACTAGAGAGATAGTGTGGGAGCAGGAGGCATGCCAGACAACTAGATCCATAGTCCAGGGATAAAAATACAGACTCTACCTGGAATTGGAAGGGGAAAATGGAGAGGTGCAACAGATATTTCAGAAGCAGAGCTAAACATATTTGGTGACTATCCGAGTGTTGGTAATGAGGGAGAAGAAGATCAGCATACCTCCTACAGCTGTGCAGGTTGTGCACTGAGCAATGCCGGGATGCCATTGCCATCACATCTACATGAAAGTTTCTTTTTTTTTTTTTTTTAAGATTTTATTTATTTATATGACAGAGAGAGACAGCGAGAACAGGAACACAAGCAGGGGGAGTGGGAGAGGGAGAAGCAGGCTTCCCGCCGAGCAGGGCGAGCCCAATGTGGGACTCGATCCCAGGACCCTGGGATCATGACCTGAGCAGAAGGCAGACGCTTAACGACTGAGCCACCCAGGCACCCCATACATGAAAGTTTCTTGATGAAGTTAAGCACTATGGTGAACTTGAGATCTCAATGATGAAAGAGCAGATCTGCTTCTACCCTGGATGAATGGGTGATTGTTCATGTAAGGTAGAAAGAGAATCAGGATCCATGATGGAGTGGCACGGAGTTGGTAGAGGTGATGAGGGGATATGACGAGTTGAGTGCCAAACAGCTTGAGTTTGAATGGAGATGTGCAAAAGAAAAGTGAGCAAGATATTGGACAGTCAAGAAACCTTGGCTATCATGGAGTAATTGAAGCTAGGGAGCTGTCCAAGATTAGACAAAGAAAGTATATAGGGACAGAAGAATAAAGTCCAGTATCAAAACCTTTGGAATGACAACATCTTTGAAGGGGAAGATGGGAAGAAGCCTAATGAAAAGACAGGGAAGGGAGTGTAAAACCACGAAAAGGTGGTGGCAAAGGATCCACAGAAGAGAGGGAGGGGGCAGAGTTGCTAAGGTTGCTAAAGGGAAAGTGCCATAGGCTTTAAGGATATGTGGGCCATTGGTGGCCTTGATTAGAACAATTCCACTGGGAGGAGGGACAGGAGCCAGAGTGTAGTGAATTGGGGATGGAGGAGAAAATGCATGATGGAAGCAGAAGGTGTAGATGGTTCACGCTGCTTAGTTGTGAATGTTAGGACAAGCTAGCCAAGGAGGAGTTAGGGTCATGGGGAAGGTAGTGAAGATACAAAAGAGAATGGTGGTTTATTATTGCTGGTGTTGTTTAGGAGGAGGAGCCACACAGCCCAGGCAACTGGCTTCCTGTAGGAGGTGGTGCGGCCCTTTCATTGTAACAGGGGGCTATGTTCTCCCACAGATTTGCAATATTTTTTCACTTGAGTTCGCTTAGAACTCAAAAAGAATGTAAGCTGATAAAGCCGATGTTCAGAGAAGTTTTTTAGAACCATCTTGAAAATTCACATGTTCCCTAACACAACGACTGTTTCATCAATTTTTGGAGAAGTTCCTTTTCCCTTTTCAATTTACCTGTTCGATGGTTTATAAAACTTTCATGCTAATAGCACAGGAAATTCAAATAGCGACAGAGATGTAGAAGAAAAAGAGCATCAATCTTCACCTGACTAATCTATGCGAATCTGTGAAGCTGAAGTTGGACACAATGGCTGGATTCTTGAAAGAAAAGCCCTCTGCTAAAGATCCGCATCCTGGCTGCCTGTAGGACAGTTGTAAATGTCATGGCTGCGAAGGGAATTCTGACTCACGCTGGTGCTGGTTTGCTTCAAACCTGATGGCTGGCACTACTACCACTCTCCCAGCTGTGTAGATAGAGTTCCACTCTACTTCTCAGGAAGGTGACCAGTGCCTTGGGACATTGCCCCATCTCTGGGGTGCATTTGAGCAAAAGCTCAGTTTTTATTCCTGATGGTCCATGAATTGGCTTCACATTGGCTTCTGTCGAGAAGGAACTCTTCAGATGCTCATGCAGCCCTGTGCTCCGGAGCTGGCAGTATCCTCGGCTAAGCTGGGGAGGGGAGCAGGAAACCTGATTTTGTTGAAAGTATTCCCCTGTGTGTTGTCCTTCCCTAACTCAGTCCCTGGTCCCAGGTCCCCAGTGGCCATCATCCGATCGTATCTTCCATCTCACGCCTCCCAGTCTCCAGCTTGGGAAGTAGTTTTCTGCTCTTGTCTGGTGTTTTCACCCATTATTTTGGTCTATTCCAGGAGTCTTTCCACATCCCTCAGAATGTAAGATATTAAAAATCCATATTAGAAAAGATTCCTTTTGCCTTCATTTTCTGTTGTCATGTCCCTCACGTAGACAGTAAGTTTATAATGAGGGCAAGGAAGAAAGGGAATATTGAGAAAGAATAAAGCACAATAAAGCAAAATGTCCCATTCCAATAACAAGTTCTTGGAATGTTCGGACTAGCAGGGAGGGTGTGAGCTTGGAAACCATGTTCCCCTCTGTCCTAGAGTGAGTACAGTCATGAAAATCCTCTAAAGTATGTTTCCATGAAAGGAGGGAGTATGGTCTGCTCCCTGCACAGGATGTGTCAAAACAGGCACACTCTGGGGCTGTGGAAATGGCCAGCAGGACAATCTTGACAGCCTTGATCATGACCTTCCTGAGGGGCCCTGATGCCTGAGGCTCCCCAGAGAGAAAAGGGTGATCCTCACAAGGCCGTGGACTTTGGCCTCTGACTTTCATCTTAGAAAGGACTTTTGGGGGACCTATTGCCTCCAGGGTCTGTCGTTAGCATGTGGAGTGCAGGGAAGGCTAAGGAAACACCAACCCTGCTTCCACAGAGCTCCAAGGCCACAGGGAAGGGTCAGCGGTAAATGAATAAGCAGACAATTTTAAACAAAAGGAAATGTGACTTGCTATGACTTGTTCTTGAAGTGAACCTTTGTTGTTCTACTATAATTAGGATATTCTAAACTACTGATACAATATGGGATCTAAAATGCAAAGGCTAGAACAAAAATGTTTATTTCTTGTTTGCTCGACAGTCTCGGGCTGTTCCAGCTGCTCAGCCATTTTGTGTGGTTTCTGAGGGTTTGTGAGCTCACCACACCAGTCATCTGGAAGGAGGATACCTAACTGGGGGGCATAGGAAATGGAGTCCTGCTCTGCGCTCAAGAGGGGAGAGTGAATGTGAGCAGTATATTCAGTAGCATTTAGGGGGTTTGTGGATATTTACCTCTGGAAACTACTCTTCCATTAGAGTAGCGGGACTCCATTATTTCTCGTCCCTCTCTGTGCTTCCCAATCTCAAGGACCAGTTTTTCTACTCTGGTCTTGAAGGGCCTTTTAACTTTTGACTCCTGAATGATACTTTGGCTCTAAAGAAAACAAAATAAGGGCTAAAGGGACTATAGTGGATATACCCCATCAGGTGGCACCCTTCATTTTCCCACTAAATTCTAAGTATCAAAACTTTTACTTATTTAGCCAAAAAAGTACATCATAGCCGACAACAATTAATTAAAGTTCAGCTCCCCTGTTCTCTATTTTCTAGTCTTACACTATAATCCCCAAATGCCATGGACTTTGAACGCAAAAGTCTCATCGTAATACTCTACATAAAAACCATTCATTAGGGACACCTGGGTGGCTCAGTTGGTTAAGTGTCTGACTCTTGATTTTGGCTCAGATTATGCTCTCAGGGTCCAGCCCTGCATTGGGCTCTGTACTCAGCATGGAGTCTGTTTGAGATTCTCTCTCTCCCTCTGCCCCAGCCCTGCTCATGCTCTCTAAAAAACAAACCAACCAATAAACAAATCAAAAACAAAAACAAAAAAAGCAACAAACAACAAAAACAAACATTCATAAAAAGAGTCCCAGGGTTTTCTGTAGTGCTCCAGGAACCCATCAAACAAGTGCAATTTTCAGTATAAAGATTATTTGGCAGGAAAAAAATCTTAAAAGCATTAAACTACTATTAATAACCACTTCTAACTCTTCCTGCTAAAATAATTTCCTGTATTTCACATCAAATCAGTCAATACTCTGTGTAAAATCCTTATAATGTTAACGTTCTGAGACAGATAAAAACTCTCCATGATTATATTCAACGTAGAGTTTTGTGTCTTAATCTGGAAAGATATTGCTCTCTTTTTTTTTTATTTGGATGGAGTCTCAGCAAAAACAGGATGCCATCTTAATTAAGGTTAAGTGCATGTGTAAACGGGCCTGTGCAGTTTCCTCTCAGGCGTATGTACTTGGTCTTGTTAAGCCTGGACTTTAAACCAGTGTATGTGATAGAAACCCGGAGACAAAGCAGTCCATCTTATAGAGCTTCCCCCTTGCTTCATTGCATTTAAAAATGACAAATTGGGGTGGGGGGCCCAGGTGGCTCAGTCGGTTAACAGTCTGCCTTTGGCTCATGTCATAATCCCAGGATCCTGGGATCAAGCCCTGCATTGGGCTCTCTGCTCATCGGGGAGTCTGCTTCTCCTTCTCCCCTGCTTGTGCTCTCTCTCTCTCTCTCTCTCAAATAAATAAATAAAATCTTAAAAAAAAAATTACAGATTAGGGGCACCTGGGTGGCTCAGCTGGTTAAGTATCCTACTCTTGGTTTTGGCTCAGGTCATGATCTCAGTGTCGTGGGATTGAGCCCCGCATCTGGTTCCATGGTCAGTAGGAAGTCGGCTTGAGATTCTCTCTCCCTCTCCCTCTGCCCCTCCCCTAGCTCATGCTCACTCTCTCACTCTCTAAAATAAATAAACAAATCTTTTTTAAATATGACAGATTAGGATCTAAGTTTCTTTATGGAGATGTGAGAAATCCCTACTGATGAGGTCAAGAAGTGCATTAAATATGGTTTTGCTGGATAGTAAAAGGTAAGCAGTGAAATGCGTGGGTGTTGTTGTTGGGGAAAGGGGGATTTTTGTGAAATGTGAAAGGCACTGGAAACACATAAAACTACTTTACCTTGAAAAATAAAAGCTCCAGAGCATGGTCATCCCACCAAAACTTTACAACCAGTATCTACTGACGTTGGTGTTATCATAGAAAAAATTTTTTCCTTATGATACCAATGGAAAGGACAGATATGGGTATTACTTAAAAATCAAACTAATGTTTTCACTGGAAATAAAAAGTTTAGTATTTAAGAGCATTATAAAAAAAATAGCGAGTGTAAATATTGTGTGTTTATCTTCTCAATAAATAATTCAGGAGACAATAGTTTCCAGGGAGAGTTTAAGAAGGTGTACTGTTTTATGGAAAGAGTGTTTGCAAAACTTTTTAAAATAATTATTTTATGGGGCGCCTGGGTAACTCAGTCGTTAAGCATCTGCCTTTGGCTCAGGTCATGATCCCAGGGTCCTGGGATGGAGCCCCGCATTGGGCTCTCTGCTCAGCGGAGAGCCTGCTTCTCCCTCTCCCACTCCCCCTGCTTGTGTTCCCTCTCTTGCTGTGTCTCTCTCTGTCAAATAAATAAAATCTTTAAAAAATAAATAAATAAATAAAATAAAATAATTATTTTAAATAAC
This sequence comes from Neomonachus schauinslandi, assembly GCF_002201575.2. Classification (NCBI taxonomy): domain Eukaryota; kingdom Metazoa; phylum Chordata; class Mammalia; order Carnivora; family Phocidae; genus Neomonachus; species Neomonachus schauinslandi. The sequence continues at coordinate 144,633,627 of NC_058409.1, forward strand.
CAAATCATCATTTTTGTTACCATGCTACAATCAGTTTTTATAGTGGAATCCAGGAATCATTATTCAACTCATTAACCACCAAAGGTTCTGAAGCAGGACTCCATATAAGGAAATGGTATAGGTGTGGTTTTTTGAGTCATTTTCTTCCTTTTGAAGATGTGGCAATAGTTCTTTCTCTGTCAAGTGGCTGCCCTTATTTTTTTTTTATAGTTTTTTTTTTTATTCTTATGTTAATCCCCATACATTACATCATTAGTTTTAGATGAAGTGTTCCATGATTCATTGTTTGTGCATAACACCCAGTGCTCCATGCAGAATGTGCCCTCCTCAATACCCACCACCAGGCTAACCCATCCTCCCACCCCCCTCCCCTCTAGAACCCTCAGTTTGTTTTTCAGAGTCCATCGTCTCTCATAGTTCGTCTCCCCCTCTGGTTTCCCCCCCTTCATTCTTCCCCTCCCGCTACCTTCTTCTTCTTCTTCTTTTTTTTTTCTTAACATATATTGCATTATTTGTTTCAGAGGTACAGATCTGAGAGTCAACAGTCTTGCACAATTCACAGCGCTTACCAGAGCACATACCCTCCCCAGTGTCTATCACCCAGTCACCCCATCCCTCCCACCCCCCCACTCCAGCAACCCTCAGTTTGTTTCCTGCGATTAAGAATTCCTCATATCAGTGAGGTCATATGATACATGTCTTTCTCTGATTGACTTATTTCACTCAACATAATACCCTCCAGTTCCATCCACGTCGTTGCAAATGGCAAGCTCTCATTCCTTTTGATGGGCTGCCCTTATTTGTTACAACAAAGGGGATGATAGGAGATGGAGGAGGGACAGGAATGTATCCTACAGCCTGGGAAGGCACTTGAAGACCAAAAAACCAAGCAAACCCCTCCATACTGTTTACCCAGAGGTGTATTCAGGGTCACCTTACTGACAGAGGGCATCAGGTAGACAGACGGTCCTAGCACTATTGTGACCATTCTCCACAGCTTCTCCTCCACGTCCAGACCACCAGCTTCTATAGATTGAGGGGCACGCCGATGAGGTCACAGGGTAGTTATCTACAGTGGGCCTTCTGTGCACCACTTTAGGGAAGATTGGAACAAACCTTCCCACATCCCCTTCAGGGCGTGCATTCACTTGCGCAGGGGTTGGAACGTTTAGGCCTGAGGCAAGTCATTGCCCAGGCGTGAACAGGATGAAGGACCCAAGATGGACTTAGTGTTGTCAGCACTCCTATTCTAGATCAACCTGGAACATTTGGGGTCACCTGTGTGGGGATTTTCCATCAGTGTCTGTGTTGGCATATCCACCTTATGTCTCATTAGCTGTGCAGCATCTAGCGCTTGTGCGTTTGGTGCCTTTGTCCCCTGGAGCACTGCCTGCCACGCTGACTTACTGGGACCCTCCCACCCTGACACCAAGTGGCAAAGTCCTGCTCTTCACTACTGTCAGTTCACTGATGTCTCTTGGGATATAAACCTCACTGGGCCAGAGTTACACCTTCTCAGGGCTTCCAAGGGAGCTGAGGGTCTGGGCTGGGGAAATGAGGACGGGAGGGGTGCACAGGTGCTGAGAGAGCACCCAGCCCACTTTGTGGGGAGGTATCATTAAGGTCAGAGGGTTCTGGAAGTGGGAGTGTAAGAGCAAGTGGCCCCAGAGGAAAGGATGGGACATCAGACGGTAGGGCGACTTGGAGTCAGTGTTTCAGGGGTTGTGCAGTGAGTGATCATGACGTTGGAGTAAAGAGGGCAGGAGGAGGGGAGAACAACATGGAACTAATGCGGGTAAGGGACCAAGATCCCTACCCACTATCCCCAGGCACAGCCCACCCACCCTTCACATGGAGGTTGTGGTCTCAAAGCACGGAAGGGTGTGTCGAGGGGCGGGGCAAATGACAGGAGCGTCGTGTGAAGGTGGCAATGGCTAGAAAAGGTAAAAGAAGCCCAAAAGATTCCCCACAGCTGAAGAAATAAAGAAAACCATGTGAGGGCTTTTTTTTTTTTGGTCAGGGGGGAAGGCTGACCTGTTATTTGAAGTTAAAATGCCAAAAAATAACTTCTCTAGGTGGGAATGTAGATTAGAGCAGCCACTATGGAAAACAGTATGAAAGTTCCTCAAAAAACTTAAAAATAGAACTACCATATGATCCAGCAATCCCACTTTTGGGTATTTATCTGAAGGGAGATGAAAACAAGATCTCAAAAAGATGTCTGCACTCCCATGTTTATTGAAGCATTATTTACAGTAGCCGAGATATGAAAACAGCCTATGTGTCCATCAGTGGATGAATGGATAAAGATGTGGCATATAGGGGCGCCTTGGTAGCTCAATCAGTTAAGCATCTGACTCTTGATTTCGGCTCAGGTCATGATCTCAGGGTCGTGAGATTGAGCCCCAAGTCAGGCTCCGTGTTCAATGGGGAGTCTGCTTGAGATTCTCTTGCTCCCTCTCCCTCTGTCCCTCCCCTTGTTCTCTCTCTCAATCTCAAATAAATAAACAGCTCTTTAAAAAAAAGATGTAGTATATACATGCAGTGGAATATTATTCAGCCGTGAGAAGGAAGGAAATCCTGACCTTTGGGACAACACGGTTGGACCTTGAGGGCATTATGCTAAGTGAAGACAGTCTCATAGAAACAGAGCAGAAAACTGGTTGCCCAGGAGCTGAGGGTGGGGGGGTAGGGTGGGAATTGGGAAACATTGGTAAAAGGATACAAATTTTCAGCTACAAAATGAGTAAGTTTCAAGGATCTAATGTAAAACATGGTGATTATAGTTAATAACTCTATACAGTATAATTGAAATTTGCAAAGAGAGTAGAATTTAAATGTTCTCCCCACCAAAAAAAAGAGATCAATATGTCAGGTGACAGGCGTGTTAATGAACGAGGTGGTGGGAACCCCTTTACAACATATACACACATAAGATCATACAATGTATACAACTTTGTCAGTTAATACCTCAATAATAAAAGAAAAAACTAAACTGTGAAAAAAAATGTGCAGAAAAAAAACTGGGTGAACAAAAAAGCAGGAAAGTAACCTCCAATCTCGGAAAGCAACTGGATGATATAGTTGCCTGATGGTCTAGATGGTGGGAGGCTTGTTCATACTTCACTTTTTCACAGCATTTACATTAATTCCTCCAAGAGGCATTCCCACACTTTTTCTGTATGTTTTCAGTTCTTGGCTTTGCTTTATCTTTCCTCATAGTTTCCTGATTATCTCATGCTCAGGGATGCTGATAAGACACACTCTTAATTTTCCCAGGATGACATTTAAAATGACTTCATGATGAATCTCCCAAGACCTCTCTGAAAATCTCAACCATGACTCATGGCTCCAAATTTTAGTGCTGAGGACGAAGATGATAATGCAGAGCATTTTGTTTGTTCTGGGCTGTTAAAATATGAAAAAAAATTAACTTTGACCTCCTTTCCACAAGCCTCTTGGGGTTGTTGAAATTGTGTGTGTTTGTAAGTTTTGAGTAGAAAACTATAGGAACATTGTATGATCTGTTACTCTCAGCTACAAGAAGGGCAAACTATCTCTGCTGAAAATTGCCAGTGTCATTTTTCCTAATGAGGTGATATTGTTCTTCTTACCACAGTATTAAACAACATATTATATACCTAAAATATGGAATCAAAAAGAGCCTAGTAGTTCAAAAAAATACCACCAGTGGCAGCTAATTGAATGCAGAATCTCAACATCATGGCAGTCCTACAAAAGTTAAAATATGTTTTTTAATAAATCAAGTCTAGATGGTAAAATAGGTTAAAATATGCATAAAAAAAGGAAGCAGAATCCTAAAGACTGAGCAGTAGTGTGCACGGGTAAAATGCAGCCTCATCATGTCTGGATCACCTTCATCCAATTGTAACTACGGATGCAGCCCATTCATCTCGAACAGATGCAGGATGCAGGATGGAGAAACATGGGGTTAGCTGGCTCAAAATCAAACAATTCTCTGCACTATACAGGAGGAAAGTGGAAATTGATCATTTGCTTGTTTGTTTATTCGTTTGTTTTTAAATATTTACCGATGGCAAATTTCTCAGATGAGCCTTTGAACTTGGAATCGATTACCCCATTTATAACAAACTGCTTCTATTAGAGTCATGACCGAGAAAATAATTTTTTCAAGAAGGAACATGAAGTCTTTGTTTCTCTGATTTGATAACAAATGGAGCTCATTTGGCCTTTTTTAAAAAAGAGACTTACGTTGTTTGATATCTATTTACAGGTTTGTATGAAAAATCATGAAATTCTTATCGCTGCCAGTTGTATTTAAGTTACACCAGCAATGCCTGAGGTGACTATATATTGAGGAGAAATCGTATTGGGCATTTCTGTAGTGCTGCTTTAATTAGAGATACTTTTAAAATTAAGGAGAGCACCCCAAAAATAAACCATCTATATTGTATAATACAGCTAAATGAGTCCTTTAGCACTGTTAGCATCCTGAGAGCTATTTTTTTTTTTTATCTTTTGGAATAATGTCATTATACATTGCCTATATGCAGATAACGGTTTTATTGTGTCAATATTACAATTATGATTTATGAATTCAGTTTAGGCAGAATTGTTGACTTTCTTTAAAGCTTTATGTCTCATTAACCTGAGTCTTAAAAATACTTTCCAAGCTAAACATATTGAGTAATCGATAGACAAATCAAATTAACAACCTTATCTTTTCCATATGGAATTCTAGTTAGTTTTAAAAAGCCATTAAATTTATGATTCTAATAAAAAAAGAGCTGAAAAAATATGCACACCTTTAGGTGGCTATTTAAATTACTAGATTTGGGGTATATTTTCCTCACATATTGATTCTAGCTTTCCCTGCCAGCTCTTCTGTACATCTTTGAGCAATTACCTATGACTTAATATAGGCTGATGCATTCATAATGAATTGCAGCATCTCATTATCCTACTGGAAAAAAATAATGTTTTCCCAGATGTAGGCATTTGTCAAAATTGAGCAAATATACAATTATGACTTACACATTTCACATTTCATGTAAATTTTATATAAAACTATAAACAAATGTTGAAATCTAGCTAATGATATGCATGCAGAGTATTTAGGAAGATGTATTTACGGCAACTTACTTTGAAATACATAAAAATAGGTTGATGGAAAGATAGATGGTACATGTCCGGATACTTGATGAAGTAAAACGTTAATAGCAGAAAATAGAGTTAGGCTCTGAGGGGCTTCATTAGAAAAGTATTTAAACTTTGCTGAATGTTTGAAAACTTTCAAAATAAAATGTAAGTTGCGGGGGGGAAACCAAGTTTCTAATGCTTCTGCTGTGTTAAATAGCCTTGTTTTCACTGACATCCTGTGCTTCGTAAGCCCTGTCCACTATTTCTATAACACACTGACCAAATCTGGCCATTTCTCCTCACCTCCCCCCATCCAATCTACCTACCTCTAGGTACCATCATCTCTCACTGGATGACCCCCAACTGGTCTCCTTACTCCTGCCCTTGGCTGCCTAGATTCTCCTCCTACAGAGCAGCTAGAGAGAACTTTTAGGAACATAAATCAGATTGCATCTGCACAATTGCAAATAACATCTCCTTTAAGTCAAGGGATGATTTACAGCTCTCACGTGCAATTTCTACAAAAAAGCATCTGGAAAAGCTGTTGGCTTGTTAGCTGATGATAACCCACAGAGACACTTCCTGGTTGTGGGGTTTGATTTGCTTGTATGATCTTAATATGAAAATTGAAACAAAAGAGTTGCTTTTCCAAAGGATACAAATGCATTGAAATATGTTTCCTAACTGAGGTACAGGAGATCTATATACATTTTGGGTACTAGTTCTTTGTAGCTTATGTGCATCACAAAGCTCTTCTCTAGCCTAAACTTGTTGTTTTACTCTCTGAATGGTGTATTTTAATAATAAACTTTCTTAATTCGAATATTATCCATCGTTATACTTTATGGTAACTGATTATCATGACCTGTTTAAGGAATCTTTGCCCAAAATCATGAGAATATTCTAGAAGACTCGTTGTTTTACTTTTTCACTTTTAGATCTATAATTCACTTGGAACCGATTTTGTCTGTAGTATGGGATAAAGGCCAAGATTCTTTTTTTAAAAATCTATATGGACATATAATTGATAAGGACCCACGTATTGAAAAAAAATCATCCTTCATCTATTGTTCTCAAGGAGCATCTTTGTCGTTTGTGCGTGGTGTGTGTGTGCATGTGTGCGTGTGTGTGATATCTTGGATTCTATTCTCTTGTCTACATCAATGTCATATCATTTTATTTATACTAACCTTTTACTAAGTCTTGCTATTTATTAAGTATTGCGATTTTATTTTTATTTGTGCAGACATCTTAGCTTTCCCAGGTCCATCACATTTTCACATAATTTAAATCAATTTCTATTTTTAAAAAATTGCTTCTTTTCTTTTGTTGTATTTAGTGTTATGGTCTAGCTTTTTATGTAGTTATCTTAGTTCCTTTTCCTTTTTGTTTTTTAGTGAGTGTGTTTTTAATTATAAATGTCCCACTGCGTTCTGCTTTGACAACATTCTGAAGATTTCCAGAAGTAGTGTTCTGATTTTTGTTCATTTATAAGTCATTTTTAACTCGTCATTTGAATCTCTCTTGAAAAAGGAGCTATTTTAAAATGTATGTTTATAAATTTCAGAATATTATTTTCCTACCTTTTTATTATAATCAAGCTTTATTGCATATGACCTAGTGATGGTAGCCTGTGAAATTTTCTGCTCTTTTGGATTGCAAGAAAGATATGTGATCATTTTTTCAACAATCCATGGGTATGTGAGTAAACTTTGTTCTTACATTACCGAATATAATATATGTGCTATTTGCTTACTCAGGTAGAATTGTTTTTCAAATCCTCAGTATTCTCAGTATGTTTGCATAATTTATTAACCTGAGTTTCCAAGATAGGTTGTACTTTTGTCAAATTTTCCTTGTAGTTCCCTTAAATTTTGACTTCAATGTTTTAGTCCTATGCTAGTAACTGAATAAAGTTAATGAATGATACAATTTTTTGTAATGTTGTTATTTTAGTAAGTATAAAATATGTTTTTTCTTTTAGATCTTGAATTAGGGTCTGTCTGAGAATAACATTGCCAGATTTGTTTTCTTTTGCTTTTTATTTGTTTTTTATTTATCCTTTCTTTTTATCTTATGTTTATGGAGCAGATATAGAATTTTGTCATTCTGTAATCTTCATTAATCATAAAAAAGTAAACATAAGTTAATGATTACCAACATAAACCAACATTTTTTAAAACAAAAGCTATGAAATGACATAGAAGCAATGTAGTCAAGATTTTGTTTTCATTCATTCATTCAAATGGAAGTATCCTAGCCAATCATTATCATGACAATGCTTTTATATTATCTTTCATTGTTCAAAGCAAGGTGCCGGAAACATGTGCTAATTCCAGATACATTATTGGTAGATCCATTGTCAGGTAGATCTATAATATATGACTATTGAGAGTAATAAAAAAGATGGGAATGGGGATGACTGGGTGGCTCAATCGGTTAAGTGTCTGCCTTCAGCTCAGGTCATGATTTCAGGGTCCTGGGATAGAGTCCTGCATCAGGTTCCTTGCTCAGCGGGGAGCCTGCTTCTCCCTCTGTCTGCCATTCTCTCTGCTTGTGCTCTCTCTCTCTGACAAATAAATAAAATCCTTTAAAAAACAGATATGAATGGTTGGCATTTTTAATTGTGTCTATCTGATAGCATGCATGTTTCATAAAGTCAAATAATATTTTTCTACTGAAAAAGAGTAAGAAATTACCATTTTTGAAAAATAGAGTGGAAATGATAAGGAAACCATTTTTTGGTCACTTAGAAATGAAAAACAAGAGTCATGAGAGAAAAGGTACAAACATTATGAATTTGGTTCAATAAACACAAGGCTGAACATTTTACGTTTTCTTGGGTTTTCAGTGACTCTCCGGGAAGAGAACAGACGGGTGAGTGTGTGGTGCAAGGTAAATGCACTGCAGGTGCCCGGGCCACGTGTCTACTCCCCCAGTGAGCTAAATGCAGGTAAATGCAGGTACTGACTGGCTGTGAGTCAATGAGTTCATAAGGTAAGGAGCCAAACAAAGGTCACACAGTTTGACATAGAGGACAGCCTGGCAGCTGTTGAGGTTTTAGAAATGATATAGTAACCATACCTAAAGGAAAAGTTAGAACACTGTTTTTGAGGCCTGCTTAGCTTCTTTATGATCCTGGGCATACAAATGCACCCACAGACTTTCTTTTATGACTTCTGTGACTTTTTTCTTTGAACTTACAGGTGTGGTTATAGTGCTCACTTCCCAGGCCTCTCTGCATATAGCACTGGACCAGCAAGTTTCTCCTAGAACATTCTTCATCTGATCCTTTGGTAGTGATACTGTGTTAAGTGGGATTCTGAAGTTCTCAAGTTGTGGTTTGTTGTTTGTTTGTTTGTTTTTATGTTCAGTTAGCCTGAAGTTTTATTGTGCAATATCATCGTTATCAATTAGCAGTTAGGATGAGGATGGTTGCTGCTAGAAGCTGCTAAGCAGCCCTGTAGATATTATCTCTCATCTTAGATATACACCCTGTAAGGACAGAGACTTCAATCTCCTTAAAAGAAAAAAATATATATTTATTTATTTTTGAGAGTGAGAGGAGCAGAGGGAGAGGTAGAGAATCTCAAGCAGACTCCCTGCTGAGCATGGAGCCCAATGCAGTGCTCCATCTCATGACCCTGAGATCATGACCTGAGCCAAAACCAAGAGTCAGATGCTTAACCAACTGAGCCACCCAAGCACCCTCAATCTGCTTTTTACCTCCACTATATGAAACTAAGGCTTTGAACAATAAACATTTGTGAAATGAGGAAAAAAATCAAAATTAATTTTATAATGAGAGGGATTTTCTGGTGCTGTGGAGGACAAAATCTGTATTATTTTGTTTGGCTGGCCATAACACAGTACCATAGGCTTGTTGGTATCTTTTTTTTTTTTTTTTTTTAAGATTTTATTTATTTGACAGAGAGAGACACAGCAAGAGAGGGAACACAAGCAGGGGGAGTGGGAGAGGGAGAAGCAGGCTTCCCGCGGAGCAGGGAGCCCGATGTGGGGCTCGATCCCAGGACCCTGGGATCATGACCTGAGCCGAAGGCAGACACTTAACGACTGAGCCACCCAGGAGCCCTGGCTTGTTGGTATTTTAACCAGCAGAAATTTTTGTGCCACGGTTCTAGGGGCTGTAAGTCCAAGATCAAGGTATGGACAGGGTTGGTTTCTGGTGAGATCACTCTTCCTGGCTTGAGGACAGCCTCCTCCTCGTGTCTTCACATGGCCTTTCCTCTGAGTACCCACTTTTAAGAGCACTAGTCTTATCGAATTTGGGCTCTATCCTTAGAATCTCACTAGCCTTAATTACCTCCTTAAATAAATACCAAAGAAGGTTGACATTCATGGACAATGAATCACAGCCAGATCATAGTTTTCCTATAAAGTTTTTACCAGGAGAGCCTGAGAGATTTGATCTCAATATCCTAAACTTCCATGTATCACAGTGAGCATGCAAAAAAATAGGTGTCACTCATCCCAGAGCCAGAAAGTTGCGTGTACACCAGGTTAAATTTTGTTATTCAATTGAGAAATATTTTAACTTAATAGAGTTACTTCCTATTTAAAGGAAATTGAGAATAAAACCATTATATAGGGAAGAAGTTATTGCATAATATGCATAATTAGAATGTAAATATGCCAAACATGTATAATTTGTAAAACTCCATCATTTTCTTTTCCAAGTGAGATATATATGTACAGATTTGCAAGAACAATTTTTATCTCAAGGAAATCTCAATGACACCATGCCAGGCTTTTTATGGCATATAAAACTTTAATCATTTGACATTTTCCAAACACTTCAATGCTGAAGTGTTTACACATGAACATCCAGTCATCCATTTATTCAACAAGATTTATTGAGCACTTACTGTGTTCTCAAGCGGCCGTGCTGAGACCCAGTGGGACAGAGGCATGTGAGAAGTGAGCCATATTCTCACCAATAACCTAGTGGGAAAGTAGACTTCGAATGGCTTCGTTTGTGTTCACGTCTAATTCATGTCCTTCAAGGGATTTTAGAGTTTCAGATTTAACTTTATGCCTAGCTATTTTTACTTTTTTATTTTCCTTTCTTTTTTTTTTACTTTCCTATGTATTATATTAATTTGTAATATTATCGATGGATCTATTATGTTTTCTAATTTTTCATATATATGGATATATATAGCTGTTCATTATTATAAACTGATTATTAATTGCATAACATGCTATTTTGCTAAATTATCTTATTATTTGTTTTTTTAGAGATTATTTATTTGAGAGAGAGAGATTGTGGGGGGGGGAAGGGGGGAGAATCTTCAAGGAGACTCCCCACAGAGCACGGAGCCAGATGTGGGGCTCAATCTCATGACCCGTAAGATCATGACCTGAGCTGAAACCAAGAGTCAGATGCACTTAATCAACTGAGCCCCGTAAACTATATTATTTGTAGTAATTTTCCATTGGTTTTTGTGAATTTTTAAAATATAAAACCATATTACCTGCAAATGTATACAGTTTTACTTATTTTATTCTAAATTCTGTGCCCTTAATTACGTTCTTCTGTGTAATTTTATGTATGTCTGACATATACATATGTGTGTATATATATATGTACATATACATGCCAACACAAGTACCAATTCCTATTTTATTGAGTGTTTTGATATGAATGTGTGTTAAGAGTTGAAAATCATCAAACACATTTTCTGCATCTATGTAGATGATCATAGAATTTTCCCTTTATCTCTATTAATCTGATGGACTATAGTAATAGGTTTCTTCATATTGACCCACTCTCACTCCTGGAATGTATCCCGGTTAATTGTGATACATGATTTTCTCCAACGTATTATTTAATATACCTTTGCTCATGTCATATTGAGGAGGAAAGGTATTCCTTTCTTTTTGTGTTTATATAGAGGAGACTGACTTCCACTCAACAATCCAGGAATGTCAATAATGGGATGGATGCATCTAGTTTTCCTTTCTGCACTTTATTATTTGTTTCCTAAAATAAAAAGAAGGAATTTTTGACCACATTGTGTTTGTTCCCCGATGGTGAAGATATTGTGTCTCAAAGCAAGAAAGAAGACAAGTTCTCTCTCTTACTACTGGTTTTAAGAATGGAGTTGAATCTCAGATCTATACCTCTGAAACAAATAATGCAATATATGTTAAGAAAAAAAAAAAAAGAAGAAGATAGCAGGAGGGGAAGAATGAAGGGGGGGAAATCGGAGGGGGAGACGAACCATGAGAGACGATGGACTCTGAAAAACAAACTGAGGGTTCTAGAGGGGAGGGGGGTGGGAGGATGGGTTAGCCTGGTGGTGGGTATTGAGGAGGGCACATTCTGCATGGAGCACTGGGTGTTATGCACAAACAATGAATCATGGAACACTTCATCTAAAACTAATGACGTAATGTATGGGGATTAACATAACAATAAAAAATATCTGCACTAAAAAAAAAAAGAATGGAGGGATAAATGGGTGATGGAGATTAAGGAGGGCACTTGCGATGAGCAGTGGGTGTTGTATCAAAGTGATGACTTACTAAATTCTATCCTTGAAACCAATACTACACTGTATGATAACTAACTAGAATTTGCATAAAAAACTTGAGGGGGGCCTGGGTGGCTCGGTCAGTTAAGCATCTGCCTTCGGCTCATGTCATGATCCCAGAGTTTTGGGATTGAGCCCCACGCCCGGCTCCCTGCTCAGCAGGAAGCCTGCTTCTCCCTCTCCCTCTGTCTGCTGCTTCCCCTGCTTGTGCTCTCTCTCTCTGTCAAATAAATAAATAAAAGCTTAAAAAAAAAAAAACTTGAAACAAACAAACAAAAGAATGGAGGGATAAGAAATACCATCTGTTTCCCCTTCTAGATGCATTTCCAGCGCGTCTATGTGAGCCCTCAGTAGGTAGACCATACTAGGGAGCAAACACTGTTACATTAATGTACTCTGTCCATTTTGTGCTCTTTTCTTTCCACTGAGCCTCAAAAGTAGACAAACTCATTTCTTTGTATCATCTTGAATTTTTCCATCAGGGTTTTATAGTTTTCAGAGTACAGGTCTTTCACTTTTTTGGTTAGGTTTATTCTTAGGTATTTTATTCTTTTTGGTGCAATTGTAAATGGGATTGTTTTCTTAATTTCTCTTTCTGCTGCTTCATTATTGGTGTATAGAAATGCAACAGATTTCTGTACATTTGCTTTTGTATCCTGCAACTTTATTGACTTAGTGTATCAGTTCTACCAGTTTTGTGGTGGGGTTTTTAGGGTTTTCTATATACAGTGAAACAGTGAAAGTTGTACTTCTTCCTTTCCAATTTGGATGTCTTTTATTTCTTTTTGTTGTCTGACTGCCGAGGCTAGGACTTCCAGTACTGTGTTGAATAACAGTGGTGAGAGTGGACATCCCTGCCATGTTCCTGACTTTAAGCTTTCAGGGTTTCCCCATTGAGTATGATGTTAGCTGTGGGTTTGTCATATTCTTTATTATATTGAGGTATGTTCCCTCTAAACCTACTTTGTGGAGGGCTTTTGTCATGAATGGATGTTGAACTTTGTCAAATGTTTTTTCGGCATCTATTGTAATGATCATATGGTTTTTATCCTTTCTATTATTGATGTGACATATCACGTTGATTGATTTGCTTATGGTGAACCACCCTGGCAACCCAGGCATAAATCCCACTTGATTGTGGTCAATGATTTCTTTAATGTATTGTTGAATTTGGAAGGCAGCTATGCTCACCACTATACCACCAATGCTGTATTGTTGAATTTGGTTTGCTAATATTTTATTGAGGATTTTTGATTGTTAATTAGGGATATTGGCCTATAGTTCTCTTTTCTACTGGTGTCTTTATCAGGTGAAGCCACGGTGGGAAACAGCATGTAGGTTCCTCAAAAAGTTAAAAATAGAACTACCTAATGATCCAGGAATCATACTACTAAGTATTTCCCCAAAGAATACAAGAACACCAATTCAAAGGGATACACACATCCCAATGTTTACAGCAACCTATTTACAATAGCCAAGATATGGAAGCAGCCCAAATGTCCATCAATTGATAAATAGATATAGAAGATGTGATATATATATATATATATAATGTGATAGATAGATAGATAGATAATGTAATAGTATTCAGCCATAAAAAAGAATGAAATCTTGTCATTTGCAACAATGTTGATGGAGCTAGAGAATGTAATACTAAGGGAAATGAGTCAGTCCTAGAAAGACAAATACCATATGACTTCACTCATATGTGGAATTTAAGAAACAAAGTAAACAAGCAAGGGGGAAAAATAAGAGAGAGAAAGACAAAGCAAGAAACAGACTCTCAAGTATACAGAACAATCTGATGGTCACCAGAGGGGAGATAGGTAGGGGGATGGGTGAAATAGATGATGGGGATTATGGAGTGTATTTGTTGTGATGAGCACCAGGTGATGTATGGAAGTGTTGACTTACTATATTGTATACCTGAAACTAATATAACACTGTATGTTAACTAACTGGAATTAAAATAAAAACTTTTAAAAAAAGGAGACTAACCCCACCTTTCATTCCAGCCCTCCCAAAGAAGATCCAAGACATCAGGTAGAAACAATATTAATATTTCTATTAAAAGCATAAATCTGGAACAAAATTAAGGGTGGATGTGTTTTGATTTTTTACTTTTCCTTTGTAATGGGACTTCATTAGAACTTTTTGTAATAGATCTTTTTTTTTTATTTTTTTATTCTTATGTTAATCCCCATACATTACATCATTAGTTTTAGATGTAAGAACTTTTTGTAATAGATTTTTAAAAGCCTGGAGAGAAGGATCAACCTACAATATGATAACCTTCTTTGACATTGTGATGAGAAAATAGGGAAAGTGGACTCCAGGACATTTTCAGCAATAGTGACTTGTAAACCTAACTGGAACATATCCTCAGAACAGTCCTATGAAGTGTTTTATGGGTGGACTTTTAGTGTTAGATGTCAGAAATTGATATCTCCGTGCACAGAGGTCAAGTGCATGCTCCAATGTGAGCTGTTGCATGCGTAAAACCACACAACTGTTTGAGCCCAACTTAGTATTTTTGGGTGCTGATGATAAAAACCCTCATAATTGCATGAGTTGAGGAGTATGAGGTCACTGATAAGGAGATATTTAAGGCTGTGTGTTAATTTTATTGTAATGGTTCATGTTTTGGGTAGAATCAGACTCCGAATTTGGAGGAATTAGGAAGCAAAGCAGATTTCTTAAGTCTTCTTCTGGTATTTAGTGAAAAACCATTGCAACGGGTTTTGCTTCTATGTAGCTTTTCCTCCTATTGTCAAAAACACTGTAATGTTCCTAGAACTAATGTGCTTTATTTTCTGATACTATTAGCACTCATCTGGTTCTTTCAACTGACAGTTTAACTACACTAGCTATGTTAGCTTTTCTTTTATAAGCCATCTTTTGTAAAGTATGTATGTCATACCTGATAAGAGAAAATGTGGATTCAACTGATCTCTGCAGTGAGCATGATTTTTAGTGTCCTCCTGGAGACTCACTAGTGAAGGATCTCTAAGAGTCTGCCTCTAAAGAATTTTATGCAAATTACAATAGTTTAAATTGAAGTATATTTTAATGTAGTGGGGAAGTTCACCACATAAAAGAAGGCAAAGTCAAAAACCCTACCTACCATGAAGAATTGGCTGTCTTTTAACTACCTTTGTTATTTGTTTTCCTGGAAGGACCAAGTTTAGACAAAATGAATTTTCTTAGAGTTTAACATATCTGACTTAGTTTTAGAATGTACCAAAAAAAAAAAAACAGAAAACCCACAAAAACTTAAATTTGGTGTCAGACATTAGATAAAGCTAATTAGTGTGTCCCAGTCTTGCGACAAGAGAGGTGTGTCCATTTGGAAATGCATTCATGTTCAGCTTTGTAACAATTTGTACAAGAAGAATTTAGAACTATCTCATTCTGTGATGACCAAGGACAGCTTGAACTTCAAGGAAGTATCAGTTCTGGGCTTCACTGCGCTCATCTCCTTCCACACCTGGGCCCTCACCACTGACTGTAGGCAGCTCGCTCCCTCCACCTGGAGAATGTTTCCTGCATGTGTCCTGTTCTCTCCATCATTCCCCAACCAACCTCATCTGAGCCTTCTGATCATAATCCCCAACAGGAAAAAGTGGTTGGGAATCCCTCACTAGGCATCTAAACTGATTTGCCTGTAAATTACAGACAGATATTATGAAGCCAGTACAAAGGATAACACTGACAGGGATGGGTTGAGAATAAATGTGCGGAAAAATCGGGCAATGATCCCCATCTTCATGGACTGGCCCGTGCACCTCAATCCCTCTGCCCTCCCTCCGCTCTGCTTTTTCTCCTGCTCCACAAGCTTTGCCTGGCAGATCTGGCGTGTCGTTTGATGTCATCACTTCTCCACACCAAGTATTTAATAATTTCCCCCAGACCTACAGATTGATTTCAAATTCCTAAGCTCAGAATTCAACAAATTCTGAAACGAGGCTCTGTTCATTCCCACCTTATCCACACGGACCCCAGCACAAGCTGTGCAGATCCCCATGCCCTGAGCTCCCAGTGCACCTCACCCCGCACAGGCTGCCCAACGCAGACGCCCATGCCGGGGGCTCCCCAGTGCACCTCGCAGCACGCTGGCTCCTACTCTAACTTCTCTGCTGAACTTAGACTGAGCCTACATAAGAGATGACCTTTCATAATATATAAAATATATTGTGTCTTATACCCATTTGTTGCCTCTATTCCTGTAGAGAACTTTGTTTTGTTCTAATTTTACAATTTCTCAGACATTGATATGAGCTGGATGGTTAGAGACAAACAAAAAGTAAATCAAGGATATGTGATTTTCTTTCTGTTAATTCATGTTCAAACTTGTACTTAGCCTTAAATTTCTAACATGAATAGAGTATATAATCCAAAGAAATTTTTTTGCGTGGAACTGAGTTTCTATAGGAATATGTTACTCAAACACTGGAATCACACAGAATCTTCTGTTTTATTGCATCTGCTAAAAGAGAACATTTATCTAAAAGAACAAGTGAAAGCCAAAACACATATAGTATTTAAGGTAGATTATTTAAAAATTATGCATATTTTAGTAAAGAAGACATTTTATACGAAATTCATAGTCCCCAAAAAGCCTATTTTTAGAGCAATAATATTTTATTGAGACAACTATATATATGAGCTCTTTATTATTTATCTCCATATCTTTCTTTAAACTTCTCTAGAGTAATATAAAAAGCAATAAAGCCACAGTTGGACAGTCTGTTTTAGTGACAGATTTCTCAAACACATGACATTTTGTTTGCCGTATTAAGAGGCCTAACTTTGGAAGGCATGATAAAGGACTGAATAGAATAACTTTTGACTCTGTATCAGCATCAGAGTTCTCAGGTTAAATGGTGAAGTTGGCATCAGATAATGGAGACCACAGAGCTGCAAGAGCAGAACCCCACACTGTGGGGCCATGGGATTGGGGGTCCCTGGGTGTCTGATGAAATAGTGAAAGCTTTGGACTTCTCATAGAATTTGAGATCAGAAGTACTCCTTTATCTTCTGGAAGGTTGACAAAGCATCACCATCATGGTACCTACCACATGTTCACTGCTTCAGTATGTCGTGACAAATGATGAGCAACACGAGCCTCACCTTTTCCAGAAACAAGCACAGTGCCAAGAAATCCCAAAAATGAAAACTATGGCAAATCTATTGTCTCTCACCACAGAGAGGACCAATGATAAGCTAGGCCATTAATAACTTTTACATATTTTCTGTCTGTGGTCAGATATTATTGTTAAGCTTTTAAAAGCCACAACATAAAAGTTATGTTCATGGAAATCAGCGATGCTCTTCTTGTCTTTACAGGAAGGCACAGAATCACTTGAATGAAAATTGTTCGAGCTGAGGAAACTCTAGAGTTTCTCAAAAACGGCATGGCTTGTGTTTTGCTACATCATTCCATAGGCTGGAATTCTGACAATCTCTCACATACCTAGAAAATCTATTTGCAATCACCCAAATTTCCTGAAACATGAAGAACACATCCACCCTTTAATGTTGAAAGACAGCTAATCAAAGTGAAAATGAACAATGAGAAGAGGTATTAAGTATGACTTAAAATATTCTGTCTGCTTTAACTTTGATTTCTGAAAAGCTTTGGGGACCCCTTACTTGAGTCTCAGTAATGTGGCACTGAACCACAGGCTCATCTGTGACATTCAGCATTACAGAAGGGTATGGGACCATGGGAAAATGGGAACGAGAATTTATAGAATGCCCTCATATAGAAAGACAAATAGCCTCTCTCTCTCTCTCTCTCTCTCTTTTTTTAAGATTTTATTTATTTGACAGAGGGAGACACAGCGAGAGAGGGAACACAAACAGGGGGAGTGGGAGAGGGAGAGGCAGGCTCCCAGCCGAGCAGGGAGTCCGATGCGGGGCCCGATCCCAGGACCCTGGAATCATGACCTGAGCCGAAGGCAGACGCTTAACGACTGAGCCACCCAGGCGCCCCTAGATATATTTTTTAAAGTGTGAGATATGTGTTTAAATGCATGCCTTCTTCCTATGTTACGTGTGTCCCAGGCACAATTTAATAGACCCCAGTCATATATTTTCAATCATGAGTTTCACTTTATTGGGATAACTGCACATACTTTTCTCTGACAAGGTTCTACTTCCACCCGAAAATAGGAAAACAAAATTTTATTGAATAATAAACTAAAACTAATCCACTAACTTTTCTGGGCACTCTGACTTTAATAGTCTCCAACGGGAATATGTATTGTCACATCTAAAATTGATTTAACTCAGGTCTGGATTGACATTTGTACTCTGAAGACCCCCGGGCCCCAGCCAGCTGGCCTATCTGCAGAGAAAGGTTGTCCTTGGCCTTGGCATGGCTGGGTCTCACCTGGGTCTGGACTGAGCTTGGTGACGGCTCTTCTATGTGGCGGCCTACACGACCTCCCAGATGTTCCATTCCGTGGGTCCCAGGTGTTCCCAGAGTTCCAGGCCAGGCACTATATACTAATGTATTTGCTGCATTACTCCTAGGGAACTATAAAAACTAGAATGTGTTATAATTAACTACCATAAATCCACAGTAACTATATTTTTATTAGTGCCATGATGTTAACCAATATTCCCTATTCCAGTGGTTGAAATTATTTAAATCTAAATTCTCATAAAGAGTTTGGCAGTATAAACTCTTACCCATAGAAAAGATGGAAAAGAGCATCATAAAAATATATATGCATTTATATACACACAATATAAAGATAGTATATTATTGTTTTTCTTCAATTGCAAGCATTTTTATCTCATGATTCCTTTTCATTTCAAAAGGACAGATAAGGGGTGCCTGGGTGGCTCAGTCATTAAGCGTCTGCCTTCAGCTCAGGTCATGATCCCAGGGTCCTGGGATCGAGCCCCGCATCGGGCTCCCTGATCTGCAGGAAGCCTGCTTCTCCCTCTTCTACTCCCCCTGCTTGTGTTCCCTCTCTCGCTGTGTCTCTCTCTGTCAAATGAATAAATAAAATCTTAAAAAAAAAAAAGATATGAAAAGAAATATCTTGGGTTTGTTTTTGAGAAATACTCTTCTCAATTCTTATAAAAAAATTGAGATTTTTGGAAATTGAATGTAATAGAAGACAGCAAAGGAGATTTAAAATAATAAAAATCAATTAAAAAGAGAAAGAATAGAACAATTTAAGACACCTAGTACATTGAATGATGTAATTGGACACTGAATTTAGGAAAATATATTGGAACATAGAATTCTACAGCTGGCAAATATCTAGCTCTGCATGGTAGGGACACAGCCACTGGACCACTGGAGAGTGGAAAGAAACTCCAGTGTCCACTCAACCCAACCAACCCCACATTCCTGGGCAAATCAGCCTCACCTGGGAAACGGACCCAAGAAATGGGGCCAGGATCAGAAGACTGGATTTTGATCAGATCACTTACTATCTAAAAGTTATTTGTCCAACTCCATAATGGATATAGTAATTCCTTTTATCAGCTTTGGGAGGATTAAATGAGATACAATAATCAAATGTCACTGTAAGTAGCAAGATAAGTAAAATCTGAAGCACATATGCTGACATGGAAAGGTGAGTTTTACCTGAAATGGAAATCCTAGAAGGGCCACCAACCTGGTTCTAGTAACCAATTAACGTTAACTGACCTGGTACAGTCCCAGAGGACCACGACCTTCCTCAGGACCTAACGGAGCCAAGGTGAGTTGTGTGTGTGCTTCTCACACACGGACACACACTGGATAGATGCACGGCCATTGTGTGTTGGCTTGTGGATTGAAGGAAAAAGGGATGGAACGAGGATTTCTGTTTTTAGAGGGATTGTTGCCAACAAGACACCTGCCTAGCTCCTGAGTCGGAGATATTACCTTTTGTAATTTCATCTTGATTACAAATTTGTGAGCAGGGTTTTACCCCTTTTCACAGTTGAAAAACAAGAAAGATTAAATTACTTGTCAAAGGTCTAACTGTTTGTGAGCATCATCAGCATAAAATCTCACCCTTGCTCTAGTACCACCCACACCATACAGGTATGCACGCCTCTGTGTGCCCATATGTATATATGTAAATATATGTTATATATAGGATATATATTTATGTGTGTTTATATGTATACACATGTTGGTATGTGGATGTATATATGTATGTATGTGTGGATATGTATATATACTGTGACTGTATGTTTCCCCCCTGACTCCACACAGCTTGCTCTGGCCATCCTCCCACTCACCTGTCTCCCCTTTATTACAAAGTTATCTCCACTTTTTTCTTCTCTCATTCTCACTTGAAGACCAGTACAAATCAGGTCAAATTACTACTTTATTTAGAAGAGCTTCTCCCTGTGATTATGCCACCACTCAGCACATAGTTATGTCCATCGTCTTCATTTTCATTTTGCTTTCAATTGCTGATTGCTATTTGTTTCAGTTTTGTTTTATAAATGTGTAAAATATTCATTTTAAATTTAAATATGCAAAAGAAGTTCTATCTTCATCTCTGTCCCCTCCACCCTGTATCTTTCCTACTGATAACCATTCTTTTTTAAATTTTACATTACATACTTCCTTTGTTTTTTCCCAACATAAAAAAATGAATGTCTGTGTAGATATCTATATTTGTGCATGGAGTTGTGTATCATTTATACACTCTGTGTATACATATAAAATATGTATATGTGTGTGCATGTGGGGGGTGTGTATATGCCTGTAGATAGATATGTTTTCTTGGAAGAACAGCAGCAAACCATATACACTTTTATCATTCAACCTGGAAATCTTTCCACAGCATAACATAAATGTTATCCCTTATATATTTCTGTGGTAACATAGTACTTCATTTTTTAGATGAACCATATTTTAGTCTACCAGTTCCCTATTACTGAAGTTTGAGCGGTTTCAGATATTTCACGATTATTTTTGTATGCTTTTAATAGAAATCACCAGAGTTACACTTAGAGTGTATTTACTTTGGGAAAAACACGCATGTTCTCAGTCTGATCTAGATACAGGAAGCAGTGAAAAGAAGAGCACTTTTCCCCACAAAAAATAATGAGTAAAATCATTGTGCATCGAACCAGTGCCAAATCTGAAGGTCCGCTAACTTTGGCTTTCAGATTAGTTGTTTGTGAAAACATTCAGCCCAGCTCATCTGTTGGAAGGTGAGCCACAAATACGGAAACAAGTTTCACAAAATGATGAGAATGACCTATTTTCGTCTTTCCTGGTAGGTACATGAGACTATACTTGAAAAGCTTAGGAAATCATCACCCTCCCAGGGTGGACACGGCAGATTATAAGGTTGGACAATCCTGGGCTCCTCATCTAGTGTGGGAGGTTTCCAGCTCATGAAGTGTGTATGCTCGCCAGGTTTCAGTGTGTAAATAACTTCACTCGTGAAGAGTTAAAGCAAGGATTCAGCACGACAATGTTTGTACATCACGAGTCCTAGTGCTTGGAGTAGAATAGGCCCCCAGGAAATGCCAAATTATTTTTTTACGATCATCTAAATGGACAAAATACTGTTCTCCATTCACCCCCATGAATCCTTGGTTTTGAAAGCTTGGATAGGTGCTTTAAATTAAGCTGTTTGGCCTGATTTCTTTAGCTGACTTTAATTACTAGGGCAAACTATAGCCATTAGCATTTCCACACTTTAATTCATATAACCTTTCAGGAACATCTCAAGAAAGTAGACTCCAGTGAGAATAATTATCAGACCAGTGTCAAAAGGGTTAGAATAAAATTTTCAAATGTGATGATCCTGTCTGTGTCTACACCTTGGAACCAGCCACTGAATCCACAGTGTTTATTTCACTCAATGCGCACATTGCATTTTGAAGAATTTCTTCACATTAGGTATTAAAGGGAAATCTACAGTATTTTGAACAACATTTATTTATGTAGAACACATTCCACAAAATTGATTAGAATGATTCATTTTTCATCATTCCGGTTAGAGATGTGAGAATTTACTTGAAAAGCTTAGAAAATCACACTCTGGTCTTTTGGAAGTTGTGGTTTTAAAAAGTAGCTGGTGAGAACAAGTCTTTTGGGGAAGGTAGGGTAAGAGGTTGCACAGTTTTTCTGTTCTATTTGGGTGAGAATTTTCATTAAATTAGAATTCTATATGAATCCCTCGCAGGCATTATAATTTAAATTGAATATTACTACAGTGTTATATAAGGTATATCTCATTTTCTGAGATTTTCCTAGGCTCAATCCAATATATTTTAGTTATTTTCACTAAAAAAATCATGACCTATGCAATTAGAGTAAGTCTACTGAGTTACTATATTTCAATATTAATATTCTGTATGGAAACACAGCTGAATGACAGAGCTCAGACATAGAATCCTGAAATGATTTCCAGTTCAGAGAAGATGTGCACAGACTCAACTAACTTAATGCTCAAGTTGAGCTCCCAAAACTTTATATGTAGTGAAAATTGACAAAGATTTTTCAGATTGTGCTTGAAATTAAAACTGTATTAAAATGTGTTTCTTAAATTAAATGAGATTATAAGATTTCATTAGCAAAACATCTAATCTGTAATGGTAAACTCATGAATTCAGTGATCTTTATTTAAAAGCTGAAATATTTCTTTGTTGTTACTAAGATCTAAGATCAAACAATATTTACTATTCTCCCTGACAATATCATTGGAAGTTGATATATAAATTTGAAAACAAGAACAAAGGATTTATTAGATAAATGGAATTGGTGCTTCCTCAAGTTAAAAACATAAACATGACCTGAATCCAAAACTGGTTGTAACTAAAGAAGAAAAACCGTTTATTCACTTGAGTAACCTGGATGGTCTGCAAACCAGTAAGGTCCAAGAGCAAAAGACAAAAACTCTCAAAATACATTGAGAAAATCGGTTTGCTGTCCACATCCTTTGATTTATGTATCTTATTTTCCATCATTGCAAACGTCATTAATGTTTATTAAATGACTCAATATTTTCTTAAAATCACAAGTAATATTAAAATATGTATTGGAGAGACTTGAACATTACTCAGCTTACATAATCAGTTGGCTTTCAGCCAGAACATAAAGATGTTTGAGTGGGAAGAGTAATTCCTATCAACCTTTTATATTTCTTGGTAAAATTCTTAAAACTTTTCTCTTTTCTAGCATAAGCCTATTCTTTCATCTTGTCTCCTGATTGAGAACATGATCATGAACATTCTTTTTATTTTTAATTCCCTCAATTTCATTTGTTTCCATTTTGAAAGTGGTTTTAAGTATTTAAGATAATATTGCATTTAACAGAGTAGCTCTACATTTGATAAAGTGTCTCTAAAAAGGGTATGACATTCTTAAATTAACATTTGGTTGACCTTAAAATATAAGCTCATCTCTCATGTAAACAAATTCCTTCTAAAAGATCATGCTATCTTTTTAGGGATATGAAAGAAATTTAAAATGTCACTCAAATTTCCCACTAATGTTTCTTCTGTTGTGTTCAACTCTATATAATAATTATTCTTTATATCCTTTGTTATCCTTTTTAGTAAGTTTCATAAATTTCAAATGTGCTGCTGTTAAAACCAGCTCTATTAGGGACATTACTGCACAGGTAAATGGAAGAATGCTAAAAAATTGGCAGATTGAAGTGAGAGGACTCACCTCAATGGCAGAGGACGTTATATGCCCAGCTGGAGCTGTGGAATCAGCAGTGGCAACATGCAGCAGGCTATTTTGAGGTTTAATTGCTGCACTTAAGGCCATTTGTCACAGGACAGCTCAGCAACCTGTTCACAATTTAAAGAAAAAATTTCACATTCACCAGTTATCGCAAAAATGAAACCCCCATAAAAAGTAAGAAAAATATTCATTAGTGTCACCGCTAGAGCCTCAGGAAATATGGTAGGAAAGAAGGATATATTTCAGAAATGTAAAAGAGGAAGAAGGAAGGAAGGAAGGAAGGAAGGAAGGAAGGAAGGAAGGAAGGAAGGAAGGGAGGAAGGGAGGGAGGGAGGGAGGGAGGGAGGGAGGGGAAGGTAGGGGAGGGAAGGGAGGGAGGGAGCAAGGAGGGAGGGGAAGGTAGGGGAGGGAAGGGAGGGAGGGAGCAAGGAGGGAGGGGGAACTAAAGTATTGTAATATTAATATATTACTGAAAAAGTGATAAAGGTCTTAGAGCACATTATTTTAAATTAATTCCTAGGTATTCATTCTGGAAACCATTCATGCAAAGTCCTAGAATTTTTCTTTGTCTGAGTTTTGTATTATTGAATTTTCAGTGCCATATTGTCCTTAGAACACAGACATAAGTTAAAAATATGAAGTCAATCTGTATCTCAACTTTATGGCCCATTTCCCAGGAGTAGAATAATTCACCATGGCTTGAAGAGATATTTCATAGCCACTACAGTCTGTCTCTACGTTACCAAGGCCCTAGAGGACAAAAGTTCTTTACTGAATAAATGAATAGATATGTATAATAAACATCTACCTCATCATAGGATAAGAGAATGAGAGTATGTTTAAAACCACTTTATTGCAGTATGATCGACATGTATAAAGCTGGACACATTTCTATTCTTCCTTCTTCCCTCCCCTCCATCCCCTCCCTCCCCTCCCCTCTCCTTCCCTCCTTCTTCAACGAGTTGAGGGATATGTATACACCTGTGAAACTATCACCACCAAGGCCATAGACATATCCAACTGGAAGAGTATTTTCAATATTTTAACACATTTAATGAATTTTTTGAAATTATAGGTCTATATTGCAATTTGTTATATATCTTTTCTTAATTCAATAGAGACAAATCTTAAAGTAATCAAACAATACAGTGAGGTCTAAAGCGGACAGAGAGTACCCCATAACATACTTTCTCCCCTTAGGAAACAAATCCTGACAGTTTAGATTTTATTCTTATTCATCAGAATTGTTTCCATATGTACAGTAGTTACGTATGATTGACTATGGTTCTATCTGTACACTGACATAGATAATATTTTTACAAAAATAGATGACATATAGTCTACTACTTGCATTTTTATCCTTATATATTATCTATAATCCAATTAATTCAATTCCAAAACATTTTCTGAGGCACAATTTCTTTTTTCTTCTTTTTTTTATTATTATGTTATGTTAATCACCATACATCACGTCATTAGTTTTTGATGTAGTGTTCCATGATTCATTGTTTGCGTATAACACCCAGTGCTCCATTCAGTACACGTTCTCTTTAATACCCATCACCAGGCTAACCCATCCTCCCACCCCCTTCCCCTCTAGAACCCTCAGTTTGTTTCTCAGAGTCCATCATCTCTCATGGTTCATCTCCCCCTCCGATTTCCCCCCCTTCATTCTTCCCCTCCTGCTATCTTCTTCTTCTTCTTCTTCTCCTTCTTCTCCTTCTTCTTCTTCTTCTTCTTCTTCTTCTTCTTAACATATAATGTATTATTTGTTTCAGAGGTACAGATCTGTGATGGACATTGGGGAGGGTATGTGCTATGGTGAGCACTGTGAATTGTGCAAGACTATTGAATCACAGATCTGAGGCACAATTACTAATGGGAGTCGTCACTGAGCATTAAAGGCATACACCCAGGCTCCATACACTTTGGTCTCTTTGGAGGGTAAACAGATCCAGAGACCCCTGGGAACATTGACTTGCCCCCTCCCTCAATTCTACCCAATGACCAACCAGAGAGTGGTACATTTCCATAAGCTGGATGTGGGGCAGGTGTTAAAGAATCTCCTAGCCCATCACTGAGGTTAAGCCAAAGTTCTGCACTGAATTATTTGCCGTCCTGGTATTAATTAAATGATACTGTCATTCTTTGTTGCCCCTTATTTGGAGACTTTACCACAATGCAGGTGAAGAGCGGAGTGTGGGAATGCCTGACAGCGTAACCATAATAGCACCAAATTCTGAAATACTTGACCCTTGCAAGTCAGCAAGAGCAGCCCAGAAGGACGCCCACCATGAAGTCTGCAAGGGGCCATGCATCCTCTTTGAAAACCTCTTTCTAATGGACACAGTTTATATTTAGATGCCTTGGTTCCTTCAGTCAGCAATAGCAGAGCCTGGTTTACTATGTCATCTCAGTGGGATGATCTTGCAAATCTTTGCTTTCCACCCACTTTGCAAATCTTTCTTCTAGTCCTTTCATGGTTTCACCCGCAGACCATTTTTGCCATCTTGCCAGTTTTGGAAAACATCTCATTGTAGTCCTCAAATGCAGACAGAAATAGAGTTTCATTAAATCTTTCTGACAGTATTTTAAGTTGTACACAAAAATAAATGACAACATTTAATAACATTACATGATGATAAAAACAGTAAAAAGAATGTGCGTATAGACATCTGTCTGCATCAACTAGATTGAATTCATTTTTTTTTTAATGAGAAAGTAAAATTTTAAGTCTCTGACCATGGACAATTGCTCATTAGAATTCTTGTTTATTTCAAAAGAAAAGACATGGTTTTCACTCTCCATTTTTCAGATAGAGCAAAACCTGATGAAGAGAAATGGAGAAGAGACAGGGACAAGAAACAGTGAGAGGCAGGTGAAGCATGTAGGATTACTTTGATGGCCTACTTACATTTTCGGGTTTTATTTGTCAAAACAGTGATGGTCCATATGTGGGTGTAGGATTAATTTGGAACCACGCATTGATTTTCTACATCAACCGCCAGAGATTGAAGACAATGTCTGTGTGAGATAGTTTATAATTGACATTCATCTAAACCCTGAATTTATTTTTTGCATTGTTACATGCTAGTAAATGGTGTCTTTGTCAGAAAAGGATGGCCATATGTATGGCAATTAGAATAAAACAAATCGCAAGGGCACTTACTGAAATGGTACCTCAGCTGGAAACATTCCCAGCTCCAATGGTAAGAGTAATGCATCATGGTCACTTCATGGGATTTTGCTCAAATCAGTTGGAAATTTGGATTTTCATTATATCATTTAGACCTCTCTGAACTTGGACATTTGACATTCAATGACCAGGTTATAGAGCCAGGAAATAATGTAGGAGGTAAAAACCGTGTAGCCGTCCTGACTCACTGTCCCCAGTCTTCCACTGAAAATCTCAAGACAAGAGGATCAGAGGACAAGGCAAGTCTGACAGCAGTAGCTACATGGATAAATGCGCTGCCTCCCCCAGGGAGGCCCCCTGCCTACCTACGCTGGACTCCAGGTGGAGAGAGGCATTATTTGTTCTCAGCCTCACCTGGTCACGCTCTGCTTTTACCAGGCACTTCCTTAACCGTCTCTCCCACTGGACTTAAATCCCCTACCTCCTTCACAAGTAAATTACCAAAAGGTCTATTATCTTTGGACTTGCCTACTTTTAGGAAAACTGTCACTTTTCATTCCTAAGGTCAGATGATGTAAGCCTTGTGCTTGATTTTATTGTTACTGTTATGGATCTTCATTAATACTTGTAATTAGCAGCAATTCAATTAAAATCTAAGGCCAGTACAAAACTGGATAGTTTATTGCAGTTATTCACATATTCCAGAGTCAAAATGAATTAAAAAATCACTAGATAGTAAGATTCCTAAGGAGAGCAAAGATTTCTGAATGATTTCTCAAGAAAACCAGGTCAGAGCTACCCTGCGAGGACTACAATAGAATTACACAGAAACATAGACTTTGGAGAACCAGTAGTTATTCTTTTAGGAGAAACGTGCCCTCATTTGCTGATCTAATATGTATTTCCTGAACAACGTGTGAGCCCAAAAACATGGACTCAAACTGAAATGATTCCTGCTCTCGGCCACATGGGGAAGCTGGAGTGAATAAATTTAAGGATGTGGGTGTGCGCGGACTGATCTCGAAGTCCATGCAAATTCCAGTGTGGCTGAGACTGTCAACAAATACTGTCAGCCCTAAAAACAGAGAGAAATCATAAAAGAGAAAGCATGGCCAAAGTAAGGAGAGTACTGATTATTGTACATTTTTCTCACAAATTTGAATAAAATGATCTAATTCACACAGCATTATTGTTCATGTAGTCCATGCAAGTTCTGAGAACATTCCTCAGAACTGATGGCCACATCTGAGGTGAAGGTGAATTTGATGTGTCAACCTGACTGACCTAAGGAGTGAAGGGTGCCTAGAAGACTGGTAAAACATTATTTCTGGCTGTGCCTGTGAAGGTGTTCCCAGAATAAATTAGCCTTTGAATTGGTAGACTGAATAAAGAAGATTGCCCTCACCAGTGTGGGCAAGCATCCTCCGATCCCTTGAGGGACTGAGAGAACAAAAGGGTGGAGGAAGGTTTGAGCAGAGGTGGCCATCTTCTCCTGCCCTCGGGCACCTGAGCTTCCAGTTCTGGGGCCTTCATACTCAGACCGCAGCTTACACCTGTGATTCCCCTGCTTCCCAAGCCTTCAGGTTTGGACTGGGATAAAACCACTAGCAGCTTTCCTGGGCCCCCAGCTTGCAAAGAGCAGATCATGCGACTTCTCACGCTCCATAATCATGTGAGGCGATCCTTTGCAGTAAATATCTTTCTGGAGAGCTATATACATCTTACTGGTTCCTAATACACTGAGTCTTCAAATATTGAGGAATTCTTATTAACACCAAAGAGCAGACTCTGTAGGTCATGTTCATGTGTAAGCCGCACCTCCACATCATACTTAAGCATTAACACAGGAGATTGATTATCAAATGCTGGGCCTTAAGCAATGTCAGATGTAAATAGTTACTTTCCAAGAATTTGACACACTCCTATTTTTGCTTTGAAATGTATTTTAACAATAAGAAAGTATATGATGTTGAGTTATCATCACAGAACTGTCTACCTTTATCTTTTCTAGGCACTATTTTGTACAAATGAAAGGATTTCCTAGAAGCTGTATTCATCTAGTTGGTCCTTTTAAAAAGAGGCATGTTGGCTACAGGCTTCATTTTCTTTTTTCCTTCAAGACTATTTAAATGGCCAGTTCCATTTTCCAACCGTGCAAATAGCGTGCTCTCCATACTCCCTCTCGGTTCCACTTGCAAACCAGAGAGCCCCTTTGTGATGTCATCTCTTTCTTGCAGTACTTTATAGTTGAAATAATGACCACCAACACACACAAGTAGCATTAGTTTTGAAAGCCCTTCATCTGGGCCCTACAATTGCCAGAGAAAATAGGACATGCCCAGTTAAATTTGAATCTCAGATAAACAAGCAATTTTCTTTTGGTATTAGTATGTCCCTAATACTGCATGGAACATACTTATACTAAAAAATTATTATTGTTTATCTAAAATTGAAATTTGATGGAGTGTTCTGTATTTTTATTTGCTACACCTGGCGATGTTACAAGAACTTCAGCTTCCATAGATTCATATATAGCCTCCCAGTTATCACAGGTGATAAGTCCACCAAATATTTCACAAGTCAGGGTGGTAAGATTTATAGCTATGTCTGGTACATGCTGATTGCAGGCAGCAGAAGTCACAAACAAAAGTCCAGGCAAATAGGACAACACATTTAGAACTTTTGTTAGGATATGGAATAAGTCACAATCACCCATATTCCTGCCTCTAGTTATAAAATATATTGCATTTAAGTTGTTTATTGTAACTGCTATTAAATTGTATTTATTACTTTACTGTAGAACTGTTTTACATTATTTTTCTTTCTTAATTCTTTTATTTTTATTTTTGTTTGTTTGGGGGTTTTTTTGTTTTATTTTATTATGTTATGTTAATCACCATACATTTTAATGTCAGGTTTGGATCTTCTAAACCTGATGCGCAAGTCTTGCTAAGTACAATCTTAATTAAATTTGGAAGTGGACTTGAGAATTTTTTTAACAATACGGTGATGCCCAGTAAAAAATTTCAGTAAGCTGAAGTTATTTTAAACTTAATCAAGTTCATTATCTATTCAAGAGATATTGTCAAATGTAGCAATTCTCTCATTTGAAAGTGAGATAAGCAAAGAAATAAATTTTGAAAATATTATTGATGAGCTTGTTTTCATTAAAGCTAGGAAAGTAAAATTGTAATAAATTAGCTATGAGTATAAGTGATATATGTAAACTTAAACATAATTTTATGAGTTTTAGTATACTTACTTTTCATTTTTTCAATATTTTTTTAAAGATCTTTCCATGGGAGTACAAAAAATATGGACTATCATAATTTATTTAATATTTATTTTTATTTTGTCCATTATTAATTTATAGGTGACTTATTTTACATTCATTTATATCTTATAACTTGCTATCTAGCAACTGTTAAAGTTTTATAGAAGTATATTCTACTTAAATTCATTCTCTTATAATCACCTAATGATATAAAAGTATTTGTGAATTTTGGGCTCCTGGGTGGCTCAGTTAGTTAAGTGTCTGCCTTTGGTTCAGGTCATGATCCCAGCATCCTGGGATTGAGTCCCGCTTTGGGCTCCCTGTTCAGCGAGGAGTCTGCTTCTTCCTCTGCCCCTTTGCCCTGCTCATGCTCTCACTCTCTCGCAAAAATAAATAAATAAAATCTTTTAAAAAATTAAATAAATACAAAAGTAGTTGTGGATTTAAAATTACTTTTTAGTTAAAATTATCTTTAGAAGCATCAGATTACTAGTGATTTGCATTTAGTTAATGAGATCATATATTATATATTAGTTTTAGCTATAGATATACTAAATCATATATTATTATACCATTTTCTTAAAATTATAAGCATATATTATAATAAGTAAAACAATAACATATATGCATTATATATTATATATATATATATTCTACCAACAATTGTAAGTAAAAATTAAATTAGTCAGTAATGTAAGCATTATAAAGATTTTTCTTAGTTAGGGAAGATTTACCCAAGAAAGCATTTCCTCTGTGCATGGTGCTGTCATGAGTAAAGCCATATCAATTCAGTGACTATCAGCTCAGTTCTGGTGATTGAGATAAAAAGGATCAAAGTAAGTGAGCCTTTCTAAAATAATAATGTGGACCTAATTTCACTTCATTTCTCTTGCTGAGATTTTTCTATTGAGCTTAATATATCAAGAGCAGGAAATTATTTTCACATTTATGTTATTCACATAATTAATTAAATCTGAATTCAGATGCATTTTAGAGAAGTACCCTAGGGATATTAAAAATGTCAAGATCCAGCAACATTTCTCATAGCTATATTAGAGCTGTTGTAACAAATAGAAAGAAAAGTAATACAAGCAGAGTAATTTCTGAACTCGTGAATTATAACCGATAAATATGATACTGGCCACTTGAGGCAAGGTTTGAAGCAGGTCAGTTTAATGTAACCTGTATTATGAATGCTTAGCTTGCCTGGTGTCAGCTATTAAATTTAAACTTTCTATTTCTGAATTGATTCTCTACTATATTAGGAGCACTGCTGAAAAGATCAGAAAAATCTGATCATCACAAAGACAAGGCAGGAAGAGCAATGTATTTTTGACATAATATCAGATTTCACTTTTACTTCTTTCTTATGAAAAAGAATAAATCTAAAATCCATTCAAACAAAATTAATAGAACATAGAATTTCAGCCTAATGTCCCTGGCAGATTCTAAGGAACATTGTTTGGCTTTCTGTTCATTTTCTCCTTTTGGATTCTACCTAGATGAAGTGGAGGCTTGAGATAGCACAGAGAAAAAATAAAACTAAAACAGACACATAAACCTGATCCCTTGGGCCTCTTAAAAATTAATGGTCAGGGGAGCCTGGGTGGCTCAATCGTTAAGCATCTGCCTTCGGCTCAGGTCATGATCCCAGGGTCCTGGGATCGAGCCCCGCATCAGGCTCCTCGCTCTGCAGGAGGCCTGCTTCTCCCTCTCCCACTCCCCCTGCTTGTGTTCCCTCTCTCGCTGTATCTAACTCTGTCAAATGAATAAATAAAAAATCTTTTTAAAAAAAAAATGGTCAGGAAGATTTAATTTGTTCAAAGTGTATTAGAGACTTTGTGAAGGCATGATTGCTAAGAATATCCTTAGAAATTTGTTTTAACCTTATGATCATACTGTAGGATGTTTAGGCTCCTTGACCTTAGAAGTGGTGTCCAAGTGGGGGACACCTGAGTACGTCTTTGTCCAAGTGCACTTCCTGTAGTGAGCGAATGCTCTGTGGGTGGAACAGAGAAGCACAGGATGCTGATGGTCAGGGAGATCGAATCCTATAGTCTTCTCTACATGACAACTGGAAGAAGATCCAGAGTTGTAGACCCACAGAGGACAGATCTGGTGAGGGGTCATGTATTAGACCATCAAGGCAAACTGCCAAGTGCCAGTGCCAAGCTCTGAGAAACCAGACTGGACCATGTGCCCAGAGGCAGGAGGGCCCAGGGCAGGCTGAGCTGCTTCCCCCACATTTCCCCTATAGCGTGGCCTCTATAAATCTTCTGCAACCAGTTAGGGGACAGACTAATCTCCATCCCACAAGATGGAATCTCAAAAGGGAGTCAGATGATGCCTATACACCCATGATCTAGTGCAAAGTTCTGCCCCTGAAAACTGCCCCCATCTCAGAGCAAGGAGAGCACAGCAGAGGGAAAGTGGAGAAGACCTGAGTGCCCTTCACCAGCTACTACTTTGTCTACCAGCTTCTCATGAATCTGGTTACCGTGAGCCACCCCCTAGGTTTGGCCACCACAGGAAACTGAGGCCCAGGATTTCTGAGCTGTGATTCCTCCTGGAATGCCTTTTCTGATTGTATTGATTCAGGACTCTGTGAATGGGAACAGTGCTTTTGGTGGGTTTTTTTTTAATGCATTTATTTTTTTGTCAGGGGTACAGGTCTGTGATTCATCAGTCTTACACCATTCATGAGCACTCACCATAGTACATACCTTCCCCAGTGTCCATCACCCAGCCACCCCATCCCTCCCACCCCCCTCCACTGCCTTTTATTTCACTACAGGCTCAGGAAGGTCACATTCCTATTGGGAACAATCTTGAAAAGCAAATAAATAAATAAGGAGAAGCTAGAAGGAAAACAGATCTCTAAATGCCACCTCTGTTTACATTGTAAGGCCAAATTCCAATCAATATAACTGCAGACAGTCGCACCCCCTAATGAGTGGAATCACATTAGGTGATTTACCTTTAGCAGGATAATCTTGACCTAGGGAACATTTATATATAAGCAACTGAGAGCATCAATCCTTAATCAAACACAGAATGAGGCCAAATGTGTAAAATCTCCTTTGCACTTTTGACTTTGCTAAAAGAATGATGCTTAAAATGCCCTATTAATTTGGAGCTCTACTGAAGATAAAGTCATCTGGGGTAAATAAATATACTATGTAAGCAGAATAAAGTCAAGAATGCTTCTCACTGGTGACTCTTTCACTGCTGGGAATCATGTTTTCTAATACTAAATTGAGTTAATGTAGAATATTTAGCTAGGATACTCGGCTCATCTTGATGATATTAATTCTCTTGAATGCTCTGAAAAGAAGGGCATCCACCAGGACATATGCCCCCATTTGATGCATTGTTGGCACACAACTGCCTGTCTCAGCCTCAGATGCTCTTCACTCATCCAGTGGTTCTGTCTTCTGAACAGTTTCCTGGACTGACATTGTTATGTGTGCTGTTGAGGCTCACCTTGGGCAGAATGGAATGTGCAACAGCATAGGATGGCATTACAAATGGGAAGCTCATTACATTGTGATAGGGTTTTCAAATTTATCATTCGATTTGGGTCATTCCTCTTCCAACTCTCTGTCTTCTAGCCTCATCAGCATTGATGAAGAGCTCCTATTTCAGTCACACGGGGCTCCTTCAGCTGTGCCCTCATGTGGTCCTTATTACCACCACTCCCATGACTTTGCCCAACCTTGGAAACTGGGGAGGACATTGGTAGGACCATGGGCTACTTCTTACAGATGCAGAGTCTGACTCTGGGCACCAGCTGTGTGTCCTTGGACAAGTTGGTTAACCAAAGTCAGTTGCCAAGAATACTGTTTGACAGTTACTGAATAAGCCAAAACTAGCTTAGTTTTTAATTTTTTCTAAAGATTTTATTTACTTATTTGTCAGAGAGAGAGAGAACACAAGCAGGGGGAGTGGCAGGTAGAGGGAGAAGAAGACTCCCCACTGAGCAAGGGCTTGATCTCAGGACCCTGGGATCATGACCTGAGCCAAAGGCAGACACTTAACCAACTGAGCCACCCAGGCATCTCAGTTTTTAATTTTTTTGTCCTGGCAGAGAGAGAGTGTGTCCAGATATAGGCAGTTTCTAAAAGCTTAATGATGGTAATTGTCCAACTTTCTTTGATGAGGTTTCTGCCATTCCACAGGGAGCTTTACCTACGTTACCCCATGCAATGTTTATCACACCCTAGCAATTAGGAGTGTCTGCACCATTGCCTGTGGAAGGGAAAGGCAGTGCTTAGCCTGAGGCCATGGTTCCACAGTGGCTGATGGTTGGTGATACTTCCCAGTGGATCAGAGGTCACTAGATGAAAGGAGTCACTGAACCATTTTCAGATCTCCAAAAATCTTACCATGTACATCTCTGCTTGCTTGTTGCATATGCATCAAAGTCAGTTTTCCAATTTTCCAAAAGTAATAAAATAAATCCTATAAAAACCATGCCATATTTTAGAAAATAAAAAAATCTGATTTTAGTATTATCTCTTATTATAACACCAGGAAAGTTACAATTAAGGATTTTTTAAATGTATACCTAAATGTCTTAGATAATAAATTTTATTTCTGACATATCTTCTCCTATGTGTACGTATTTGCACATACTTTGTCTAATTGTAAGAAAGTGAACGAGAACTGCTCTTCATTGTTCAATCATTATTAAGCCACAGATTTTTCTCAATCTTACATTATCTTCTCAATTAGTGTGTGTAAACTACCTAGTGATTCATTAGGATTTAACTATTTCCCAATGGCTGGATTAAAATGCTGCTCACAGACATAGAAATTTCTTCTAGAATGTTCCCACCTTTCCACTCAGAACTGACACAACATTTGATTATTTCCATATACGCGTTAGGATTAACCTCATTGTCACCGTCGTCAACATATGGAAATTTATCAGAATATGATTTGTTTCTGAAATTCAGCTAGTGTATTTCTTGTATTGCTCGGAGCTAGTGGTCTTGGCTACCGATTTCCATCTCCTACCCCCCATAGTGGCTCTAAAGTTTTGTGATGGGAAACCCATTGCTATTCAGGAAACATCCCTGCTCATTTGGAAGCTAGGGCTTTCTTACTGTTCTGGGCAGATGGAGGGCTCTGTTCCATAAAGCTTTTCTCAGATTAATATTCAGTCATTATTAACCCAGGACATGCCATTCAGTACAACTAAGAGCATTTTAGTTGTTATAGTCTCATGAAGTATGGTGTACTGCTGGTGTAATAGTTTTATTATGCACTATAGAAGTAAAATCCTGGTGGGGCAATATTTTTAATAACTAGTAACGATTATTCCAAAATTATGCCATTAGCCTTTGGAATTGAGTGTCAGAAACTTCTGGACTTCTTGCATCATTGAAAGCCTTTAGTCTCTGGAGTTCCATCGGTTTGCTCCCATGGACCGATGGCACTAGAAGATCCTCCAACTACATGGAGAAATATAGTTTTATTTGGGGAGAATACCATTGGCTTGAGATGTTTTGCTTAGCTTGGTTCTCTGAGGGTGAACAGTTGGTTTTTCACGTGCAATCATGTTTTGGACATAGGCCGTTCAAGTGCATTCATCAATGCAGCTGAGTCAGACTTTATCACACTTTATGGACCAAACTAATAAAGTAATTTTGCAGATATTATGACGGAGAGACAACGTTCCTTCA
Source organism: Neomonachus schauinslandi (assembly GCF_002201575.2). NCBI lineage: Eukaryota > Metazoa > Chordata > Mammalia > Carnivora > Phocidae > Neomonachus > Neomonachus schauinslandi. Next base: position 144,669,073 of record NC_058409.1, read on the forward strand.
CAGTGACTGTCAGAGGGAAAGAAACCCCCCACTTTACTTGTTACGCACAAGGTTAACAGACATTAAGACCTGAAAATAGGGAAAGGTTACAGCAAAACAAAAACTAGAAACCTGGAAACTGCCAGACAACTCTTGGAGGCAAAGTCGCCCTGACATCTTAATCGGTGTCCGACGTTGACAAAGAGCCAGGGACAGCGGCGAGGAGACTCCCACAAGTTCACGTTCTTGAGAGTGTTCTGTACCCCATAATAAAGTGCCACGCAAGCACCCACGGCCCGGACACACTGGCCTGCGCGCATGGACCTCCGCTCGCCTGCCCACAAGTCAGACAGGTGTACTCTGAAATGAACACGTCCCAGCGCTCCGTGTTCCCATCCTGTGTGGAAAATTCTTCACTTGCGAACATTCTTTAATGCTGATTATTCCTGGAAATCTTCAACTCTGTTCTGCTGCAGTCCCCTTTCCTAGGACACCTGTTGCCTCCCTTCAATGTCATCTGAGTCAACCATGATCACTTCTCACCCCGTGGCCTGTGGGATCCTGACTCCATGAAGCTGAGGTCTGAAACTGTGTTCTTGACCCTTGATTCTTTGTTCTTGAAGGCTTTTCTTAATTTTTCTTCATTCTTATTCACTACTTCCAATGAATGAATGGAGACAGTACCTCCCTCTCTGTTAGGCATTCATAGTATACATACTCCTTCCACTGCTTTTGTTTACAACTTTTTTCTGTTATTGTGTTTTTGTTTATTGTGTAGATTTTTTTTAATGTGAGTGAATCCACCTGTGTTTTCACTTAAGACTTCTGATCAATGATTAGAAAGGTCTTCCCCTTTTCAAAATTATTGTTTAACTATCTTATGCTCATGGTTTTAATTTTTTCAAGTGATTTTTGATAGAACTGGAATTTATTTTCACATAAAGGGTGAAGTAGGGTGCATTTCCAGGTTATTAGGGAGTTGTTTTAGTCACATTTATTTAAGAATCCGTATTTTCCCACTGATTTGAAATGACAACTCCTTTTTTTTTACTAAATACCTGTATGTTTTTTAGTTTATTTCCAGATTCTGAATTATGTTCTATTGATTATACACTCTCTTTGTGCACAAGTATCACACTATTTGAATTAGTGTTGCTTTCTATTACTTTTTCATTAAGACATACCTGACATACAAGATTGCATAAGTTTAAGGTATGAAACCATTGATGTGACACACTGATATATTACAATAAGATTACCACCGCTAACACCTCTATCAAGTCAATAATTATCATTTCTTTTTTGTGGTAAGAACATTTAAAATCTCGTTTCTTAGCAACACTGAAATATATAATATAATATTGTTGATTATGATCACTATTACATTTTTAATATCTGATGGAATTAGTTCACTTTTCAAAGTGTCCTCCATATTCTTGCATACTTGTTTTCCCAAATAACTTTAGAATTAGCTTATGTGTGTGCAAAACAATATTGCCTATGCAGTTACTGTTGTCCACTGAATACTCTATATAGGCTAGTTTATGAAACTGGCTTCTTAATAACATTTTCCTTTTCCAACCCAGGAGTAATATATGCATTTCTGTTTTATCTTCTGTTGTATCCCTCAGTAACATCTTAAAGATTTATTCTTCTAAAAATAATATAAAATAAAAAAGATTTATTCTTCTACATAGTGTACATGCTTTTAAAGTTTATATTGAGTTATTTTATCTACTTGTATTATTCTAATAAATGGGATATTTCATCTAATACATTTACTAACTGTTGTTTATGTTTAGTTAGGCTATTGATTTTTATATTAATTTTGTACTCGACAACTTACTGAATTCTGTAATTGATTTTAAAGTATTTTTACTTGATTCCCTTATATTGACTTTCTGCACAGTCCTGCCTCCCCCAGATACTCAAACCTGAAATTCTTCTTTTATTATGTGTTTTCTAATATGCATGCAACACAAATTGGTTTTCTGTCAGCCAATATTTTTATAGATATATTAGCTTGTGGGGTTCCCTGTTGTTTTCTGGTATGTAAATTAGAAAGTTGGAATTTCAGAGAAATTCAGGGACAAACCCATTAGCTTCTTCCCTTGTTCTTGCCTACCTTGAAGGAGCACTGTAAGGATCAAACAGATAAATCCTCTAAATTAGTTTTGACTATTATAGAGAGTGATCCCAAGTAAGCACTAAGGACTAGGATAGTACTTTTATCTCATTAATATTCAAAAATGGAAAGAGATTGTAAACTAAGAATGTTAAGTGGGTCTGCGTGTTTCAAGAACTGACATGGTTTCTACAGAAAGGAGATGGAAGTTTTCCATAAACAGTGTAGATTCATACAGCAAGTGTAAGGACATGGCTGAGGGAAAAATTCAAATAATATGTATTAATATAAATGAAGGCCATGTTTTGTTTATTTATTTTTAAGATTTTTATTTATTTAACAGAGAGAGAGAGAGCACAAGTAGGCAGAGTGGCAGACAGAGGGAGAGGGAGAAGCAGGCTCTCCGCCGAGCAAGGAGCCCAATGTGGAGCTCGATCCCAGGATCCTGAGATCATGACCTGAGCCGAAGGCAGCTGCTTAACTGACTGAGCCACCCAGGCGCCCCGGCCATGTTTTAAAAAAGAGAGAACATAGCCAAAAGATATGTTGAGTATTGTGAGAATGAGCATTTGCCAATAAATCCAAAATTTCAACAGCTTGACACAGAGAAATGTATTCGTGGTTTGCAGGATTCAGTAAAGCTAACAGAAGTCATGCTAAGCATTTCAGGTGTAAAGAGTTTCATAAAGGATTAAGTCTTGTGTAATTGCCAGCGATCCACATACGTCCACAAAGTCAAGGAAGCTGCCCCTGGCGTCTCAGCCCGAGGCTCCGAAGTGAGCGGTTGTCCAAATGCCACTGGGAAGGGGGCTCAGTACTGAAGATTCGCTAGGGATCTCCCTCCACCAGCAGGAGTCCATGGAAGTGAAGGGGATGGTTCCCAAGAGCAGGCCAGGAAACTTCAAGAAACCGGTGTCTGCCCAGGTGTCTGGTTGTAACGGAATTCTAACCTGGAGACATACAGGAAAAGGATCCGGGCGCTGTACTTCCTGGCCTTGCTAGCAGCGCGGAGGAATTCTTAGAAAGGGCAGTTGGTGATGCCCAATTGACAAAACACAAGGATGTGAACCCACTGAACAGGGCAACGCGAGCCTCCTGACAGGAGTGCGGCTCACTGCGCAGGATTCGGGGACGACCCATGGTTCTTCAGTCTTGAGCCTCTGCGGTCTCCTTGGAGCCTGTGTCCTCTGCACCCATTCTGCAGATGGATGGGAAGAAGGGAGTCTGCCTTGGCTTAGGACTGATCTGTATCAGTTCAGTTCATCCCAACAGGCAAGGACAGGCTCACGTCCCGCTCAGCCTCAAGACGGGTTTGGAGGCGTAGTCCCAAACGGGAAACTACTTCCCAGAGACCATTCATATTCTGGGAAGGGGACAGTGGTATTGGCCAATAGCACTTAGGAAATAAATTATTAAAAAATAAAAGTTCGAATCCACTTTGATGTTTGATTTTTAAAAATCAATCTTGAGATCAATATGTAACATGCACTGGTACTTTCTCAAAACAATTTTAAGCTTGACACTTTAGATTTTTCTTTATCTTTAAAACACTATATTCTACAACTTGGAATACACTACAGTTCTGCTCAGGACAAAATGTTCTCTAAAAAACTCTGAGTTTCATTGCCTTTTTGTGTATTGAACCAATATATCATCATTTGTCTTCCATCATTCACACTGGCCATTAGCCTACAAGGAATGGATTTATTTTCTGGAATTTTGGGGGAATCTGTCCTCTTAAAAATTGATGAAAGAGGTTTTGAAGTCCTTGATGAAACATACTTAAATCAGAAAGACAGAATAGCCACTTTTACATTTCATTACACCACACACAGCAATATTTATTTAAATTTCCACAAATATGTGTACTTTCTACCCCTGTTTTGGGCTAAAAAAAAAAAAAAAAGTCTGGGCTTGCACTATTCAAAACAGTTTGTCTGTCATCAAGGAGAAAATAAATGAATGCTTTTCTGGACCCACTTCTATTTAGCTCAGCTGGGCTGGAGACTCTGAGGAGTCTGATTAAAGCCAGGAAAATGATAAAACTTTTATCACCAAAGGCAGTCTAACTGAATAGTGGATGAACTAAAGTTTGCTTCCCTGCCTTTGGTCTAGGATTTCCAAAGCCAGATATTTTTATCCCTTGCACTTAACAGTGTTCGCTCATTTATTTCAATGAATGAATAAAAAAGCAAAGGGTGGGTTTGCAGTGAGAATTGGCGACCTATGCACCTGATCAAAGGGATCCTAAATATACCTTCACGTCATAGTTCAGGAGCATTATTTTCCCTTTACAGTCCCTGAAATTCTAACCAGAGCCACACCAGTAACATTACCTCACCTACAGAATGGGTTCTAATTTATTAGCTTTGAAGATCACATGCATTTTTATAGCAGAAAGGAAACTGATACAGAGATTCACACACTGTTTCCTTTAAGTGTCATTTCTGGTTAAAGGTTAATTAGTTTTATTATATATCTCTGTTTTCACTGAGCTATCGCCTATTCGACTCCACTCTGGGTAGTTGCCTGAATTATCTGTTCTCTGGTAACTGCCTCAATGTGTTTGAGGTCTGAGAATCCTTCACCAGAATTATAGCACTGGTGTGAGGCTGTAGTTACACCTGTGACAAATTTATTTTATAGATCATATATTTTCACAGAGTTTTTCCATTCTAAAATAAGCTTGGCATGAAAAGGCTCACGATGCAGATGGTGTTACCATAATGTTTCAGACAGAGTGTATTTAAAAGTTCGTAACACCAGATGATGATAGAACAGCACATTTTCAGATAATTAGAGATTTACGATGATGTTATAATTTAATTTCCACAAAGCAACCTTTCATACAAGGGCTTTTCAAGCGTGTAATTGTGAAATTCACTTCAAAATGCCAAATGAAAGCATCACAAACAGAATTCCTGAATCCTCACATCAGGCACAAGCGGAGGTTACAGGGAGTCGGGAAAATTGTGAGCCAAGATGGCACTTGGCACTTTGTGCTTCTCTGAAGGAAGCCTAGAATGACAAAAAGGAATCAGGGATTGTATGAAAATTCCTCAAAGTGCCAATGGCCCTCCCTCAGGAAAGTGCTGCCAGGGGCGGTCGATCCCCCAGTTATTCAGAATATGCTGGATCATTAATACCTGTTATGGGTTGAATACGTCCTCCCACAATTCATGTCGAAGCCCTTCTCCCCAGTCCCCCAGAATGTGGCCTTATTTGGAAATAGGGTCTTTGTGGATGTAAGTAGTTAAGTTATGAAGAAGCCATGGGCCCCTAATCCATTATGACTAGTGTTCTTATAAAAAGGGGAGATTTGGAAACAGACATGTGAACACAAAGGCAGAGGTCAGGGAGATGTGTCTACAAGCCAAGGAACGCCAGACGTGGCCAGCATCCCCAGAAGCCAGGAGAGAGGCATGGAGCCCAGTGTTCTCCGAGCCTCAGGAGGAACCAGCCCTGCCCACATCCGGATCTCACACTCTCGGCCTCCAGAACCTGAGAGGATGCACTTCTGCTATTTCAGCGGGTCAGTGTGTACTTTGTTACAGCAGCTCTAGAAAACGAGCACAATAGTATTACTGCGTTGGAGGGACTCACATTTAAAGAAAAGATGCACTTTAAAATGAGTGTGACTTACTGAGTAAACAAAAATGTGCTTCAGTAGAATCAGATGGTGTATGTTGTAATCTAAAATCGACCTGATAAAGCATTCTGTCAGTGGCCCACGTGTTTTCATTAGGCATGAAACCCTCATGAATACAGAGTAGGTAAAATTTCATAACTCTCTGAGATACCTGCTTTTTCTTGATGAATTACGGACGAATAAATAATTATGTGAACTGAGCAGTAATATCTAAGTCCTGTCCTCTTGATTCCTAGATAGCAAAGTTCCTCAAAGACTAAATTATGGAATATGAAAGAAAACAAATGTGGTTATAGAGTATCATATAAGATTTTTATATCCATTAATTAATAATGAAAAATGAGACTTTATTCACTAGAGAATGTCTCTTACACATAGATTATTCTACTAGAAAATGGAATAAGTTTGAATAAATTGTGAAGAAAAATGTGTCTAATATATGTGTTTTCTTGAACCCTTCTGAAATTTTTTTTTTGTCTTCTTTGGCTTCTAGCCAAAATTTGGAAGTCTTTGCCTATATAATGAAAGACACTAAGTTGTCATTGTCAGTGAAATCTCCTTGATATGGATGGACATTTTAGGTGAAAATGTAAAAACTATGTAGACTCCCATATTATCATATGGAAGACAATGATATTTTCTTAAAGTCTAAGTGAAAATTGACATTTATACTACAAAGTATAGACTGATATTTTACCTATATTTGAAGATATTTGAAATATCTGGAAGACTTCTGTCTCATTCATTTATGATGTTTTGAGGCAGTGTACTGAATTTTATTTCTCAGAAGGGTTTTAGATGAAGAATATTATAGTTTCAAAGCAATCAATTTAAACGGCTGAAAGTCCATAGAAATATACAGACAGTACAACTTGGCATTTACATAATACATGGGAATCATTACCAATAAAATGTCTTTTTTGCATTAAGTTATTAAAAACTAAAAATGTGTATAGAGATAGAAAATAGATTTATGGCTGCCTAGGGCTGGGGATGGGAATGGGAGCGACTAAAATTGGGCACAAGGTCTCTATGAAGGGTAGTATGGTGACCTGAAAATGCTCCCCATCAAGACATATCCACTTAATCCTCAGAGCCTGTGAATATTAATTTATATGGGGGAAATGTGACCAAGAACCTTGAAATACAAATCAAAACTATAAAATATCACCTCATACTTGTTAGGACGTCAACCATCAAAAAGACAAAAGACACCAAGTGTTGACAAGAATGTGGGAAAAAGGGAACTTTCATGCACTGTTGGTGGGAATGTAAATTGGTGCGGCCACTGTGGAAAACAGTATGGAGGTTCCTCAAACAATTAAAAATAGAACCACCATATGGCAATCCCTCATCTAGGCATATATCCAAAGGAAATGAGATCTGTACCTCAAAGGGATATCTGCATGTCTGTGCTCCCATGTTTATTGCAGTATTATTCCCTATAGACAAGATACAGAAGCAACCCCAAGTATCAGCTGACCGATGAATAAAGAAACTGGAATATATACACAGCCTGATGTGGCAGTTAAGAGTTTTTAAAAGAAATCAAATCGGAATCACTTTTCATTGATGATTGCATTTGATATAAGACAGATTAGATTAGAGAAGAAATAGGCTAATATGAAGATATTTAGAAAAGAAACATCCAGATGTCAAAGAGCCTTACTTTATTTCTAAAAGCTGCCCCAGTGAGCACGTCTTAGGCAGCTCATGACAGCTGGGACTGCCCCCATCCTCCCTCTCCTTTCCCCACCCTCACAGTGTCATTGCATCAGGCCACAGGGCATCTCTTCTATAACGAAAGGCAGTCAACCATTCTCCCTTTGAGCTATGCACCTGCGTTCACAGAGCACCTCCTCATATGAGAAGCAGTGCATCGAAAGGGCTGGACTAATCTCTAAAGTTTTCTCCAATTCTAATATTTTGTATTTAAAGGAACATTTTTACATCCTGAGAATTATTTCTGTTATGGAGAAAGACTGTGGGGCTTGCTATGGTAGGATTCTAAACTCCCAAAATATATCATACTCATCTTGGGCTTCAAATAGTTTCAAGTTCTCATAAGCCAGAGTTTAGCTTTTGAAGGAATGAAATTTCTTACTATAGTTAGAATATCTTACCCAGTATCAATTGTAGGAAGTCTGTAGAAGTTGAGTGGTGTTCATTTCTACAATATGAGGTTTATTATTGTCCTTTCCTTCCAGAACTGTGGCAGTAAAGGGAATTATAAAGTTAACAGCATTTCTTGAATTTGGTATTTACCAGGTATTGTGTGAAATGTCTCCCATGCGTTACTCCATTTAATTATCAGACAACCCTGAATTTCAGTATACGTCCATCTTTTGACAGAGGAATACGCTGTGTTAATTCATGCAAGACCACTTAACTCACTAACAGACAGGACTGGGATTTAAGGCCGGCTCCTGAGATGCCCACCTATGTAAGAATGTATAATTTGTCATGTGAGCCTCAGCCTCTCCAAGTTGATTCTGACGCTGCCTCAGTGTTGGGTGATTTCCATAGCCTTCATGGAAGCCACTGAAGCTCATTCCATGCTTTAGCACAATATCTTACATAATATGGGATGGGAAATACCATTTCCTATTACTTAAACTTTAACTTTTCCATCGTAGCTGCCCATTTGAAGTGAGAGAGAAAGCACTAATCAAGATTGTGGACGTTCTCCCCTGACTGGTCTGCTGGATGAGGGCCGATCTCTCTGTGATTCTCCTCAAAGACACATGTCATAGTGACACGGTGGGCCCTAGGGCTGAAAGGAGTTGGAGGAGCAGATAGGCAACAAAGGGTTTGATTCTCATCCCTCAAGGTCACATGTATCTGATGCCATCATCCAGACAGGGGCTGCCCCTTGTTTCCCTTGAGGGGCAGTATGTGGATTTGGGGCAGCAGGAGGGGGCACATTAAGATGCCATGGAGTTTGGCCTGAGTTTTGCTTCGGCCCATTAAATTGGATCAGAAGTCACGCTCCTTCTGCACCCACCATATTAGGCTGTCTTGGACTTATTTGAGTAAATCATTACTGGAAGGGGCTGTGGCAAAAGGGCTAGAGATTTCATGTTTTTCTGGTCTGTAGGCAAAAAAAAAAGTTTTGTTAGTGATTCAATGAGGGACTTTTCATTTTTCTGTGAATCCTCCAGACGGTTATTCTATGCAATGATGAGAAATGAAATCACTGAACTTGGGAATTAATCTGTGTTGCTATTAAATCACTTTCATGCTATTGCCTTAGGGAGGTTCCAAAAGTCCTTTTCCTGTGTTTTTGAGAGATCCCTTTTCCACAATCATACCATATTTTCTTTTAAAATAATTGCCTATGTTACTAGTGCTTGGGAAATATTAATTTTGAGTAAAAGCTTCCCTGTTTCCCACTGCTAACTTTTCTTTCTGTTTTAATGGTCTGGTTTGGTAAGCAACAAAAAGTTGATGCGTTCACTTGAGAAAAAATAATAAAGTCACTCTCATCTATTCAATTTGTTAGTGTCAAGGTGGAAAGGAAAGGAAACCTGTTAACAGTGGCTTTAAGACAGTTCCCTTCTGGGCACCTGGGTGGCTCAGTTGGTTAAGCGACTGCCTTCGGCTCAGGTCATGATCCTGGAGTCCTGGGATCAAGTCCCACATCGGGCTCCTGGCTCAGCAGGGAGTCTGCTTCTCCCCCTGACCCTCCCCACTCTCATGCTCTCTCTATCTCATTCTCTCTCTCAAATAAATAAATGAAATCTTTAAAAAAAAAAGTTCCCTTCTTCCACAATTACGTTTGCACACCTTGCAGACCTTGCTCAGAAACTTGTCTTGAGACGAGATGCCACTTCAGAAAATGTGTTGCATTTCTTTGGGGGAGGGAGGCTTCCCTTCATTTGATTTGGAAATGCTGCATGCTACAGAGGTTCCATACAGAACATTAAAATCAGAGGGCTGTGAAGCGTGAGTTCCTCTCCCTAATTTATCATTGATTTTCACCGCCATCATTCTCTGACACTGAACATCTGTTCAGGAGATGGTTGGTCTCAATGTGCACCCCCAGAGCTTCCCCAGTGGGACAGCGGCAGGCTGCATCTAGACCAGCCCCAAGGAAGCCTTGGGTGTTTTCCTTTTTTCAGTAGGTGCTGCCTGAGTTACCATGTGTTGGGAGTCCCACGCAGGTATATCAAATTAAGTCACCCACACAATGCAACTGAACGCTCCCTCAGCATCGGAGCCCCCACTCTGGGGAAGTGGAACCCATGGGGTCCTTTTGATTGAAGGTGCAGTTTCAAGAGACCCACACAAAGTACTCATAAGGTTCATTGCTTATAAATCCCAGAATGGGGGTGCAATGAGCTGGGGGAAGGGCCGTCCTCTGTCCCAGGTCAGAACTAGCAGGAGACAGAGACCAGAGTGGCAGGCACCTGTTAGAAGATGATGGGGCAGAAGTCACTAAGTTTTCTTGGGTTTAACTCTTCATGGTTACTTTAAAAGGTGCTAGGGGAAAAGCAAAGTGGAAGCTTAAGGAGGGCATCCTAAATTCACGTCTTTATCTAAATTTCCAGACTCTGGGCGTGAGCAGGGTTATCATATCATAAAATGCCCAGGCAGCAACTCAGAAAAAAAAAAAGTTGGCTTTCTCAAAAGTTGTTTCTCGCAATGTATACAGTTAGCCTGATTACTTAGAAAGAAAGAGAAAAAAGACAAAGTGAAAATGCCACAAAACACAACTGCTTGCCGAGAGTCTCCTAAGACTGATCATTTCACAGCTTCTGTTGAGAACGTTAATGGGGAGTTAATTAGCCATTGTTGTGACTGATGCGGAAAGCCCACGATTTCCGGGCTGTTTTGCACGGCGTTTAATAACCAGATATTTCACACCAGCGTGAAAAATAATTCACACATGATGAAAAACATTAAAAACATCCAAATAATCAGTCTGTAAACTGCCAGTCCTGATCATTAAAAGTCGTGAAAAATAACAACACAAAGAAAAACTTCGAGTTCAGCTCAAGTTCCACTTTCTACTCTTATAAAAAAGGACAACTGTCACAGCCTGACTGGAATCAGGAATCTTAGAGAGCCAAGGGAGGTACAAGCTGCATGGAGGGCCGCCTGGGCGTAATCTCGAGAGGCTGGCGGGGAGCTGGCGGGAGGGGGGTCATCAGGGAGCCCCGCGCACGGAGGGACTGAGGACGCAGACGCCGCAGGCTCCAGTGCTGGCGCTTCTCCCAGAGAAGCCGACCAGGTACCTGCCGATTCCCTGGAGGGTCCGTGAGAGGAAGTTAAAGCCTTCAAGGCTTGTGATTGCAGAGCGTTAACAGGGACCGCAAGGGCACTAAGGCCGCTCTCCTGCTGGGGAAGCTCTGGGGGTCCCTGACGCGCACGGTGGTAGAAGCGGTAGTCCGCGCTTTGCACTTGAGTCTGCGCCATGACCAGGGCAGAGGCCACTGCGTGATAACCAGGCACGGACTCCAGTCTCACGGGGCGTTAAGATCAGCCTCCCCCGCTGGGATCCACCCGAGGATCACGGAAGGGCCTGGATGCAGTATCCGAGCCAACTGGGCCATGGTGTCTGCACCCACCTCCAAGATCCCAGTGGGTGTCGGGGGGCTGCCTTCCAAAGAGAGGGAGGTTGGCTTGTCGCCCTGCAATTCTGACAGCTGCACCAGGGATTTGAGGGGTGTCAGCAAGCCTGGGGCAATTCATGCTCTGCACAAACCAGGAGGTGGGCTTGCCTCAGAAGGAAAGAAAAGAAGGCTAGCATTACATTAGTTCTTACCATGTTCCAGAAAGTGAAAGACACTTGGGTGTGATTCTGTCTCTAACTCTCGCTGCCATCCTGAGAAGTAAGCTTTATTATCTGCCTCTGACCATAAAGGAAAAGAGATTTTGTGAGACCAAGCAGCTTGTCCCACATCATTCAGCTAAGAGCCCACATCGGGCAGGACCCAAATCAAGATGCATCCGACCCCAGAGTCTGAGCTCTTCTACTGCCTCGTATCTCCCTCTGGAAAACCTTGGTGAAGGTCTGGTCTCCCCTGAGTCTTTTCCCCATTTCTCCAGAAGCAGACTTTCTCCACCTGTAGAACCTCACTCAATCCAACACACAAGGTAGTCAAGTTACCAAGAAAAAATAAAACGAAGCTCAGCAAGGGAGGGAGGTGACTGCAATGTCTATGGAGGGACAGAACCTACATTAAAGAACTTAGTTTATTGGTCCAAGGTTGACCTTGGAAAATCAGGAAATCATATTTTGCAAGTTAGGCACCAGACCTTTAGTTTGACTGCTCTGAATCATTCATCTCTTCCAAGTATCTTTTCCTGAATGTGATAGTTACTTGACTAGGATATGGTGCCCAGTTCTGTCAAACACTAGTCTAGATGTTACTGTGAAGATATTTTATACATATGATTAACATTTACTTGACTTTAAGTAAAGCAGATAACCCTCAAAATGTGGGTGGGCCTCATCCAATCACTTGAAGGCCTTAACTGCAAATTGCAAAACTGAGGTTTCCTGGAGAAGAAGGAATTCTCCTCAAGATTTTAACATAGAACTCCCGCCTGAGTGTCCAGCCAGCCTGGCCTCCTTGCTGGTCATGGAGTTTGCCAACTTGAACCTTCCTTGGAGCCCAGGTACCTGCTCCTCATTCTCACTGTTATTTCTTTGTGATTAGATCTTTCTCATCATCATTCCTCAGCACAAATATGTCCTCCCAGTAGAAGCCTTATCTGGCCACGACTAATGAAGCATGATGAAGCACTATCAGATATCTTATTCATTCCCTCTAACCATCCCCTACAGTGAAAGCTCCTTAAGATTTGATGGGATCTGTTCATTGTTCACTTCCCCACACTTAGAATAACCCTTAGCAGGTACTAGGAAGCCAGAACCTACTCTGAACAAATAATTATATGAATGAGTGTTCGGTCTGGTTTTTAATTGTATCAGGTGAGAGAAGAAATCTGGTTTCTGTAGTTCCATCTAAAAGGGAACCCCCTGATTTACTTTCTGTTCATTTAGTTAAACTTTTATTAAATTATTAAACGCATTAATTGCAAGATTCCTAAATACTAGATATAGAACATGATGAATTTTTCTTTTTTTTTCTTTTTAAAGATTTTATTTATTTATTTGACAGAGAGATAGAAGAGCACAAGCAGAGGGAATGGCAGATGGAGAAGGAGAAGCAAGCTCTGCACTGAGCAGGGAGCCCGATGCGGGACTCGATCCCAGGACCCCGGGATCATGACCTGAGCCAAAGGCAGACGCTTAACCATCTGAGCCACCCAGGCGCCCATGGGATGAATTTTTCATAGCGAATACTTTTATAACCTGAGCTAGATGAAGAAACCGAATATTATACCAGCACCCTGCAGTCACATTACTAATAACTAATAACACATTACTAATAACTAATAGTAGTTTGCCTCTGACTCCAAAGGGTAGCCTGTATCCTGACTCCATAGATTCATTTTCCTGTTTGGGGTTACTTATGTTCTTTTCACATTTACAAGATGGAATCCAGGTGTCTCTATTAATTTTTACTTGACTTCTTCCACTCAACACTTGGTTTCTGAGACTGGTACCTGCTGCTACATGTGTAGTTTTAGTTTGCCCTTTGGGTATTCTCTTTTGTGAAGTATCTGTTCAAGTAAGTCTTTTGCCTATTTTTTATGGGATCTTCTGCCATCTACGCTTTGATTTGTAAAATGATATATATGAGCCCTTTTTCAAACAGATGCATTGAAAGTACCTCCTCCTGGTTTGGTCTTGCCTGCACGCTAAATGATGTCCTTTGATGAAGATAAGTTCATAATTCTAACATACTCAAATTTATCTTTTTCCTATAGGGTTAGTATTTTTATCCATGTGTGTTCTGTTTAAGAAATTTTTCCTACAACAATATCTTGAAGATATTTTTCAATGTTTTATTCCAAAAACTTTGTTTTATTACAAGAAAATTTTATATCTGAAATTGATTTTTGTATATAGTCTTAGCTAGATGGTCTTTATATTTATATTTATATTCACAGGCACAGTCAATTATCTCAAATCTATATTTTTCAAAATACCTTCTTTTCCTAACTTCAAAGCAATGTCATAAATCCCTTGACCTTCTATGGGTGGGTTATTTCTCGGCTGCCTAGTTGGTTCTCTTGGTCTATTTGCCTTAATTACCCTAGCTTCATAATAAATCATCAGATCTGACAAGGTAAGTCTTTTGTTTTTATTGTTCTTCTTCAATATTGATTCTCCTATTCCTGTGATGAATTATGTCTAAAAAGGACAATTTGGCTGCTGTGTTGAAAACAGAATTTTGGTTAAAAGATACAAGAAGGAAGAATATCAGTGAAGAGGCTTTTGCATTAAGCTAGACAGAGATGGTGAGAAGTAGTTAGATTATGGAAATGCTTGGAATATCAGCAGCAGAGATGACTTATAGACTGGATGTGGACAAGTAAAGGTCACTGCACAGATTTGGGGCCCAGCAATGCAAGTACAGAGCCATCATTCACTGAGATGTGGGAGACTCAGAGAAGAAAGTGTTGCGGGAGGAAACCAAGAATGTCCAATTTGAACTTCTTAAATTTGAGATCCAAGTGCAGATGTTGAGTAGGAAGGTGAATATAGAAGTCTTCCCTTTCTTTCAGCTCTGACCATCTAACATAATTTTGAGTCTTGTCATCCCCACTGGCAAAATGTCTTCAACATGGCTAGATATCCACAAACGTTTTCTTGAAAGGACCAGATAGTAAATATGTCAGACTTGGCAGGTCATGTGTGGTCTCTGTTGCATAATCTTCTCTTTTTACAACCCTTCAAAAATGTAAAAATCATTCTTAAGTTTCTGACCATCCAGAAACTTCTGGGCCGTAGTTTGCCAAGCCCTGGTCTATAACGTTATTGACACTCCCTGTGCTTTAGTTAGGTTCTGTCCGATCTCTTTCTTTACATTCTTATTCTTCCATATCTCCTTCACAGAGAAGCTAGAATTATGGGTCTTGGGTTTTGGTTTTTGTTCCTGCGTTTGTTTCTTAATCAAGGTAAGATGATGACACTTACATGGCTTTACATTGAGCTTACAGTAAAGTAAAACTTTCTGGGACAGCCTACCAGGCTCTACAGGTTCTGGCTGCTCTCGAGGAAAGCAGACCCAGCCCATAGCCTGTGTTTACAAATAAAATTTTGCTGGGACACAGCCACAAGCATTTGTTTGCATGTTGTCTACGGCCGCTTTCACTCCACACCAGCAGAGCTGAGTAGTTGTGCCAAGACCGCGTGGCCCACAAAGCCTGAAATATTTACTGTCTGGACCTTTGCAGAAAAAGTTCGCTGACCCTTATTCTAAAGCATCAACATTATTCATGGGCAAGGCTTTTGCATATATGACCTCTCTTTCATGCGCTTGCTTCCACCTTGTTTCATGGACTTCAAGTTCAAAATTTAATTGATTATTTTCTTTAACTCATGACAGTCATCACTGGCTTGTGCAAATCGATACTGTATCCTTGTTATGTCTTGTGTGGCATTGCTCTGGATTCCTACCCTTCGATCCCCATCCATGTTCTCATTTCATTCCTAACTATCGCCTGGTTGGATCAGGTCAGAAAATATATTCTCTGTGAAGTCATGTCTCCGAAGTTTTTGTGATTTAATTACGGCCCAAGAGGTGGTCAATTTTCATATAAATTCCATGCATTATAGAAAACGATGTGTAGATGTATGGAACTGGTGAATCACTAAATTATACCTCTGAAACTAATAATATATGTTAATTAAATTGAATTTAAATAAAAAATTTTAAAAAGAAAACAATGTGTACATGTTGAGTACAGCGTTCTATATATTTTCATTAAGACCATTTTGTTCATTGTTAACCAAATCTTTTGTATCTTGACATTTTATCTGCTTGTTGTGTTGCTTTCTGAGAAATGTATGTTAGTATATTTGCCTTTGACTATGGTATTATCAGTTTCTCTGCGTAGTTTGTCAAATTTTGCCTTATTCAGAGCACCATTAGATACATAAAAATTAATAATTAATTATAATTAATAATTAATAATTGTTACATATCTCTGATAAATTGAATCTTTCATTATTTGAAGTATCCCTTATCTCTTGCCTAAATTTATGTCTTCTGATGTTAATATAGATACTAGAGGATTTTTTTGGTTAATGTTTGTATTCCATATATTTTCTTTTTCTTTGTACCTTCCTGCTTCTTTGTATTGTAGATATGTCTCTGATAAAGAGCAAATTGTTGTCTTTTTATCCACACCAATAAACTTTCTTTCAACAAAAACATTCAGCTTACTTATCCTGAATGCACTACTGATGCATTAAGTTTTAGTGTGTTATATTTTTCTTTCTACTTGAAACTCCTGTTCACTGTTCTTTTCAACACATTTATTTCCACTTTTCATTTATATTCGCTTTTAATGTCAAAGTAATCCTTTATTTGTTAAGGATTCTGTTTCTATAGTTTTAATAACTTTTCGTGATAACATGACTTATGAGATTATGCCCACATTATTTATAATATTGTTTTTCACCATCCTTCTAGACAATGTGTATCCTCAGGATTTTAACTCCATTTAGCCCTCTCTGACTTCAAAGCCACTGTTGTCATATAATATCCAAGACACGACGCTCTGGGGCCATGCTGTGACAGCAGAAGCATGGGACAAATCCACACTGAGATGTGTTCCTTTAGTTCCAGCTGGGTTCCTGGCCAATGACCTTAAAACTCTTCCAGTCACATGAGTCAGCTGGTAGACCTTCTGGCAATATCAAGCCCCCAGATGACCAGAGCTCCAGGGACACGGTGGAGGAGAGCTGCTGAGCTGAGCCCCTGGACTAAGAGAAGTAATAAAATGATGGGGGTAGTTTGCTATACAACATGCTAAACAATATGGTTTTTTATGTAATTTTAAAAATAGATTCTCCCTTCAAATTAGTTCCTTTGCCCATTTTCTCTTTATTTTGTTTTGGAATTCGAATTAAATGTATTTAGATTGCACACTCTCTTCCATATCACCTCCATCTAGTCATTACATTTGATGATTTTTTATCTATGCTGCATTCTTGATATTCTCTGATCTTAGTTGGTTCACCATTTGTCTTTTAACTGGCCTTAATCTGCCATTAAACCTGATTATTTATTCAGTCCTTAATTTTTACTGTCTCATGCCAAGAAATATGAAAGGTCTGAGAATTTGCCTTACTTGCAAACTAACAAGTTAGCTGAGACTGTTCCATGAAGAGAAAACAGGAGACCTCTAGGTAAGAGAAAGAGAACTTTATTACTCACCACACAGCAAGAAGCATGAGCATCATGTGTACATTGCTCCTCAATTCCAAAAGTGGTGACACATATGGGCCTAGGTGGAAGCTCTGCATGAAATGGGTTTGTGTAACACCTGAAGAATCTTGTGTTTAGAGCATCCAAATCTTTTATAATGAGAAATAAGCAAATCAACCTGATATCTTCTCCGGAAGAAGGTATTCTCTTTACTAGACTAGATAGTAAGCAAACCTACACTCTGTTCATATGAAGCCACCATCTCCATCTTTCAAGGCTACTATATATACAAACATATTTGAAATGATAGCCCAGAATAAAGGCAATAGGTTTCTCTTTTAACAAAATGTGCAGAAATGCGAAAGACCCATGGACAATTGTCTTCCAAACTTTGCTTTTTCAAATCTAGGAATATTTTTATATATATCAGGTAGATAATATGATGTGCTCAATGTTCTCCTGAAAAACAAGCAAACAAACAAACAAATAAAATTAATGGAAAAACTGGTGACCCAAATAAGTCCAGAGTTGGTTTATTAAGTTTGACAAATGTGCCATACTTCTGCAAAATGATAGCATTGAGGAAATGGGTGAGGAACATGCCAGAACAAATGTAGAATCTTTGCAACTTTTCTGCAAATCTAAAATTATTTTGAATGAAAAGTTTATTAAAATAATCTGTTCAGTTTTGCAAGTCAGCTCAGTTTAAATTTGCTACTTTCATATGAGCAAATACTATGGAGATTAGCATGACATCAAGTACCTGAGTATTAGGCTTGCTTGGCTAGATTCTAGAGGTCTCACTGTGCGCTTTGTGATTCCTAGTGATCCTCTTAACATTTCAGAAATTTTAAAGAGATCTGCTTTATGTTTCAAGCATACTTTTAATTCATGCAGCAGAAGAATTGTCTAGGTTCCTAATTCACTGTTATCAGAAGCAGCTGAGCTTCTACCACCATAGGAACCCACTCTCCTATATTCTGTCAGTAGCCTTTGAATCCACTAACTGCCTCTATGTTTGTTTAAATGCTGTGTATCCTTTAAAGTGGATAGTATTACATGTAGCTATTTTTAACTTAAATAAATGACTTAATTCTCATACTCCCTATTTATTCATCACTTCATTTTTATATGTTTCTGTATGTAATTCTACTACATTTTTTAAATGCTATATACTATTCCACCTGTTGCCTATGTCAAGGGGATCTAGTCCATTCCTGTAAAGATTGACATGCAGGTTGAGTTTAACTCCTTGCTTTTATAAGTACCAGCTGTGCTTCAACAATTATCCCAATACACCTTCTCAGGAACATGAATACACAAAATATATTGGTTGTAGTGTATACTCATATGTAATTTTACTGAATAGTGCCAACTTATTTTTCATATTGCTTGAATTAGTGACATCACAGACCTAGCAACTGTGTTTCATGTTTGAGGCTCCATACTCTTACAGTCACTTGATGAGCACTAATAACTTTTGCCAACTGATAGAGTAGTTTCTCAAAGTTTTGTTGATTTGCACCTCCCTGATTCCTGGTGTGATCGACTCTCTACATGTACTTATTAGTAATTTATTCAAGATTTCCTTTCTGTGAATAGTCTATTTAGAGATGTTCCCCTATATTTTTTTACAGAAATAGCTTCTATCTGCTCCAAATTAATCCATTATCAGCTTAGCTATTGCAAATACTGTTGTAATGTCTATAACACATCTGTTACCTTTGTTAATACTCTTTCTGTTTTGAAAAGAAATTTTCATTACTAAACTACACTAAGTAGACAAATTGATTTCCTCATACTAATGCCAGCATGATTGTGGTCTCAATTAAAAAAAAAAAGTTCTCAGTAAACTAATTCAAAAACATATGGAAAGGCAAAAAGACCAAGAACAGCCAATGCAATATTGAAGAACCAGGACAACATGGAAGAACGGGCAAGACTCACCGAAGGGCTACTTATCAAGACTGAAAAATGGATGAAAAATTGGCAAAAGAATACTGGTGAAAGAATAGACAAATAGGTTGATGACACAGAATAGAGAGCCTAGAAATGGACCCACATGAGTACAGTGGTCCCTCCTTATCCAGGGTTTTGCTCATTGCAGTTTCAGGTACTGAGGTCAACTGCATCTGGGAACGGATTATCACCCCTCTGATGGACAGGTCAACAGTAGCCTAATGCTACATCACAGTGCCTACCTCACCTCACTTCATCTCATCACATAGACATTTTATCATCTCACATCATGACAAGAGGAAGGGTGAGGATGATACATTAAGATATTTTGAGAGAGAGAGACCACATTCACATAAATTTTATTACAGAATATTGTTATGATTGTTTTATTTTACTATTAGTTATTGTTAATCTCTTACTTTGCCTAAGTTATACATTACACTTTATCATTAGGTATGTATATACAGGAAAAAACATAGAATATACAGGGTCAGTATAATTCATAATTTCAATCATCCATGGGGAGCCTTGGAAAAACGTACACCCTGTGGATCGGGGGGACAACTGTGTTGTCAATTCATCTTTGAGAAAAGATCTAAGGTAGTTAAATAGAAAAAGGATAGTCTTTTCAACAAATGGTACTGGAACAATAAGACAGCCACATGCAAAAACATGAATCTAAACTAAGAGCTTACACTTTTCACAGCAATTGACTCAGAATGGCTCATAGACCCAAATATAAAAAAAAGTTTTTATGAAAACTCCTAGAGATAGCATAGGAGAAAATTTAGTTGTCCTTGGGTTTGGTGATGAATTTGAGATATGGCACCAAAAGCAGAATCCATGAAAGAAATAAACTTCATTAAAATTTAAAACTTTTGCTTTGTGAAAGACACTGCTAAGATATTGAAAAGACAAGCCACAGACTGGGAGAAAATATTTGCAAAGGATGTATGTGATAAGGGGCTGTTATCCACAATATACAAAGAACATTTAAAACTCAACAGTGAGAAAACAATGTGATTTGAAAAATGGGCAAAGATCTGAACAGACACCTCACCAAAGAAGATAAAGAGTTGACAAATAAGTCTATGAGAATATGCTCAATATCATATGTCATTAGGAAACTTCAAATTAAAACAAAAATTAAATACCACTACACACCTGTTAGAACGGCCAAAACCTGCAACATGACACCACCAAATGCTGGGGAGGACATGGAGCGACCGGAACCCTCACTCACTGTTGACAGAAATGTGTAATGGTACGAACATTCTGGAAGACAGTTTAGCTGTTTCCCACAAAACTAAACATGCTCTTACCATAGGATCCTGCACCTGAACTCCTTGGTATTTACTCAAATTGAAAACTTGGGTCCACACAAAAACCTGCACATGGATGATTAGAGCAGCTTCAATCATAACTGTCAAAACTTGGAAACAACCAAGACGTCCTTCAGTTGGTGAGTGGGTAAACTGTGGTATAGCCATACAATGAGATATAATTCAGTGGTAAAGAGAAAGGAATTACAAAGTCCTGACAATAAGGGGAGGAACATTAAAATCACATTATTAAGTAAAAGGAGTCAATCTGAAAACACAACACACTGTATAATTCTGATTTATATGACATTCTGGGAAAATCAAAACTATGAAGACAGTATAATGATCAATGGTTTCCAGGGCTTGGAGTCAGGAAAGGAGAGATGTACAGATGGAGCACAAGGGATTTTTAGAGTAGTGGAAATATTATGTAGGATATTGTAATGGGAGATACGTTAACACTTGTCAAAACCCATAGAACCATACAGCACATAAAGTGAATGCTAACATAGACTATGAGCCTTAGTTAATAATAATGTATCAACCCTCATTGCTTGTAATAAATGCACAACACTAATGTAAGATATTAATAATGGGGGGTAGGAGAGGAGGAGGGGAGGTATGAGGAGGAAGTATATGTGAGTTATCTGTTAACTTTCTGCAAAACCTGAACTTTCTATAAACCTAAAACTGCTCTAAGAAATAAAGCTTATTAATTAAAAAAAAATGTTCTCAACTATACTGTCACGAAGTTTGGTAAGTATGACATATGAAAAAGAGGTGATAACTCCCCTACACATTCCGCAACTGACCAATGTTGACCCATAGGTAGGGACATCTTAACTCCCCTATTCAGCAGGAAGAAGTTACAGAAGATGAGACCCTTCCACCTTCAACAACCTTAAAGATTTAAGGGTCAAAATTGTTCAGGGGGCAAATGATGAGGGAGCAGAAGGCTAGCTGAAGAAAAAGCAAAAACTGACACCCTGCAACCTCCCCCCACCCCCCACTCCTGGGTGGGACATTCTTCCAGGAATCTCCTAACTATATTAATGTTAATGCCTTGCTAGAGGGGAAAACAACCTTAACTTGCCAATGGCAAGGCCTCTGGTATCTTGTAGGTCCTCTTTAGCATATGAAAGTTCTTCTGAAAGCTCCCTGTTTCCTTACCTCCCCCAAACCCATAGCATATAATCAGTCACCCCTCACAACCCTGGGGCAGCAGCTCTTTCTGCCCATGGGTCCTGTCTCTGTGCTTTAATAAACCACAATTTTGTACCAAAAAAAACCAAAACCAAAACCAAAAAACAATTAAGTACGGGCAAAACATTCTCAATCTTATCTGTTGGATCACAAAATCTGAAATATTTGCTATCTGGCCCTTTACAGAAATAGTCTGCTGACCCTATTATAGAGGGTCCACTACATTGTAAAAACACAAATGTATTAAAGAGCACATGGACAGCTCCTTCACTCATATTTATTGCTGCTTCAGCAAAACCAAAATTCAAAGCAACTGTTCTTATGACTAACCCCAATCGGGCTACAGAGAAATACTTTTCCACAGAGCTTGCTTATTTCCTTGAAAGAAAGGGACCTCCGTCTGAATTCCATGGAGTTTTGAGGTTGGTGCCACTTGCCAGGCTAAGATGGACTCCGCTTTGGAGCATGGTGTGGATTTGAACAGTAGCAGCACTTAGATAAAAAATAAATTACAAATAAATAGAAAGACAAATCAACACACATGCTAAATCCTTCCCCTTGTGTAGCAGAAGCACAAGATACAGAACAGAGTTTCATCCCAAGTGTTGTGGATTACATACTCACTTTCTTTACTTTGGCTCTGAATGTGTTGTTCTGGGAGACTCCATTAGCAAGCAATTGCAATTTGCATATGGTGCCTGAGGAGTATTCTGCAATTTAAAAAACTTACCTATTCTTAGATTTGTATAGTCTACATACTCTTAAATACGTTTAGTCTAAGTAACACATGCTTGGAGTACCATGTGATTCTTTACACTGGCAACCACAAGTGGAAAAAGTGTGATCAGGACAGCAGGTGGAAAGAAATATTAATGGAGCGTAAAAATGCACTTACCTTAATAGGAGAATGCCCAAAGATGCATATACAATTATTTCATTGCAACACATCACAGCAAAAATGGGAAACATCTTAACCGGCCTTACATCAAAGACTGAGAACAGTTTTGCACATGGACACAGTAACCCCTAGCGCTAGGCAGCTGACCGACCTACACGTACCAGTGTTAAGTGAAAAAGCACTTTATGAAGGGTATCGGGAAGCTGAGTATCTGGGAATGCTACTTCCAGAGACTGCAACTCTTTCTGCATTATTTAGAACATTTGCCAGGAATGCATATCTTTTAAAAGTACATTTCAATTCTAGGAGTGGGGGAGAGGTTTATGTGAGCTTAGAGATATCAGAAAATAAATCTGAAATACTGAGTTCAAATGAGAAAGCCATGCTGTACTAAAAATGGCCCATTTTCTCCTCTGGGCTGTTCTCTAGTATAAATTTCTGTCTGCATTTCTGAATTGCATGAAGGATTGGCAGAATACCATTAGCTATGGTTGAAGAATTACTTTCATGCTAAACTCTTGTTCTTAGACACTTTTAACTTCTTGTAAAAAAAAAATCTAACTTCAAATTTTACTAGCTATTTTCAAGCCAAAGAGAACTTTCATTTGAAAAGTTTAGAGGAAAAAAATTGCCTCTGTTCTTGTTAGTTATTTAGGCATAAATCAAAGGGATTTTTTTAACTCACTGAAAGAAAAAGAATATTATTCTGAAACATTTTAATGGGTAACCTGAAAGGGTTTGCACTAAATACCCTTTATCTTGTCATGGTTGCAGGTAAGCAAAACAGAATAGTTCAGTCACTGAAACATTATTACCTTCGCGGATTCTCTGTACACATGTAACTATGGTGTAAGTCTTTTCTTACGCAAATTCCATTCTCTAGTGTTTGGTTTTAATTACAGCAGCTGTACAATATGGCATTTCTCCTATTTTTACATTATGTTCTCTGTTTCCCATTGTCTTTTGTTTTGACTAGGTGATGCACAGGTGTGACTCAAAATTTCAATAAAATAACAGGGCAAATAATGAAAATTAAGTCCCCTCCACGACCCATTCTTCAGGTCAGCATTCCCAGAGTCACATGACCAGAACAAGCTCCTGCTGAGTCCTTCCGGATTTGTTCTATATGTTTATGAGCACATGCACACACACAGGATACTTCCTCCTACTCAGGTGGTTGTGTGTATATTCTGCATTGCAATCTTGGGGACTTAAGCTTTTGCCAAGACGTTAGTTCAAAGAGAGCGACTCTGCACGTGTATCCATTCTTGCAAGAGATGGGTTTATGGTTTTATCAATTAGCCTCAGCCAGACATGGTCAGCATGAGTCTCTTCAATAAAAGGAATGGCTTCGCTGGCCTTCCCCACACCTACCCACTCCCTCTGGACAGAAACAAAGCTGGGGATCCTGAGACGGCGTGGACTTCGCCCTCAGATTTTCACACTTTGCAAAATCTGGAAGAGCTGTGTTCTCTGCTTGTGCCATTAGCCATCCTGAGATCGCCTTTTATCTTCACCTGGGTGTCTCCCTTCTGGACTCCAAGTTAACTCACCCACATACCCCATATAAAGGCTAGAACATGCACCCCCTCCCACCGAGAGGATGAGGATGGCCAGTAGAGGTTCTCCAGAGGGCCAGCAGAGACCAGGACCAGAAGAACAAGGTGGCATCCTGGCAAGAAAATGAGGGTGTGCTCCACATTCTTGATCCACTGTTCCCCATCACCCCTAGCCAGAGGAGTTGGGCTCTGCGAAGATTAAGGGAAGGAGATGTCCCAGAACTGGGCCTTGACGCCTTCCTCCACTCACCAGGGCTGGGGGGGGGAAGAGGAAGGAGTGAATGAGCAGACCAGACTCTTGCCCACTTCAGGTCCCTGCAGCTTCCGGCCTGGCCATCCATGCTAGAGAGAGCAACTTTGAGCTAGGCATCAGATTGGAGTTTGAAGCCGGATAGATTTTGTAAAGCTCGCAGATAGGGTCGAGACCACATTAAAGAAACTGCTACAAAAGAGTCACGGGAGGTCTGACACAGCACAATTAGTGGTAGCAGCTAAGAACATCAAAGCCCCCCACCACAGGCGTCCCACCAAGAGCAGACTGTTTGCAAATGTTTCTATAACCCACAACTTAAGAGTTAGGGACACGTAGATGGGTAGATAGTTGATAAATTGTTCTTAGCTGTTGCTTTTCAACCATTTCTCAATTTAGTCATGAAGATGCTTTGATTTACAGACCCAGGTATATTTTAAAATATATTATTTTAGCCTTTGAAAATCTATTGCTCAGAAATACAGGCCTTTTTCCCTTTGTATGCTCTGCCACGGAAATGGAAAACACACGCACCCCCACACACATACACAAGACACACAGGTGCACGCATCAACGGGAAACATGCATGCAGGGGTGTGGAAGGATTGAAGCAGTGGAGACGCAGGAGGAGGTGTCTGTCAGACGCACGGGGCCGGCTGGGGACCAGCTGGGGACCAGCAGTGTGCTGAGAGAGGCCCTGAGGTAGTGGTGGTAGGGGCGAGAAGAGGGAACCGATGGGGAAAATACTCAGGAGGCTGCAGAAGCACTACCTGGCTGTGGAGGCACAGGAGGGGGGATTTGGGCAGGAAGGTCCTCAGGTTCTGACTGGGAGGATGGAGAGATGGTGACTCAATCAGAAGACATGCATCTGTGGGGTTTTCAGTATGTTGGCACTTCTGGTGCTCACCAGATACCCGGGAGCACCTGTTCCCTGGGGTTTGGACGTACTGGGCAGAGCCCAGGGGAGAGGTCTGGGCTGGGACCCGCAGGGTGCAGGTGGGCTGAGCTATAGGAGGGGACAAGGGGGAGCAGGGAAACAGGTTTTCAGTGGGGTAAACTTTGAGTACCTGCGAAGGCCCGGGAAAGAGGCTTTTCTCTCCATATTACAGACCAGTGTTATTTTATAGCCAAAGGTTATAGCCAGAGTGTTTTTGAGACACAGGTAAAGAGTTCCAGGTAGCCACACTTTCCTCAGAAGTTAAGTTATGGGATGCCTGGGTGGCTCAGTCAGTTAAGCGTCTGCCTTCGGCTCAGGTCATGATCCCAGGGTCCTGGGATCCAGCCCCAAGTCAGGCTCCCTCCTCAGCAGGGAGCCCGCTTCTCCCTCTCACTCTGCCTCTCTGTCCGCCTACTTGTGTTCTCTCTCTATCTCTGTCAAATAAATAAATAAAATCTTTTAAAAAAACGAAGTTAAGTC
The DNA here is from genome assembly GCF_002201575.2 of Neomonachus schauinslandi. Lineage (NCBI taxonomy): Eukaryota > Metazoa > Chordata > Mammalia > Carnivora > Phocidae > Neomonachus > Neomonachus schauinslandi. The sequence continues at coordinate 144,694,728 of NC_058409.1, forward strand.
ATTTTCATCATCGTTTCTTGATGGGGTAAAAATAAGGGTCGGTGGGTACATAAAGCCTTAAGAAGACACAATTTTTAACAAAAATACTTTAATTTCTGAAGTGCAAGAGAAGTTATGCTATTTTTTATATTGATTAATTACAGAAAAATATTTGGATGAGTGACTTTTCAAATCACTTGCTTTAAACCTTTGAGCAGGTGCAGAAAAAACCCAAAACACAACTGAGAAGAGGGAATCCTAAACGCAAACCAAAACACATGCTGGAACCACACAAAAATCCAACAACAGCATCAGCCCCTCGGCTCCCCCAGTTTGATCATAAGACAGGGCGTATCATGGGGTGTTTCCTTGCAAACACACATCCTGAACCACAGCTCCCTGGTCACCTGCCCCTCTCCCATCTAACCACAGGAGTGAGCACAGAGAGCAGAACAGAGCTGTGTTCCATCAGGGGTGGCCATAAGACACAGGCAAGGTGGTTTTCAGTGGAACCACAAGCTCACGCATGAGTGCTGTTGTCCTGGTTCCAGATCCTGTGTTGCCTTTCTCCATGTGGAGAGCTCCCTGGTGCACCGGACACCGGGCTGCCCGCCACCATCAAGCCTCCCAGCTTCCCCAGCTAACCGCTATGCTCTGCTCTCCGTGTGACCTCACCTCCCAGTGACCACTGGTCTTCCTCACCCAAGTCAACCTTGCCCTCCCTCTAAGTGGCTTAAGATAATCAATCTTAGCTTAAGCTATTGTCTTTACTTTGTGTTTTGATAGTCAGCTGCTTTCTGCTTTGGACGTTAGAGAGCTTTGCATGGTCATAGCTCTTTAGAGGCACACCCAGCGGTCATGGTCATCTGGCCCTGTCTCACCCTCTGGCCCACCTGCTAGCCATCCTCTTTCTACTTCTCTACCTTCTCTTCCACTGCAGTCCCTCTAGCAAGTCCCTGGCATGGTCCCTGCCTGGCAGGGACGCCCCATTCTGTGCTCTTGAATCATAGTGCTGCATAATAATGAGCCGCAGAGAGAAACGTGTTGGGAGAGTAAAAAGAGAGCCTCCGGGGGACTAATTATAGAAAATACAATGATTCTTGGGCGCCTGGGTGGCTCAGTTGGTTAAGCGACTGCCTTCGGCTCAGGTCATGATCCTGGAGTCCCGGGATCGAGTCCCGCATCGGGCTACCTGCTCAGCAGGGAGTCTGCTTCTCCCTCTCCCGCTCCCCCCTCTTGTGCTCTTTCTCTCTCTCACCCTCTCTCTCAAATAAATAAATAAAATCTTTAAAAAAAAAAGAAAATACAATGATTCTCTGTCAGCACTGGAAAAGGTGGAAGAGAAACCGAGATGTGCAACTGGGGTGCAAGTCAGGTGCCCCACGCACCACAGTGGAGCCAAAGCAGATGGGCCTTGCGAGTGCCTCCTGGTGCAGGTAGAGCCCAGGGCGCCCGATGGCGACAACTCAAGGCGGCCAAGGGAACACTGGCCCCTGTGGAGTACACACACTGAGCACCAGAGCAAAGGCGGAGCCTTAGATTCTGGGGCGGTGGAGACAACGCCCAGCAGGGAGCGTCCTTGACCCTGATTTATTTTCGGGGCTGTCGCAGATGGGGTCCCTGGAACCTCTCTGAGCTTGGCATGCGGTGGGGTGGATGGGCTTTTGTCCTCCCTACGACTGGGCTTCATTGTGAAGTGTAAGGTCCCAGGTGTGAGACATCCAGATGGATTCAGTATCTGTGACTCAATGTCTGTCCCTGCAGTCGCGGAGCCCAGTGGGCGCACAGGGGGTGGGGTCCCGACCAGGGCCTTTGAATGAGTGAATAGATGAGTACAGGATGAGTAACAAATGATGTTCATCACCCCCGGTAGGGTTGGGCGGAGCCACGGTGCAGTTCACAGGTGCACGGACTAGGATGCTGAGCCTGCCGATGTCTGAGTGGAGACTGGGAAACCACGCCAGGATCCTGGGTCGTGCTGACCTTGGGAAACATACGTGGCAGAGGATCTGGAAGAGCTTACTAAGGGTCCATGATCTCTGCTTTGAGAAGGACTGTTCTGGAGATGTCTTCCAATACAGGGAAGGACGTTATCAATCATTCTTTATACCCTGCTTGTGTAAATATGTAAAACAGACCCAGAACGAATCACCTGTTGAAGAGCTGCTTTGTTTTCAGAGGTTAAATCGCTCCCAGTACATCGAAAACAAAACAGAATCAAGGCCAACTCATTTTCCACTGTTGGAGTCGTTATCTTGTTACTATGACAACTCACTTCACAAATTTGTTGCCAGACACGTGATAAAAATACGGTAGAGTGTTGTACCTAGTAGAATTGAAAATAAATCCTTGAAAGTGCAAAGCAAATAATAATCCAGTAGCCAAAAGAATTAAAAACGTCACGGAACAAATTACTTCCGTGGTGAAATAGATTTTAAAATTCCTAAAATTGTGAAAACCTTCACAAATTAATATTGAAAATATATTTTCTTAAAAGCTGCAAAATCAAATGGTAACAGAATCATTTTAACCTGCTCAAGAAATATGTTATTAGTTTTGGAGTATATTTATGTTTTATTGTACTTGCAAAAGTAATATATGACATCATGCTATTTGTAAAACAATAGAACCATTCAGAACTAGAGTAAAAACAGAAATTCCTCCTTCATTCTCCCTGTTTCACAGTCAGGGGCTTGTCATCTCTTCCCCAAAAGGAGCCACTCTTAACAATATGTATCTTTCCATAGTAATATATAGTATAGAAAGAGAGATAAATTTCTTATGTACATCTTCTTTTTTGTTAGCATAATAAGATGACTTAGCAGTCTTTCATAATATCACATTCAGCTCTTACTCACTCCCTTCAATGTCTCCATAATGCATGACATAATATGGATTTACTAGAATTTTCAGCCACCCCTTTATGGAGATTCAGGTTGTTCCACGTTGTCATTAATGCAAACAAGGTTGCAGAGGACTATTTGTACATATGCCTTAGGGCGCATGGTTTATTCCTTCGGTGTGGCGGGTGCTGAAACGGGAAGAGCTGGGTCACAGGAGATGTGTACTTAATATTTGAAAGGTGCTACCAAATTGTTCTTTAAATGGTCTGTGAAAAGCCATCTACTAAAAAATGCAAGTGCCCATTTCTGCACTCCTTTAGATAAAGCATATTTATATTATCAATTTGTTTATTTTTACCAGTGCGATAGGTAAGTATGTATGTATGTGAGTCACATATATATATATTATTGACTTTATAATTGTTTCCCCAGTAACTCTGAGATAACGTATGATTTCATAGACGTATTAGCATTTCAACTTTTTCTTCTGTTGATGTGCTTATTTATATTTTGAACACTTTTCTTTGTGGCCATTTGTCTACTGAGTAGAAGGGGTTCATCTTACATTATCAATATTAATCTGTTGCTCTTGTGAATCCTGTGGCTGTCTATTAGATCAAAATGTTAATTGTATTTACAACTTAGGGGTTTTTTCAAATTATCTTTTTGAAAAATAAATTCTGAAAATTAGGCATTATAATATTCAAGTTGTATTATAAATTTCTTCTTGTATGTCCCTAGTTTTTTGTTTTGTGTACTTGGAGACTCTGTTAGTAAGGGTAGAGTGTCTTATCTGTGTTCTTCATGGAAAATAATTTTTGTTTCCGTTTGTCCCACTTAATGATTTTCAGCTGGATTTCTTATTTTATACCCGCCAGGCCTCTTATCTTTTTAGTAACCTATTCCTGATAGATCTTTCTTGTACTGTGCATTTACTTTTCACTTTTATACAACATAGATGTTAAAAGTATAGTCTCTGGAGTCAACTCTTGGGTCAGTAATTATGTTTAGTTCATAATGTCATTTTGAGGATTAAATGAACTGATCCACGCAAAAAGATTGGTCTAGTGCTTCTAACATACTCAGCAGATCGTGTGTCTTTGTTTTATTTTTGGTATGTGTCCTTGTAAACGTCTTTTAGCTGAATTCTTATTTTGTCCCAAACTGGCAATAAATATAGCCCATTCAAATTTATTGTGAAAACTAAGACACAGCCTTTTATATTCTTCTGTTTGACTCACTTTAGTGCTTAGCAAAAACACTTAAACATACTTTTTACTTAACATCAACACCAAAACCCTGTGTAAGACACCCCTGGCTTGAACAAGATAATCAGTCACATACTCAAATGCATCAAATTCTTCTTACTTCCCATGCATTTAAAAATTACGTGGAATTTTAATTCTAAATTATTAATTTTTTAAATATTGTGCTTTGGAATTTCTTGGAATTGTTTCTTATCAGTTGGAGTTTACATGTGGCTACATTTTCCACATAAGTCAGTTCAATTTTTTTTATTCACCAGTTTTGAATGCTGTGTTTGATCCTAATTCTAATTTTTCCATCTTTCTACTATTTGGGTCTTAATTGCTCTTTTTCTAGCTTTTCAAGGTGGAAATTTGAATCATCATTATGAAACCTTTCACTTAAAGTGATAAATCTGTCTCCATGCCTTGAATACTTTAGGCTTTATAAGCCAAGAGGCAAAAACCAAGAATATTCTTTAAATGCTTCTATAAGAGAAAAAGTTTTTCGGGGCGCCTGGGTGGCTCAGTCATTCAGCGTCTGCCTTCGGCTCAGGTCATGATCCCAGGGTCCTGGGATCGAGCCCCGCGTCGGGCTCCCTGCCCGGCGGGAAGCCTGCTTCTCCCTCTCCCACTCCCCCTGCTTGTGTTCCCTCTCTAGCTGTCTCTCTCTCTCTCAAATAAATAAATAAAATTAAATTAAATTAAAAAAAAGAGAAAAAATTTTTCACAAATTTCTATCGGTGAAATTAGAACAGTGTGGTAACAATTAATATTTGGTTATACAAGTGTAATGATGAAAATAATGGGATTCTGATTTAGGGAGTAACGTTTCACTTAACTTGGGTTTCCATACGTCATGTCACTAAAAATGAGAGTAAGAACATGATATTAGTTTGATTTGTTGGGAGGCGAAAGAAGCTAATTTGAAATTTCAGAGATTGTGGCTAAAAATCATGTTGGCACAGAGAGAGAAAGAAATCAAGTGCATGAGTGCCTCGGAGCCCAGATGTTTCCCCAGTGAGGTCATTCATTCATCCAACAAACATGTAGTGAGGACCTACCTTGTCCCCATTACTATTCTAGGCACATGGGGATACATCAGTGAACAAAACAGCAGAGATGACTGCCCACATGGAACTCACTCTACCAGATAATGTAAGAAAATTCATAAGCTGGGCACCTGGGTGGCTCAGTCGGTTAAGCGTCTGCCTTTGGCTCAGGTCATGATTCCAGGGTCTTGGGATCGAGTCCCACATCAGACTCCCTGCACAGTGGGGAGTCTGCTTCTCCCTCTGCCCCTCACCCCGTCTCGTGCACACAGTCTATCTCTCTCTCAAAAATAATAAATAAAATCTTTAAAAAAATAAGAAAATTCATAAGTCAAGACCTAATATTTATTCAATATACCCTGTGGTGAATTAGACTAGCTCACTTATAATGGTCTCAAGATCTAAAAATACAAAAAAACAATTGTAAATAAATGAAAGCTGGAAATACGCATGTAATTTATAGGGTCAGTATGCAAGAAGACATCTGAAATTATACACCAAGATTCACCCTTAAGCATATCTTACGTGTAACTGAACAGAAGTTTCAGGAAAGCTTGTGAGGTGATCATTGAGTTATTTTTATATATTTAATTAATTTCTTATATGCAATCTTAACTGTTTTTGTTAGAATAAGAGAGGCTACAGAGCATAACAAAAATGTACTGGTTTCAACTCAAAGTCCTTAATTTTTCTTCATTTACAGAATAAATGAGATACAAACTTTCAAATTGTTCTTGCTTGCATTAACTAATACTCAAAATAACCTATTTTTACATTAAAATAAATATAAAATTAAATCAACTTGATAGTTTTTCTGAAATTGAGAATAAGATTAAAGGATAATTATCATTTTTTAGAAATGTTTTTTTTTTAAAGATTTTATTTATTTGAGAGAGAGAGAGAGAGCACAAGCAGGGGGAGCAGCAGAGGGAGAGGGAGAAGCAGACTTCACGTTGAGCAGGGAGCCTGATGTGGAGCTAGATCCCACGACCCTGAGATCATGACCTGAGCCAAAGGCAGATGCTTAACTGACTGAGCCACCCAGGCATCCCAGAAGATTATTATTTATTCACCCTGTGGAAAAGGTGAATATGGAAAATCCCTGTCATAAGATCACAAATATGCCATAAACTAAGACACGGGAGATTTTTATTCTAATGTGTAATACACTTTGGGGAGCATATCACAAAAATTAATTCACAATTCTGAACTGAAAAAGCATGTTAGGTTACTAAAATTCATCAGTATCTTTATTTGGGAGTTTTTCCACATAGCCATATTTTTCCATATTACCATATTTTTAATCTTTTGAAGTTAATGTCTGTAGTAACAATATTATTTAAAAGGGGTATATCATAAAATAGAAATAGTTTTGATAACCTCAAATGCTCCTTAAGAAACTTTGCATAAAATCCTATACTACTACACAAAAAGATCTGTTGAGGCTCATGGCATGAACATCTTCACAGATTCTAATTTGTACCAGAAGTAACCTAGAACTTTCTGTACCAGGGCACTGCATACACACACCCCAAAAAGAAGTCCCATGGGGACTTATTCAAAAATTAACTGGTGGCTGTAGACAACATCTTGATCTGATCTATTTGGCAGCATTTAAAATTAAACCCAGTGTAATTACAGTTACAATTTGTTTCAAAAAGGCAATGTTATTTCTGACATTTTACATGCTTCTTAACTGTATAGTTTTATACTCCTTCTGAACCGTGAAACAAAAGGGAAATTTTCAGAAGATAGAACATGTGTTGTTGCCAAATCTGTTCTTACCCTTCTCTTCCCCAGCATTATGAGGCTGTTCGCAGTCTAGAGACCTTTTTTATTTTTTCATCTAGTCAGTGATCAACAGGTGTCTTTACCAGGTTCCTACGGGGAGCCTAGGAGAGATCCTGAGACACAACCAGACCTACAGAGTTTACAGATATTCCCCAGTTGTGCTTTGTGCCGGAAGGGCAGCACATTATTCCAACGTAGAGAATGAGAGGAGCACATGCTTCGAATGATCACAGACTTCCCCCACAGTAGAGAGGGAAGCCGGAGGAAGAAGGCTCGCCATCAAGGGTTTGGAATTAAAAGAGATTTTAGCCTCTTGATCATTGGTAAACAGCCTCTTTACACTCAGTTTTTTTCAAAACTTTTTTAGACATATGAATCCTGGAAATTTACGTGGTAGCTTTGATAAATATTATTTGTCTGTTTTATTCTTTTCTTTTCCCTTTTTCCTTCTGAACTTACTTTATCTCACCTCTACTCATATTATATCATCTCCAGTTTGGGACAAATTAATGGGGCATCACCAACAAGGCTTCCACTTTCTAAATTCTTTTGTAGAGAGCCAAATCATAGTCCAGACCCCGGAGGGAGCACATAGCAAGTGCTGAGCTACACCCTGTGGAAACTATGCTTTGAGCCTCCTACTCTGGAGTCAACCCCCAAATGGTTCAGCAACGCTGTGGTGTCTTCAGAATCCAGAAGTAGAACATACTGAACTGTATGAGGCAGCCAAAGAATTGTGTCACCTGCAAAGCCAACCTAATAAACTGGCATGGTGGCCTGTGACCATTCAGAGACTCTCACTGTGTCGATGAAGGGACTTTGTTGTTAACTGAAAATCAGCCTCTCCAAGAGAATCCATCACAAGTTCATCTACTAATCCTCCAATTAGAAGGTTCAGATTGCTAAACTGTTTTCTCGGGGCGCATGGGTGGCTCATTCGTTAAGTGTCTGCCCTCGGCTCAGGTCATGATCCCAGGGTTCTGGGATCGAGCCCCGCATCGGGCTCCCTGCTCAGCGGGAAGCCTGCTTCTCCCTCTCCCACTCCCCCTGCTTGTGTTCCCTCTCTCGCTGTCTTTCTCTGTCAAATAAATAAATAAAATATTTAAAAAAAAATAAACTGTTTTCTCCACTGGCCAGAGCTGTTCCATTTTTGCAAAGGGACAACAGAGGGAAAGACATCAGGAGCTACAACTTCAATTTCAAAGGGAGGAAAAATATCTATATAATAAGGAAAAGGGCATTTTCAAGGAATTACATCCCCATCAGTTCGCTCTTTGTGAAGAGAACTAAGAAATGGACAAAGAAAATGTACTCCTATGCCTTCTAATTCCTGTGATGGATAAGGCTCCTTGGGACCCCAGCAGGTGTGGAACAAGTCACATTAGCTGAGAGCAAGGGCTGAAGTTCAAAGCCTCCAGAAAGAAGTGACAAAACTAATAGCACTCCTATGCAGGACACAAGTCTGGCCACTTGCTGTTCCATGGCCCCCTCCTCCTGCTCCAGGAAACAGAAGCTAGAACCACAGAGGGTCCCCACATACGCTTTGGAGTGGACAATGCTATTGAAATCTCTGCTCATCAACCGTGGATGTGATGTTGGGCATTTACCAAGCCTCCTGTGCCTCAGCGTTGTCATCTCTAGGATGGGCATCATGAGTGGTATCCACTTTCTTGCCATGAGAATTATATGTTAACACATTTAATTACTAAGAACAATATCTGGCATATAGTCAGGACCAATAAACTGTTGTAATTCTTCTTTCACAGGTCTTACAGCTCCTGATACGTTATTTTAAGAGGACAATTTAGAAGATAAAAAAAAAGTGATCTCTCTAAAGACATGGACTTGGATACCCAGAATGTCAGACTAGAAAGGATCCTAGACTCTGTCGACATCTTCACTGCCAAGTAGGATGGCCACTCCCACACGTGGTCACTGAGCACTAGCATTGTGGCTAGGTTGAACCGAGATGCAGTCTTAGTGCAAATACCCACCAGATTTTTAAAACTTAGTACAAACAAAAGAACAGAAAACACCTGTTGAATAGTTACTTTTATATTGATTGCATGTTGAAATGGTGTCTTGGATACATTGAGCTGAATAAAATATATCATTAACTTCTCTCTGCTGTGACTCAGTTTTTAATTTCTAGTACACTGAGAGACAAGAGAAAGCAGTCATTATCACCCATGCCACATTTTGAAAAGATGCTGAATTTTCTAGAAATGTCTTTTAAACCTTCACCTAAATAAAAAGAGACTCTCTGACCCCTTTATTATCAAAGTTGTAACCCTCCGCAGCATACCACATTGTGACAAATCTGGAGATGAATAGCACAAGAATGAAATTCTTCTTATTGTCCACTGGGTTCAACAGGCCCTGAACTCTCCAGATAATAAAGAAACTTAAAAATCTCTCAAACCCCTAAGTGCACACAAAGGCAATCATTCCAAGAAAATAGTTGAGGACAGATGGCTTTGTTCATAGTCTGGTTATACAAGAGTAAGCTAAATAGAACATGCCAGTATCTGCACCACGGGATAGGAGAAGTGCCCCAAAATCACCCCCAGTGATTCAGAGAGACCTGGAATCTTTAAGTCAGTCTTCCTCTCTCCCAAGGAGGTGATTTTGTATTTGGTGGGTCCCAAGTATTTGAATTGGAGGATACTATTGGGGAGGGAAGTTGTCTGTGGCTGGTCATCTTGGGTGAGGATTCCTGGGTGAAGTCCACCAGGAGAGCTCATTGACCAGATCACAGGGGGAGCTTCAGGTCAGTGTCCAAGTATCTGAAACAAAGGCCCCTTCCAGACACAGGTGGAGGATCCATGGTTGAGGGACAGAGTGGACAATATTTCCATCAGGAGCGAGCTTTCTCATTCTGGGTGATTATCTGAAGGGGCAAAGGTTGCCTTGGGTTGGAGATTCAGTGAGATGCAGGAAGTAACCTGGCCATTGAGGGAGAACACCAGATCCACAGATTTCTGGCTGAAATCCCCTTGTAGGAGCTCCTGTGAGCTGGGGGATGCTCCCTGCAAGGAGAGGCACACGATGGGTGGGCTGCAGGTGCTGTGGTGGGCAGAGTCCAACAGAAGTCAACACTCGAGAAAGAAGCCACAGAAACACAGAACTCACCACACATTTTGCCTATAACAGACCTTGGAGTGGCTTGGACTTCTGAGAACATACATATGATGGAAGGAACAGAGGCCAAGGACTCTGGAAATATCCTTCTTGATGTGTTCTTTCACAGACAACTAGGTATTCAGGCCCATTCCTTGTTTGCACTCCCTTTCCAACGTCCTTAACAGAGTGGTAATTCCACGCAGTTTCAGACAACTCCCAATCAAAGAAGATGATCCGTTCTATTTCTATAGAAGCTTTAAGTGTTAGAATGGTCTGCAGACTTCTGGTTCCATTCCAGGAGTATAAGCCTATGAATCTGCAGTTTTCTCAAAATCATATTTAGCTATACTTTTTCCATGATATTATACAACATTAAAGTGTCCACTCAATATTAGATATCTCTTTCATCAGTCAAAAGAACAGGCATTTATTGATCATCTATTGTGGGGATTTCTGAGTAAATATACAAGGAGCCTACACATTGTGATTAAACATGAATTCTGTGTGCAGGTGAAAATTGCTTTAACTAAAAAAAAAAAAAAAGAATTTATACTATTTATTCTCTGTGTGTGTGTGTCTCTCTGCCTCTCTCTAGATTAGTTTATAGGTTATATATTAGTTTATAGGCTATATATTCTAACCAGTGATACAGTGGGTGCTCAGACCCTCTCCTCAAACATCTCCATTTGCTTTTGGAGGAAGGACATCCCCAGACAAGTCTCTCTAACCACCTCATAACACCAGATCATGCCCTCAGCCTGGATTTAAGGTAATGCCTCCTTGTTCTTTGTTGCTCATTACTGCTTCCAGATCATGCACCTCCCTCTTTCCTGGCTCCCCCAACTTTGAATCTTATATATCAGGATATACTCCCTTATCTCCCACCCTGTTATTGTCTTCTACCAAACCCTGGACTGACCCTTAATTCCATGAAGATTTTAACCCTGCTCAGTATCACTCACCTGCTCTCCCCAACACTACCACTGCCGTAACTCTTCACTCTTTATGAAGATGACTCTTCACTTCTTTGGTCTCTGTCCTCCATAATCTCTGCCCCACACAAATTCTGTGCCTCCCTTGTATGGTCAAACCCCTGATCTTGTTGTTTCCGAACACTGCAATACCTATATAATCTCAACGTCAAAGAACTCTGGTCTCCAACAACCATCCTCTGAGATTTCTAGCTTACTCCTCTGCAACCCCACACCAGAAGTCCTTTGACCTCCCAGGACCTCAAATTTGTTTGTCCCTCCCATATCTTCACTGCCCCTCAGCAGTCCTGTGCCCTAGCCTTAGTTATTCATCATGAATTCTGTGGTCTGCCATTTAATCAAGGCGTTGCATGTACTCCCCAGCTCGCTCTGGTCTTGTTTTCTCAAAGGAGAAACAACCACAATATAAACGGAAACACAAAGCTCCCTGCCTGAGCCAGCTCGGCATCAGCAAAGCTGAAAGAGGCTGGACAAAAGCACAGAAACACTTTAAATTCATGATTTCTAATATCAAGCAGCTGGTAGCGCTTCCTGGTGATCCTAATTTCTCTCTTCCATTCACTCAGTCTCTTATCTCCTCTTCCCTCAAACTCCGACACTTCTTCCCCCTACACTGCCCACCCAGGCTTCCCGATTCACTGAGAGACCTGTACAACTCTGCCTGCCACTCCACCCTCCCTCCTGGTACTGAGATGACTTGTCCTAAAGCAGGTCCTCCAACTGCGAGCCAGAGCCCATCCTTCTTTCCCAACTAAGGAACTCACTGCAGCAATTCTCCCCTTCTTCCTACTTCACCAGTTTTTCTCTACTGGATCATCTCCATCAGGACACAATCTCTGGTTTCACACATCTTTAGAAAAAATCTATAGCTGTCTCTTGACTCCACCTTCTGTCCCAGACACCATGTGATTCCTCTGTTCCCCTCAAAGCAAGCTCTTCCACCACTGCCTCTAGTACCTTCTTGCCTCTCTTCCATGAATCTACCTGTGCCCCAGCACACTTACTCTATCCTGGGCCTCCAGTGAGTTCTCCATTGCTATAGCCACTTGTCCAATCTCAAACCTCTCTTTCATTATATTTGATAGGTTATCACTCATCCTTCTTCAGAAATGCCTCTTTCCTTGTCCTCCAGGATGCTCACCTGCATTTCCTCTGCTGCATCTTAATTGAAAAATTCTGCTTTGCTGGTTTTTTCTCATCCCTCTCAACTTCTAACTCCTCGAACCCCTGAGGGATCAGTCTGTGAGCCTCTTACTGTTTTCATCTACCCTCACTTGGGGATCTCATTCACACATGTGTCTTTACTATCTATACCCTGACAACTAATAAATTTATATCAAGCCTGAACTGAGGGTTGCTGGAGTGGGGGGTGGGGTGGGAGGGATGGGGTGACTGGGTGATAGACACTGGGGAGGGTATGTGCTCTGGTAAGCGCTGTGAATTGTGCAAGACTGTTGAATCTCAGATCTGTACCTCTGAAACAAATAATGCAATATATGTTACGAAAAAAGAAGAAGAAGAAGAAGAAGGTAGCAGGAGGGGAAGAATGAAGCGGGGGAAATCGGAGGGGTAGACGAACCATGAGAGACGATGGACTCTGAGAAACAAACTGAGGGTTCTAGAGGGGAGGGGGGTGGGAGGATGGGTTAGCCTGGTGGTGGGTATTGAGGAGGGCACATTCTGCATGGAGCACTGGGTGTTATGCACAAACAATGAATCATGGAACACTTCATCTAAAACTAATGATGTAATGTATGGGGATTAACATAAGAATAAAAAAAATAATAATAAAATAAAAAAAAATTTATATCAAGCCTGAATCTCTCCATGGAACATTAGATTCTAAATCTCACTCTCTTCTGAGCTTTTGCACTTTAAGTACTTTTTTTTTTAAGATTTTATTTATTTATTTGAGAGAGAGAGAATGAGAGAGAGCACATGAGAGTGGGGAGGGTCAGAGGGAGAAGCAGACTCCCTGCCGAGCAGGGAGCCCGATGCGGGACTCGATCCCGGGACTCCAGGATCATGACCTGAGCCGAAGGCAGTCGCTTAACCAACTGAGCCACCCAGGCGCCCCTGCACTTTAAGTTCTAATGAGCACCTCGAACATAACATGTTCCAAAGCCCCTGATTTACCACACACACACAAAATGGTTTCTGCAGAATTCTTCCCCATATCAGTAAAAGACAGCTCCATTTCCCAGTTGGGTAAACCAAAAACCTTGGGATAATTCTTGATTCTTTTCTTTTACATCCATAAGCAATTCATCAGCAAATCCTGCTGGCTTTAGATCATGACTACATCCAAGATCCCCACTGCCTGCTCTGAGTTCCCACTGTCTCTCCTCCAGACCATGGCAGTGGCCTCCAAACTGGTCTTCTACACATTGGCCCCTTACATGCTATTCCTAACCAACAGCTGGAGTGATCCTTTCAGGGAGCAAGTAAGATCATGACAAGATTCTTCCCAATACCCTCTGAGGCTGCGCATCTCACTCAGAGTGAAAATCAAAGTCTGCACAGTGACTTCTGTGGCTCCACACAACCTGGCTCCCTGTTACCTCTCTCATCTTATCTACTGTCTTCCTCCCCTAAGATTTTCCTACCCTAGGCACCCTGGCCTCCTTGCACTTGCTGAAAATGACAAGCATGCTCCAACCTCAGGGCTTTTGTACTCTCTATGTCCACTGCCAGGACACAGATAGATACGCTTGCTTTTCTCATACCCCCTGTCACCCATGTACTACTTTATTTCTTTCCATGACACTTATCATGAATATTATATTAAATGTAATAAAATATAATATTATCTTTGGTGTATTAGTCTCTCCAACTAGGATGTATTTTTCTCCACTAGGATTTGGTCCTCAAGATGGATTTTAATCTGTTTTGTGCACTGCTGAATCCCCAGCACAGAACAGTATCTCATATGCGGGAAGCACTTACTAGATACTTGCTTAATTAATTAATGAGTCACTTCATACCACATTGTCATCCAGCTTATGCATAAACTCTCCATGAACAGATATTCACCACCTCCTTACATAACCTCTTCCATTCTTAGAGAATTCTGTCGTAAACTCATTGCAAAAAGTCCATCATGTTTACTTCTGACCAATTGTTCATAGGCCCATTTGTAACAGTCATACAGGGTAAGATTAATCCCTCCTCCTTCTGACCTTTGGTAAAAGCCTGGTGACTATCATCAGTAAGGCTGTATAAAGAATTGTGAAGAGAAGACACAGAACAAGAAGCAATATGAACAACATAACACCTGGGTTGTGCCATAGTTTCTCTTACCTGGGATATCATCCTCTTCCTCACCAGTAGCCACCTGTCTGTTTTTGATCAAGAAAGCACATTAATTTCTCAAAACACTTTTTGAGTTAGTTCATCGTCAATTCTCTTGGCTCACTGAAGGCTTCCACTGGATATTGTCTGAAACAATCCTCCTAGCAAATTAAAATGCAAAGAAAGTAAATCTGAAGCCAATGTCTGAAAATGAAGCTTCCATAAAATAAGCAAGTAGCAGTAAAAGAAGGAAAAAATAGTGAAAAATAATGACAAAGGATTTCCAACGTTCAGGCCTCCATAAATATTTACAAAACCATGGTAAGTCCTAAGACGAAGCATGGGATAGTATGGATTCTAGAACTCGTTCTCAGTATTTAAATTCTGTCTGTGCCCCCCCCATCCCCGAAAACAATGATCCAGTTGGATTTCAGAATTACTGTGGACCAATGAGTTGTGTGTGTCTCCCTTTTACCCGTTTTTGAATAAGATAGTCTATAGCAGCTATTCCACGCTTATCCTACCTTTGTATGTTGGGTGCATGGTGGGAGCAAGGATGAATGATAACTCTTCATAGGTCTGTAGATAAAGAGGTACTATACTCCAGGACTGAAGAGCCTCATCCACACTGAACTTGATTCACATAAGATCCTGGATTTGGAGCTGATGTTATAAAGGGTTGAGACCCGGAGGGCCCTGGAAGGGGTGATTACGTTTTACACATGGAGAGACATGAATCATTGGTGCACAGGGTGGTACGTGTGAGCCAACTCCCAGATGGCCTCCAGTGATCATCCCTCCTGGGACTTCTGCCTGTGCGTCCCCTCACACATGGAATCAGGACTAATCAGGGTGGAGAACGGTAAAAGCATATGATTTCTGAGCCTAGGTCATAAAAGGCATTGCTGCTTCCACCTTGGGCCTTTGAATTGCTTACTCTAGAGGAAATAAGACACCAGGATGTGATGCCACTACCAGCCTATGACAAGTCCCAAGAGGAGAGAACTGAGGTGACCTGTCTGCGCCAACTCACCAGCAAGGTGAGCAAACTCTCCAGCTCAGCCAAGCCCTCCCATGGCAGCAACCTGGCCAAATATTACTCTACAATGATGCAAAAAATTAACCTATAAGCAGATATGTACAGACTAATAGTGTAATAATTGAGGCAGTTATTATAATTAAAAATAAAACTAGTTCAACAAACACTGAGCATCCACTTGTGGCAGATGATACTATAAAATGGGATGTGTTCCCCACATTCAGAATCCTATGACCTTGCCAGAAAAACAGACAGATAGGAGGTCATTAAATGTAGTCCAGTATAGGCTTTCAGAGAACACTATGGAGTAGGGGAGAAGTCTATGTCCAGGGTTTAGAAGGGTTCCCTGTGTAGCTTATGGCCAGCTTGGGCCTGTTGAGTGACTCAGCCCAACAACTAGATGGCCTCCTGCATATTGATTAGGCTATTGATTTTTGCTCAGCTTGCCATGGGAACAGCCTGGAAAGAGGACACTAACTTCATCCAACAAAGTTGGGGCTTTAAGGCTCTGTAAGAAGGGTGGTAGTTACGTTTAACCTTAATAATAAGACACTAGACTAGCAGAAAGAGGGGGAAAGAGTATTCCAGCCAGGAGGAACAGCAGACAGAGAGCTGAGAGATGGGAAAATACACAGTGCTTGAGAAAAGGAAGACTGACCTGTGCATGGAGCATGGGGTGTATAAGCCGGGGAAGGGATAGAGAGAGCCTGGCTCGGGGACAGAGGGAGTCCTGCAGCAGTGGGTGCTGGAAGTTGCATGTTTTATTGTAGGTCTGAGGAGCCACTTGAAAATGTTTAAGTAAATGTTTCAGGGTCACATATGAGTTTAGAAAAGATGGTTGGTCCTTGAGTATAAGAGGAGAGGGGTGCCTGGGTGGCTCAGTCAGTTAAGCATCTGACTCTTGGTTTCAGCTCAGGTTATGATCTCAGGGTCATGAGATTGAGCCCCACTTAGGGTTCCGTGCCCAGCACAGAATCTGCTTCTGCTTGAGATTCAACCCCTTCCCCTGCTCTCACTCTATCTTAAATAAATAAATAAATAAATAAATAAATAAATAAATAAATAAATAAATAAAATCTTAAAAAGAAAGAGATGGATTAAGGGCGCCTGGATGGCTCAGTCAGTTAAGCATCTGCCTTCGGCTCAGGTCATGATCTTGGGGTCATGGAATCGAGCCTGCTTCTCCCTCTCCTCCCTGCTTGTGTTCTCTCTCTCTCTCACTCAAATAAATAAATACAATCTTAAAAAAAATAATGGATTAGAGGAGAGAGGGCAGGGGACCAGGGAAATGAGATCAAATCCTGCTCTAGTGACCCCTGTTCCTATAAGTGAGGTCGGTGTGTCCAGTTGCCACCGCAGTGGGAGTTGAAGAGAGACAACATCAGAGGGACTGATGTTTTCTCTCTTCAATCAATCCTAAGGCAGATCAATCAATCCTAAAGCAGCAATAATCTTACCATGCCCTGGGGGGAGAGAGCAGGCCCTGGTCTTCCACAATAGTGCTCAATTTAATATTTTCATCTTATGATTATCTACTAGCGTATTTCCCTTCATGTTTTAGTATATGGTAGACCAGATCTCTAGAAATTTTAAAAGTATTGGTGTTTAAGTATTGCTCAGGTTTAAAGAGAAAGTTGTTGGGTTTTTTTTAAAGATTTATTTATTTATTTTAGAGGCTAAGAGGGACAGACAGAGAGGGGGAGAATCTTCAAGCACACTCCCCACTAATCACGCCAAGGCGAGGCTCGATCTCATAACTCTGAGATCATGACCTGAGCCCAAAGAATCCCACACTTAACCAACTGAGTCACCCAGGCATCCCCTAAAGAGAAATTTTTAAACACAAATTTAACCCATATTAAGGACTGCTTAGTGTCAGTGAGAAAAGTTATAATATAAACCTATTTTTCTTCTTTTCTTTGACCTGAGCTTACAATTGTACATTTTTAAAAAGAATAATCTGGGCTGAGGTATTTAGTTCTCAGCATTTCTCATCCCTTTCACTTTTCAATGTGAATATTCAGGATAATTTCCGCCCAGGCTCCATGTTTGTCCCTGAGCCCCTCAGTGGCAGGCAGGGGCTGGGGACTCAGACTGCATGCAGACCAGAAGGGACGCACTGCACTGGGACAATCCTGTGACTCTGTCCAGCACCAGCCCCCTCCCCATTGTCCGCCCTCTTTCTGTCCAGGGCTGTCTTTTCTAGCAGAAGCTCATAGAGCAGAAAGAACTGCATCTGCTTGGACTATGCTGAGTGACAGTCAGTGACACGTAAGACAAAGCCCAAATATTTAGTTCTTTAAAGTTTGAAAAAGATGCCTACTTCCAAGTGTTTACAGCTGAAACCACAGCCCTGGTTTCTCCACTATCACCAATAAATGAGTCCCCAGAACATACAATGGAGTAATAGGTAACAAGTAATTGTCAAGGCCTTCCTCGGCATTCTGGAGGCAGGTCACATAAAGATGATTTGGGAACACAAAAAAACAACCTGTTGGGAGTTTCTTCTATAAACTGACAAAGGAAAAAAATGTGTTTGACTTTGAGTCAGGAAACTTGATATTAAGGTTTAACTAGATGAGTGGATTGCTGCAGAATCAAAGATAATCACTTAAGCTGAAAAATCCAAAAATTTAAAAAATAACTGGTATTCATTCATTCATAATGGCCACAAACACAAGTATGCAAAAAAAGAAAAAGTGTAACATTATGTGTCTGTACTTAAGTTATCTCAAACCCAGCTCCCTCCATGTGTCAAAGAAGTTAGTACAGGTAACTCCAGATGAAACAAGTCATTTCCTCCAAAATCCCCTCTCTGGGGATCTGCCTTCACCTTCTCATCAGGGCAGCACATATACCCTGGGGCTTTCAAGGAACCAGGCATGGGGAAGGGGTGGACCTGGGTCTCCGGAGTCACTTTGCATCACTTGCACTGTGTTCTGGTGGTCACACACCAGCACCTCCTTCAGTGTGGGAGGAGGGACCCCCAGTGTGACTGTCAGACAACATGGTTCACGGGGGCCATCTGGAAAAGTGGCTAGGAGGAGGTTAGTAGGCACTTGCTGAACAGTGGTGGACGCACACACACAAAAAGTATCACAATTAAGGGTGTACAGACATGGGCTTGGGGTGGGGTCTTGGTTCCTTTGAGTAAGAGGGAGGTTTGTTATAGAGCACAGCAAACACTGATATCGGGAGAAGCTAACCAACCCTCACCAAGGGAATGCCACATAGGAAGCCAGTGTAATTTAAAGAGAGAATTCATCTATTTTTTGTAAATTTGCTAATACTGCATTAGAGAAGGAACTATTATTATAAACTCCTCCCCAATAAAGGACTAAATAACTAAAATATTTCTCCAGCTCTACAGATGAAAGTTAACACCAGATGGAAATATCAGGGACAACTGTGCTATCACCAGAAAGCGAGGGGCCAGACCCGTACCCAACATTAATGAGATCCAGAAAGGGTCCCAGTGATCACTTGAGCCAGTGACTGGTTTATTTGGAAACCTGTCATTATGTCTCTATCATAGACCAGTAAGGTGTCTACTGGAGATATCGTAAAACATGCTGCCCGCTATAAATTAGCCACAATAAACAGATCAATTTCTCCCCATTTTCCTCATCCTTTGGTAGTAATTGGACTCAGGAATCACTCCAGAAACCTCAAAAGCCTCATGGCCTTCTGTTAAATCAGCAGATATCTAAATTCTCACAATTATGGGCTGAATGCCAAGAGAAAAAGAGTAATTCCAAAAACGGTCTAAAAGCACTCCCTTGTTTAACTTGGCTGCCCGACAAATCAGTTCATGTCCAGCAGAACCAAAGCGACACTTTCAGGGAAGGTGGGAGCCGCTGACTAGCACAAAGCACCCCCAGGCAAGAGTGTAAACCAGGAAGGAAAACGCTCCTTGAGAAGGAATCACAGGAAGCAGAACCTCCGTGGGCAGTGGGAACAGTGTCAAACTCTGGGGAAGGGCCAAGGAGCCCTGAGGCCCCCCCAGAGGAGCAGGCTCAGTGTGGGCCCTGGACGCCCCCTGCCCGCACTGGGTCTGGAGGGGGCGTGGGTGCACCCTGCTCCCCCGAGACCCAGGGACGCGTGACAAGCACAGGACCAGGGGAGGGTTAGGAACCTTCACAGGAGGTAAACCCGCACCAGGTGTGCTCCCAGATGACCCGGTTTCAGGGACTGGACTCAGGGTGGATTTGGAAACACAAATGAGGAAATGGAATCATGAGAGACCCACAGTCCACACACTTCAGATGGAATCATGAGAGACCCACAGTCCACACACTTCAGATGGTTGTGGTTCTGCTGGTTCTGGACGTGCAAGGACAGTCGTGTCCTCACAGGGTGTTTCTAACCGCCTCGCACCATCTTGGGGGAGTTTAACGAAGAGGAACGGATCATGAGGGCACGTCCTCACCTCTGCACCTCTGGGGCACGGAGAGCTGCCAGAGGCTGGCCCTGGGGCGCATTGCTCTTTTCCCCAAAGTCCTCTTTGTGTGGATGAAGGGACACTGTGTCACCTCCCAGGGAGGATGTGCCAGGTCTCTACACACCTTCAGGGACATCACCTTCCTTCCTCAACCAGGCGCCGGGAGCCTGGGAGGGAAATGGCACATCTGGGCACAACCGGACCTCTGGGGACACCACAGGCCCAGGACACAACCTGAGGGCGGCCCCGAGCTCCCTGTGCAAACCCAGGAGGGGTCTCGGCCCTGGGGAGGCCCACAGGGAACCCAGGCGCCACGACCTCTGGCTGTTATGAATCAGGGTTCTTTCCCCATGATGTCACTGCAGCCAAGCGTCCAGGATTCCCAGGATTCCAGAAGAACTGCAGTGTGGGCTAGACCCCACACTGCCCCAGGGGCCTCTCGACCTGGTTTCAGACACTCCGTGACTTACAGCCTGGTGTTAACTTCATCTGCTCGGGTTTCAGCCTCCTCAACACCAAGCGCCGGGTTCAGACTAGCAGATCTGACCTTCGGTGGCATGTAGATGAGCCCATGATTGATCACGGAGCATCGGCAGAATATTGTCTATTTCATTCATGCATCACTGGCTTATTCCACGTGTGTCTTTAAAGCCTGATGTGTGCCAGGACAGTGGGACGACAGAACAATGCCTGGTCCCCACACAGCCCCCACCGCATGAAGAACCAGAGGCGACTGCCTTGGATGATGTTGACATAGTAAAGGGAGTTAAGGTCCAACGTTTATTGGAAAAAAGAATGACCTTCACAATGGGACATCATTCGGTTCCCCACACCCACAGCACCGTCACAAGGGCGAGTGCGAGCAGGTGTTTCTGCACACCGCTCTGGGAGCTCACACACGCGGCTCCCCGGCTGAGCGGCCAGATTCCAGTCTGCCACCTTCTCTGTCCCACTTCTGCCGGGCTCTCCAGCCCGGAGACAGCTCCAGGGTCCCGCTCAGAAATCAAGACGTCTCCACGATCCCCCCAGACTGAGACTGTAATAAAAGCATGACAAACACCCTAAGTGACACACAGCTTGTCCCAGCCACGGCCACGTGCAGCATTGCCTTCCATCGCCGCAGAAATGCGTGAGGCGCACAAATGAGGACGATTGAGGTGCTGGGAGTTTAGCTAATCTTCTCAAATTTTCTCCACTGGTAAATGGTGTCCATGAATTTCTTGCAGTTGGAAATGTTGTCCTGTTTGTTGAAAGGAAGGACATCAACCGCTCCGTGGGCTTTACTCAGTGAAGGACATTCCACAGGGGCCCACCATGTCGGGCTGGTGCCATCGGTCCCACTGATCGTGAGTCACAGCAGAGCGGCTTCTTGTGACAAAGCTTAGCCGAGTCCCTCAAGGCAGCCCCCTTGGTGGGTATGATTCACGACTTCCCAATCCTCAGGGCTTCCGCCTCGCGTTGCCTTCGCTTCACTTGCAGATTGTAAGCTGCTCGATGCTGGGCGTGTTTGTCACTTGCTCTGCTCTGTGACGTCCCAGCTCTGCACAGAGTGAGCTCCGGTGACCGTCATTCAATCCCATGGGCAAAGGTCTAGAGAGAGACCCCACTTCACAGAGACCAACACTCTCAGCTTGTCAGACCACCAGGGAGAGATCTGAGAACTGCAGACTTGCAGTAAACAGGGAGGAAGGAGCTCAGGGTTTTCTCTGCTTGGCTCTCAATGCCCACCCCCCCCCCTTTTTAACACACAAGGGGAAAGACAAGGGAGGAAAAGGGCTGGGGACGTGCTGGTGACCACCCCGCTGGTGGGGGCAGCTGGACCCTGATGCATGGCTCCTCTTGACCTCCCGGGGACCCTGTGCCTGCTCTTCCACATACCCCACCGTGGTTGGAATGACAACATTTATCCATGAATGTGCCCTTGAGCTTCTCAGAGGTCCTTGAGGAAAAGCCCTTCACCACCTCGGACCACGGATTTCCTGCAAGGGCAGGACCACTTGAAACCGAAAGCCAAACACTGACCTGAGACAAAACTGCAGAGGCCACTTACTGCTCGGGTGCGTCAGCAAATGCGTGTCTCGGGTGCCTGACAGGAGAGCCCAGCGGAGGCAGCTGACATACATTCTCTCCCACCCTCCTAGGAGGATGCTCAGCGGCCCAGGGAGAGTGGCCGCGAGGGAGGGAGCAGGGTCTCAGCGGCCCTCGGTGCTGTGGGGGTGACACGGCCAGTCTGCAGGTTGTGCTGGGCCCCGAGGCCGGTGAGGCAGCGGAGCAGGGCAAGTGTGAGTGTGCGTGTATGTGTGTGCAAGTGTGAGAGGAGAGAGCTTGTGAATGTGTGGGAGAGTGTGTGGGTGTAAACGTCCACTTGTGGGTGTGGTGTGTGACTGTAAACACACGTCTGTGGGTGTGTTGTGCGTGTGTGCGTGTGAGCACACATGTGTGTGCCATGTGAGTGTGTAGGAGTGGGAGTGTCAGGTGAGAGCTCACGTGAGGACGGATGGTTGTGTCCCTGTGTAGGGAGATTGGGGACTGGCTCAAAGAGGGATGTGGAGAGTCTGAAGCACTTTCCAGGGAAAACAGGGACACTAGCACTTGCCCTCCCCTGCACACGCGTGTCTTGCTGACGCGTCACAGCGCCCCAGGAGCTGGAACAATGACATGGCAGCCCTTCGGAACGAAAATGAGATCCCCTGTAAATGCAACGTTCTCACTGTTCTCTTACCCTTGCCCTTCACTGCCTTCCTCCTGGCGGCTCCTCTGCTTTCTCGTGTGGGTTTGCCGTATCAGGGAAGAGAGAATTGGCCAGAAACCCCTGTGCAGATAGATCTCCTCTCCCTGTCACTTCTTTTCCCAGCCCGTCCTTTAGTTCCCTCAGACTTTCCGAACATAGGAGGCTGATCACATCAGGTCAATAACTTTCCAAGAGAAATGATTTGGAAAAAGTCTGCTTGCTAATTTAAGATCTGCTTCCATACACCTGGTAAAGCAACTTAAATAACAAAATCAGCAGAAGAGCACAGAAGGATTTCTGAATTTGCTGTTTCTGTTTTGCCCTGAAGAAATCCCCGTAATTGGGCACCGAGAGCTTGTTTGAAAGTCCTAACCAAGCAGCGTGGCTGCACCATCTTCCCTCCCAGGAAGAACATTCCTCCTCCACAGGGGAAGGTCTGCCTTGCACAGGAGGCTTGGAAGGGCTGCCGTGGAGCTGGGGCGGGGTGGGGGGGTATAGCTCATAGCCCTATTCTGCCAAATCTCTCTGAGAAAATGAGTGGTGTCCGCTCACATGTCCCAGATCAGCTTTTTTCAGTCCAGAAGGAAACACTCACTTAGAAAGAAGCCAAAGATGCCCTAACAAGAAAGAGGACAGACGGTTGGAACATTCCATGGATGAGAACCTGGGGCAGGGAGTCAAGACCCAAGTCTTCATCTTTAGTCTTTCATCTCCAAATGTTCGAGTTAAAAAATCTTGACATCCCATATAGATACATTCAATGATTAATCTGAGAAAACTTGTCTTATTCTGTGAGCACCAATGATCACATTAGGAAGCCTGTTTCCTACTGACTTGAGACCCTAAGAGCTGTCCATTGTAGCACCTCAACGTGCCTGAGCTACGGCCCCAGCAAACAGGGATGGAGACCTTGTCTCTGGTCCATTCTGCCACCTGTATAGTGACCACTGCTGCTGTTCTGTCAGGGATGAACTTCATGGGGAAAGGACAATCAGAGCAAAGTCAGGGGGTCTTGTCTTTCCTAAACTGTGCCCTCACTCTGATATTACATGGTAATAACTCATTTTTCTCTTCTGAAAAATGTAAATAATACCTGTCCTTCACTTAGTAATACCAATATATATGTAATAAGATATCAAAATGATGGAGCAAATTGGAAGAAAATCACCTATGATATATCCCTTTGTGGATTTTCTTTTTTTTGTGATCTTCCAATTTTAAGAGTAAACCCAGAGCCAAAGGGAAAATGCCTGGTAATACTGCAAAAGACACTTTACTGTCATTTCTAACATTTTAGGAAGCCGAGAGACTTTCATTTCCGAGAACAGCACCTGCGGCAGGGACTCTTGCCTGTGAGCTTTTCCTACTGACTTAAAATAGAGACCTGGCAGGATTTTACAACCTCTTGATTGAAGCAGGTGAGGGAGAGTGCAGTTCTACATATTAATGACACCTCTGGAAAATTATCTGGGTCACCGTGGAGGGCCCGTCTTAATCTTTCTACAGCAACACTGATGGACAGGCCCTGGTTTTCCTCCAGCTCAGAGAAGCAACCCAACATTCTCATCTGTTTGGCGTGTGCTACAAAGAATTGAGAAGGAAAGAGGGAAGACAAAAGCAGGATTCCACAGGGAGCATTAGAGCATTTTTAATTATTAGTCCATAGAGTCAGATGATGAAAATTCCTACATTGCTTTATGATGACCAGGCCTTGTGCCCAATGAGAAATGCATCTCCTTCCATAGAACCTAAGAGTAAGTGTCTCTGCTTAAGCTGTTTTTGATTCATTATTCGTTGAAAAGAAATTAGGTTGGGGCACCTGGCTGGCTCAGTAGAGAGTGTGACTCTTGATCTCAGGGTTGGGAGTTCGAGCCCCATGCTGGGTGTACAAATTATTAAAAAAAAAACTACAAATATTTGAAAAGAAATTAGGTTGTTGGTCCTTCATAAATGTTAATAAATCAATACATGCTATACGTAGAGAAAAAAACAAATGAATCTTCCAAAATTCTGGACTCGTAAAATATAAATGATGTGCTCTTGGTGAAACACTTGACAAGATCACAGAGATGTTGTTTCTGGAATGTATGGAGATTTTTAGCACATAGGCTAGAAAAGAAAGAAGAATCAAATTCAGATACATCAACTTTAACATTAAGTAAGGTGACATAAAGATGGAAAGCAAGCAGCTTAATTACCCGTTAATGAATAATAAATTAAATTTCCATTAAAAACAGACACATCTACATAATTAGAAATTAAAATAAAATTTTTCTTATATTGTCCTAAATGTATTACAATCATCTAAGTTTCTATTCATAGCCACTGGCTCCATATTATTTTGGGCAAGCTGATATTGGCTCTGTATATTCTGAAATAAGCAGCTACATTTGAAGCTTGTGGAAGGATCTTGCATCCTTGCCTACACTGAGAAAAACCATTGACCCTGAGGAGAATGTGCTACTCCTAAAACATGCCTTCTTCCTACTGCAGGTTTTAGCTAAGAACTTAAGATTGCTTTGTGGAAGGTGAACTGGACCACATGACATAGATCTTCCAAGAGCTCTAGAAGAGATACAAGAATAAAATATTTGAAAAAAATATATTTTATGTGGTAATTTCAAATAATACAAAAGATTTAACCTTTTTTTTTTCATTAAAAGTGTCTTCATTTGGAAAAAAATAGAATTTGTGTTTAGATTGATGGGAGTTAGGTAATACTGGATTACTTTTTAAATACATCAGGAAGGTAAGGGTGCCTGGGTGACTCTGTCATGTAAGCATCTGCCTTCAGTTCAGGCCATGATCAAGGGGTCCTAGGATTGAACCCTGCATCAGGATCCCTGCTCAGCAGGGAGTCTGCTTCTCCCTCCCCCCACTGGTGCACACATTCTCTCTCTAGTAAATAAATAAGAATCTTTAAAAATAAATAAATACATACATACATATATTGGGGAGGCTACAGGTCCCATTTTGAGTCCATTTACTTAGATTTCCTCTGTATCTCAACCCATGCCTTTACATATTTTCATATATGCATATTTATATAGATATTTTTTTAATTTTTTTATTTATATACAATATTAAATGAACACTTGATATGTATTTATAGATTGTACATATACATGCAGTGTATGGGTGCATATGTGTGAATGTCTAAAAGAATAGTCACTAAACTTGCCTGTGTACTGAACACTGAAATTTCCAGTGATTTGTTTCTTTCTTCTTCGTTGTTCTGATTTCTGAGATTTATGTATGCACAATAAGTGTGTATTATCTATGTCACTAGGTAAAATGTAAGATATTTTACTGACAATTTTATTGGAAAAAATGTAACTGCTTAATATGTGTGAAGAGATCAGGCTGTTTCTTCCTACGCATCTTTTTCTATAATATAATGGACTATATTAGGGCTTTTCAAAAATGAATGCCTTGCCTCTCACCCCCAGACACCACCTCCATTTTAAGTCAATAGGGGAAAACTAAAATGATTATAGTCTACATTTTATTTATCTTTATAGTGAACCACTTTATTTTTTTAAGTGCACAAACCATTTGCTTTCATAGTTGGCTGAAATCAAATATTTATCATGCCCTATGGATCATTCCTACAAACCAGGTTGATTTCTAAGAAACGTATTCTGATCTGGTCCCACACAAGATGGATGGCTCACTATCAGGGCTTGAAGCTAAGCCCTGATGCCTCAGAAATCTTCGTTCCAAATCAATGAGTAAAGAATGAGGGAACATTCAACACCCCTGCAAAGGAAGGCTTTGACTTTCCTGAGAATACAGAGAAATACCACCACCAACAAGAAACTTAAAACCCCATGCAATTTTAGTTTAGTCAAATTATTTTTTGCAGCCAACACCACAAAGGGGAAAGCACTCTGCAT
The DNA here is from genome assembly GCF_002201575.2 of Neomonachus schauinslandi. NCBI lineage: Eukaryota > Metazoa > Chordata > Mammalia > Carnivora > Phocidae > Neomonachus > Neomonachus schauinslandi. The sequence goes on from NC_058409.1 coordinate 144,721,150, forward strand.
GCTCCTCGTTTCCAGATCAGGGCACAGCATTCCCAATACTGGTTATGTTTTTTTTGTCTTTACTTTTTTTTTTCTTAATAAATTATTTTTTTCACAACTGTTTATAATTTTTATTCAGAATAAAATGCTGATTTTTACTCATTTGTTACAGAAAATTTCTAATGTAAATAACATCAGAGTAAAATAAATTGAATTCTATTTTTTCTAAAGCATGGCTTAGTGAAGGCAAAAAAAAACTTCTGCAAAGAGAAAATTGCAGCACTAAAGGTTACATGCAAAGGAACCATGAAAGGAAAAGGATAGAGAGGAAGTATTAAACATGAGAAAACCTGCCCTGAGCAAATACTGTACATTGATGTCTTGATTTTATAGCATTGCAGTATCATTTGTAAAAGTGTTTTACAAATTGTCTTCAATATTTTCAAAGGGATTCAACAGACTCAGGCAAAGTTGAGAGGACTACCCACCAGTGGAAGCTATGGCATTTGGTGCTGGCACCAGACTTGGCATCATGGCCTCAGATCCCGATTCTCTGCCCCACCAGAGGTCCTTCTCTGCGGTCACACAAGGGCGTGATGTCAGCAAGCTGCAGCCACAGCAAGTGACGTCACCCAGGAAAGGGTGAGGGCGGATCTTGGGCTCCAGCCTTGCTCCCAGAACTGAGGGCACACAAAGCAGTGTGGTCGTGGTACACACTGTTCTTTCTCACTGTGACAGGCAGTGGGGTGATGGTGAGACTCAGGTGTTGGGTGTCAGAGCCCCCCCCCACCCCGCACAATGCACCTGTTCTCCCACCTGGGCTCTGCATCAAATGGGGAGTAATGGGCAGATGCCTGATCTGATCGTCACACCCATTCCTGATTAAGGATGGGTGGGGGACACCAGCTGCTAGGAAAGGAGGCTGGCGAACCAAGGACCAGTGACTCTCCCTTCTCTGACCCAGGCCAAGAGAAGGACCTTCGGGACAGACACGCTGAGACAGGCAGTTGCCCCCAATGGGGACAGGGGACAGGACTGCACTGAGCCTGAAATCAGCTCATTCTTCCCGGAGTTCAGACACAGCTCTTTCCTGGGCACAGTGAGGAGAGTGGAGAAAAGCCAGATACCACACTAAGGGGGCACCTTTCCCAGAATGGAAGATGCAGGGTTGGCCAAGGTTTTGCCACCAGCACAAGGGCTTTAGGGTAGGGCACCCCTGGCCTTGACTCTGGACCCAAGACTTACCAGCCCATAGAGTGAGCAAGCCACCTGATTCTCGTGCAGTGCTGTTCCTCATACATAAATGCAGATGCAGTTAAATATGTGCATTAAGTAAGATGAGACCCATCCATAAAATACCTGGCTGATGCTTAAGTAATGGGAGCTGATATAAAAGCCCAATGTATATTTAGTCAGTTGTGGATTTTTTATAGTTATTCATATATTAACCAGTCAGATGTTAATATATGTTATAGCGCACTGCCAGTCCACTCCATCTGTCTGTAGTTATTCGGAGAAAAATCAAAACATCCAGAACAAGGATAATGGAATATCTTCAATCAAATGAAAGCAAGTAAGACTAGGCTATGTGAGATTTTCCTGAAAGTCCCTCTGTCAATTCTCCCTTCTTAATATGGCTCAAATTTGTTTATCTAATCCTCCAGATACAACCTTCGTACAGGCAGCTCTCACCCGGCCTAAATATTCTCCTGGGCACTGGTCTGCTTCTTCCACAATCTCTACTGCAGAAAATCCAGAGAGTTTTCTCTAAAGATGGAAATCATTTCAAGGATTTCCCAAATCTAGGCTCTGCTTCATTCTGCGCCCTTGTCAGAGATAGTCATTTCCTAGACTCCTGGCTTCAAATTGTCCATGTCTTCAGACTGGGTCAGTTTCTCAACAGCATCCTGCCTCTGGGGCTTTGCACTTCCTGATCTATACCCTGTTCTCCTCTCCTGTGCTGGTAGACTGTTAACAGTTTTTTCACATAAACAGGTATCTTCATAATTCAGATGAGATATGACCTTTTCAGGAAAGCTTTCCTTGATCTCCCCAGGCTGGAATAAGCACTTATATTCAAGGCATAATCTCACATTTCACACTACACGTAACTTAAGTTTTAGCTATCCCTCCCACCAGACTGGATGCTCCTCAAGAGCACAGAGGGAATCATTTCATGCCTATTCTCACTGCCAGATCCAAGCATAGGCACATACTGTGTGTTGGGTACACATTTCTCCAATTCCTCAGGACTGGGTGAATGAATGAACAAATGAATGAAATGCAAATGTATGATGTTACTTCAGGGACACTCCACTGCCCCTATTCAGTATTCCTACTGTCCCAATCCCTGCCTTTCTCATCCCACAGATGAGCCACTACAATCCTGTATATTTCACAACCCCTACTTTAATTAGTGGCACTCACTTCTTTATCTGGAATGACCAGGATGATACTCAAAGTCAAGGTCACCATGTGACATGATGGTGCAATCAGTAGATTCTCAGAGTAAAGATTAAAACTTGTAGAATCCACTTGGGGAGTTCCTTTGAGGATCTTTTTTTCTTAGGGTTTCTTCTTCTCTATTTTCTCTTCTTTGAGATTCTGTTTTTGTAATCCCTCCTTCTGCACATCATACCCATCCCTTCCTTTTTGGTTCAATGAACATCTCACTAATCTTTTAGCTTAGATATCTTCAATTATCAGTTATTTTTGGCCACTAAAAACATAACCAATGCCTGGAAAAGGCCCTATTTTTTTGGAATGTTACCAGTATCCAGGCAGAATCCAGAGGAAGGGAGGAAAGCAATGTATGATTTCAGCAAGCTGTTCAAGGAGAAGACTTCTGTCCCCTGAGATATTTTTCCTCTGGTGTTTCTCACATGATATCTCTCCACTCAACAGTGGAGGTACAGCAGAGCAATAAAGGCAAAAAGAGGCAGGAACCGTGGAGGTACAATAGGAGAACCTCGGTAAAAAGAGATTGCTGCATTCTGGGTGCTCTGGCCTTCCTGCCTTATTCAAAACCAAGTCTGTGTATCTTACACTTGGTCGAGAATGGTCCATTAGGTTCAGCATTCCCTCATGGGGCTGTTGGCCCACACTGAAAACAGTAAGCTAAATGTGCACTGGAAAACGTTCCTATCTCCTTCAGGGCCATGCAGCTAGTGGAGATTGTAAAGATCCTGGACCTCAGCCATTCATCGGTGTCTTTCTGTCATTGAGAATAAAAGCATCTGCCCTCAGATGAAGGCTCCTCCTTCAACCTGTGGGCTGGACTCCATTTTATCTTATCTTGGACCACCAGATGTGACGTCTATGCATTGTGTCCTCTATTTCTCCCTTTCTATTGCTTCCTTCCATGAACATAAAAACATACTCAACCTCTTACCACACTTAAAATAATTATTTCCTAAACCTTATTCTCCTTTCTCCTTATGCACCTGACCTATTCCTCTCTGTCCTTCCTGTCAAATTTCTAAGGTCATCTGTAACCAGTCTCTACTTCCTTCCCTTCTGTTCATTGATCAAACTGCAAATGCTGTGATTCCTATCTGCCCCCTGAAATCACTCAGGTTAAGGTCATCAGGGTCCTAATAGTTATTACCCAGTTTGGATTTTTTTCATTTGGGAGACATCTACTAATCCAGTTATTACATAAATGATCAGGGAGTGGGATCTCTTTGGCCTTTGACAATGATCTGCTATGATCCTCTTCTAGAACTTTTATTTACCTGACAACATTTTCTCCTGCTCCCTCCATCGGTGTCTCATACTTGCCCTTCCTCTTCTGTGCTCTTATACAAGTTGAGGTTATTTATGGATCCCAGTATCCATGTAGTTCCCAGGAAAAATTATTTTTCTCATGTCTTCAGCCATCAGTGACGAATGAATATCTGATTTCCTTCCAGAGGTTTCCATATACAACAGTTTTATCAGAATATCCTAAAGGAAATTTGAAAATTCTAAAACCTGATCTCATTATCTGGACCCGAACCTCTCCTCCTCCTACACAGCTTATATTACAAAAAATGATTTTGTTAATTAATTAGCTGTCAACTTTCTGCTAAGAAGTTCCTATAATATCGGGCGCCTGGGTGGGTCAGTTGGTTAAGCGGCTGCCTTTGGCTCAGGTCATGATCCTGGAGTCCCGGGATCGAGTCACGCATCGGGCTTCCTGCTCGGCAGGGAGTCTGCTTCTCCCTCTGACCCTCCCCTCTCTCATGTGCTCTCTCTCATTCTCTCTCTCTCACATAAATAAATAAAATTTAAAAAAAAAAAGAAATTCCTATAATATCAAAGTCCTTGTTAATCTGATAAACACAGTGTTATCTGAGGGTGGGTATGGAGCTGAGCTTGGCAATAATACCTGGGATGAGTTGAATATATCACATAATTAAGTGAGAATTTTGAATACTTGGGTACCAGGCAGGAGAAAGAAAGAGTGAGGAGGAGAGAAGAAGAGAGAAAACCAGGCAAAAGCGTGAGAAACAGGTACAAATTGAGATTAAGGAGTAGTGAGAAACTATCCAGTGTCAAGGTACCTGGAAAGAAGAACAGGTCATTGTGAGTTCTATCTCATGCAGTGTGCAAGGTAAGCCCTCCCAGTGACCTCCAGCTCTTTAGTAAAGAATCTTCTACTCTAACTAAGCAATTACCCTAGGTGGAGGAAATGAAGAGGCTAAGTCTCAGGTCCGAACTGATGACAGTGAAACAACATAAAGATAACCCTCTTAGAGGTAGTGCATTGAAGCCAGAGGAAAGAGGAAAATGTGGATCCTGCTGAAAATGTGAAAACACCTGGGGATATTTCAAACCTCCACCATTATTAGCATGAGAGTTTAAATCAATCTTTCCTGCATCTCAGGTTATTAGGAAATATCTGCTAACAAATGTTTCTCCATCAAGTAATACCTTTGTCATGATCTGCTCCTTAAATCAAACTAGTTCACAAATATTCACCTGTACCCTCTTCTGTCCTTCACCCTGAGCTGCTTTTCAGCCTGTTGGTCTTCAGTTCCATTCTTCACTGTTTCTGCACTCTATTCTCCATCATGGGATCCCTGTAAGCTGAATTTTCCACTCTCCCATGATAGCTTTGTTTTGTCAGGATCCCACCAATAGGAGGCTCCAAAAAAAAAGGAAAATTCAGGCATTTCTTCCCCTCCCTCTATAGTTGATGGAGTGTTTGGTAATGGCTGAGTGTCCCCTATATATCCAGACAGAATTCTCTTCTTGCCTCTGCCTCTGGGTGACCCCAACCCTGGGTTCTGATAAGTATCTCCGCCATATCCAGCTGGGGGAAAGCGAGGGTAGTAGCATTTTCTGTGGCTGGCCCTTTTCTGAGTTGTCCCTATGGATTCCTACTGAATTTCTCAATTTTTCCATCATTTTTGTAAACATCTCCTTGTATTGAACTCTCTTTGTTTGAAATTCTCAGAAGGGATTCTGTTTTCTTTGGTTCTAACCAAAGTACCAATGGGAAATATATACTACTATCTTCTCTCTTCTTCCATATGCCCATGTGGTCTTCTTTTCTTCTCTCTCTCTCTCTCCCCTAAATATTCCCCAGGAATTATATTAAATCAAAATAGTCCTAGAACTTAATATTATTAATAAATACATTTGAAGCTCAGGGTACAACAAATATTCTAAAGATATCAGGAATAGAAAAGGCTACACTATATATGTAATATTATCAGCAACTTGGACATGCATAACAAAGTCAATAAAACTATCAATGCATCTAATTACTTAACAATCATTTATTAGAACCTCCCCTGGGTCAGTAACTCTCTTTTGTTTCTCTAGGGGAGGGTTGGGGAGAAATTGTGGATGGAAAAAATCAGAGTACTGAAATGACCTGTTTTATGCTGAAGAGAAGCAAATGGTTGATTGCAGAGCCAAAGGGTAAACAAATAATTACTGTAACTTCTAAGCAGGCTCTCTACTCCCAGAGCAATGCCAGCCAGGGAGGGGCAGGCAGCCAGTGAATGCAACTTAATGCCCGCAAAAGCTCCCTTCAGTAAGGCTAATGGTTTCAAAAATATTTATTATCTTCTTGTGTTTATTCTGACTGCAATTCATTTTTATGCATCTTTTGTTTGGCTTTCCAAAGCGAGTTAGATAATCAAGCAGCCAATCCTGTAAACCCTGTGTTCTCATAGCTGTCAAGGACTGTGAGTCCATGTTTTTGTATTAATTTGCAATTATCATACAGAAAAGAAATGTGTACAGTGCCAGAAGTATCAGAATATCTCTATAGCAAGTCCTATTTTAAAATTCATTGCACCATGGGTTTCTTTTCCAATTCACTGAATATATCCCAGAGCAGAAATAAATTTAAATGTGATATTTCTTAGAATTATCTGTACACCACCAAAACACCCTACTTCATTTAATTTAAAATTGACTGCTATTTAAGCCATAATGCACATCTTTTATGAAACACTACAACATGAAGCAAACCTTAAAGAATCACAGATTGTTGGTGATGTCTTGTGGATCATCTCAGCCTCTGGGTTGACCCTGGAGAGCCAAACAAATCCTCATAATCTGCATCTGCAGCTCTGAACATAAAAATCAATATTAGTTTTAAAAAAACATAAGATTTTTTAGTAATCAGTTTTTATTTATCTGCTTTCTCTTTTTACATGCATTTAGTCTGTTAGATAAAACATTCCTGGAACACAACTTAATTATGGGAATAAAAATATTGAGGTGGAAGATGCACTCAGGTTTACAAAACCAGATGAATATTTAGAGCTTTCAATAAGCTGCTTCCAAGAGAGATTGTGAAACCATTTGCCTTGTGTCTTAGCTCTAAACTTGGAGTTTCTAATAAGCCCAAAATAAAGTACAATGTGAGAACCCTCCTGAGGTCCATATCAGTGAGACAGCTCCAGATCTGAGATTGGAACTCTGCCATAGAGATGAGAGCCATTGGTGAGGATGGCACACAAGGAAAGGGCAGCAGGGACAACCGGGAGGGGTCAGGGGCTCCTTCCAGAGGATCAGTTTGCAGCAGGACAGGTCAGCCACAGAAGGCACCAAGGGAACGCCTCACACCTACCTCACTGAGTTGAAGGACTCCATTGAAATCATGAGGTGATATAGTTTGTTTTGCTCCAAACTACAAACAAATCTAACTTCAATGAAGTAAAAACTCATTTAAATAAATGCATATTTTAAAAATATTTCAATGCTATGTTTTATGTAGGCATTAAGCTACATTATTTCTAGGCTCACGAGGTCCCTAACATCTTATGATTTTATCTAACTATATTTATGGAGGGAGAAAATAAAACTGCCAGATATCTCAGAGGGAAGGAGTATATAAACCTGATATTCTATAACAAGGAGTTGGCAAAATTTTTTGGTAACTTTCATTTTGATAGTAAATATTTTAGATTTGCAGGCTGTATCATCTCTGTTGCAACTTTTCAATGCTACAGTTAGAGCATGAAAGCAGCCGCAGATGATACACAAATAAATAAATATGGTTGAGTTCCAATAAAACTTTATTTACAAAAACAATCGTGGGCCAGATTTGTCTTCAGGCTGTAGTTTGCCAATGCTGTTTTGCAATATAAAGCTATATTCTAAGCTGTATGTGACTCTTAGAAGAATCCAAAGCCTTCAGCTGTTTGGGGACACTGACCCACCTCCACATGTGGACGTGGCCTCAGTGCAAACTCAGGATTCATGTCAGATGGGTGGCAATCACTTTCCACTCTGCTTAGTGCCACGGAGACCATGGTCAAAACCTTGAATTCTGTTCCCCAGCCATCCTTGTACAGGGACAAGGCCACACTGAGGAGTATTCACAGCAAACTGACCTCAATGGACACACACCGCATTGCCACATGAAAAAAGATTGAAGGAGGTCAGCATGTTTAGCCCCAGAATCAGAGGACATCAAGGAGATCTTTCACTGAATGCCTGTCTTTGGCAAATTGGCAGTTAAAAGGATAGTCTTTATATTATATATTCATAGTACTGAAGTGAAAAATATGATAGCTATATGAAATTTCAGGGAGGCACATTTTCTCTCAATATAAGGAAGAATTACATAAAAATTAGAGCTTGCCAAAAATGCATCTGGACGCCTTTGGAAATTTTTCCTACACTTGGGGTGTTGAGGTGGAGCCCAAATTAGCACCCCCAAATTAAACTGACTGGGTGGCTTTGTGTTTTGCTTTTTCTTACTGATGTTTTTCTCTAGGCTTTTAAATTGAGACCTAACATATTTCAGACATTTTGGATTTGCTTTCCGAATAACATGGAGAATTTAAGTTTTATGGTCCTATGCTAAGTGAGCTGTCACAATCAAAAGCCTTTAAATAAAGGCATGTTTTTTAAGGAAAACCCAGCAAAAACATTCAATTATCTGGGGTGATGCATTGCAGGCTCCATCTGATTAATACTCTTCTCCTCTCCATGGGACGCTGTGCTGAACAATTTGTTACCCATTGCTATGGAGGCCTAATTAAAGGGTGAACATAAAAGAGAAAGGAAAAGCTAACAAAAATAGATGATGTAAATAACTCAAGGATCTCTGATTCTCTGAACTATAATTTCATTAGGCATCAGACATATGAGAGATTTGGGTACCAAAAAGTTAAATCATAGAGACATATCACTGAATACAGACACCCTACCTTTCTGTTTTAAGATATCTATACATCTAGAGTCTAGCCTACCAGAGCCTAAAAAATTAAAGTTATGGGCAAAGTAGTGATATCACCTCGGAAAAGCAAAGAAAGGACATTCTGTACACCAAAAATATATATATTAACAATTGGGGGAACCAGTGCTAAACTCCCTCCTGTTGGAGATGCACTGGGTGCCTTTTGGGACCAAATACTCCAAGTTATAGACAAATAATTTCCTTCTGTTTCAGTCTTCCAGGGCTGTTATAACAAAGTACCACAGACCAAGTGACTTAAAGAACAGAAATGTACTGTCTCACACGTGTGGAGGCCAGAAGTCTGAAATCAAGGTGTTGGCAGGGTTGGTTCCTTCTTAGGCCATGAGGGAGAATCTGCTCCAGGACTCTCTCCTTGGTTTTATAGAAAACCATCTTCTTCCTCTGTCTTCACATCATTTTCCCTCTATGAATGTCTGTCTCTGTGCCCAAATGTCCCCTTTTTTATGAGGACATCAGTCACACTGGACAGCCCCCCCCTACCCCATGACCACATTTTAATTTAATTTCCTCTGTCAAGTCCTTATCTCCAAGTACGGTCACATTCTGAACATTATCTTTTTTGGTGAAGGCACAATTCAATCCATAGCACCTTCCTTGGAGCATGGATGTCTTAATTCATCCTTAAGGATTGTTATCAACAAGATAGGGTCTTTTTGTTCTAGGCAGCTCACTATTCCTGGCACATAATTAAGCTAAACAATGCAAGACTGCTCTTCAAGACATCAAGAACATTTTCATCATGATCCCTGGCATTTGTGACCCGTCCATCTGAAAAAGAATATATAAATCTTCAAATAGTTGCAAAGAACTCACTGAATCAAGACCCACTGGGAAAGACAGGTCTTCTCAACATACTGCAGTTACAGAGTTACTGCTAATATTCCTTGAAAACCAGTGCATTCTTGTCACACATGCTGACTGCTCTCAGTTACTATAAAATCCCAACTAAAAGCAGGCTGCACAGCACCTGTGTCCTGGGAGCTCAGTAATAACACTGCTGGATCTTTCTGAGCTCCACGTGGATAGCTGCCAGTAACTGCCCTGGACAGAATGTGCAACTGAGAAGCAATATGGGTCTCCTTAAGTGATCAGACTTATTAGGTATTGTTTGTGCTCATTACTGTTATGTCAAAGTGAGCAGGAACAGATCCACACAATTGTTCACAGGCCAAAGTGAGCCCTAGCTAACATGTGGATTCACAGATCGCGGGGGCGGGGCGGGGAGGGATTGTAATTCTGCTGTTGGCCCTGTTACCACTCATCAAACACAATCCGCTTTACACCAGCACTTCCATTTTTCAGACACCAAAAACAGGGAAGTCATCTTTCCAGAATATTGGTGAGAGGAATGATACCATGTTTCCACTACAATATTGCCTCTTTAGGGAAGATTTTATGGAAAATACATGTATCTTAATCACACCAGAGCTCATGTTCTTTCTAATTCTAAGGACTACAGAATGAGGTACTGTTGTAGGGTGATTATGTCCCCCCAAATAATGTGTTGCAGTCTTAATCACGAATGTGATCTTATCTGGAAATAGGGTCTTTGCAGATGTCATCAAGTTAAGATGAGGTGATATTGAATTAAGGTGGACCCTGTGCCATGACAGGTATTCTTCTAAGACAAGGAAATTGGACACAGACACATATGGAGAGAAGAATGCCACGTGAAGGCAGAGACAGACAGACACAGAGGGAAGACCATCGTATGATAGTAGAGACAGTGATAGTTGCCAAAAGGCAAGGAACCCCAAGGATTGCCAGCAAACAGCAGAAACTAAGAAGATACAAGAAAACATCTTCCCCAGAACCTTAGCTCTCCCCAACACCTTAATTTCAGACTTCTAACTCCCAGAACTATGAGAGAATAAATTTCTGTCGTTTTAAGCCATTTGTTTTTGTAATTTGCTATGGCGGCCCTAGGAAACTATTACAGGCACTAGACTAATTCAAAAAATTTCATGTGCTTCTCTGCTATGCTAAGTATGTGGAAGACAGCATGGTACACCATGAGGAGTTTATAATTTGGTTGGAAAAATAATGCATAAATACCGTGCAGATAGAAAGTTGCACTGCCTTTTAACCGCATATCATTGCAGTTTTATCTCTTACCCAAGAGCTCTCACTATTAAGAGTGAAAAAGGAACTAGGTCCAAGTCTTCTCCTCCCATGTCTGGGATTGAGGACATGTGGCACATGTATGTTGGGGAGTATGTATGCATGAAAGAAGGGGCTAGGAAACTGGAAGAGAAGAACAGACACTGTCTCTTCTTCTCTCTGCCTTTTTAATCTGCTGGGAGAGCTCAAGGGTCTACACTGGAAGCATGCTTCTCTGTAGAACCACATGGCCAAAAAATAAAACAAAGAATGGACTTGTCAATGAATAGGAGTTACATTTCTATAAGCCTGCATGGCATCCCACTACATTCACTTTCTTTTTCTTAAATGAGATATAATTGACATTTAACATGATATTAGTTTCAGGAATACAATGTAATGACTCAATATTTGTATGTATTGTGAAATAGTCACCATGATAAGTCTCATTGACATCCATCACCTTATATAATTGCAAAACTTTTTTTCTGGTAATGAGAAATTTTAAGATCTACTCTCTTAGCAACTTCCAAATACATAAAATGGTATTATTAACTACAATCACCATGCTGTACATGGCATCTCTATGATTTACTTATTTTATAACTGGAAGTTTGCACCTTTTGACCCCCTTCACCCATTTCAACCCCCCCTGCACCCTGCCTCTGGCAACCACCAATCCATTCTCTATATCTATGACCCCTTTCTCTCTCTATCTCTATCTCTCTCTTTTAGATTCCACATATAAATGAGATCATATAGTATTTGTCTTTCTCCTTCTGACTTATTTCACTTAGCATAATGCCCTCCAGGTTCACTCATGTTGTCACAAATTACAAGATTTCCTTCTTTTTTATGGCTGGGTAATATATCCCATTATGGAATTTTTCCCAACTGCATGCGGGCCTGTGGTGGGCGCTGTTAGTCACTATGACCTGTCCCAAACAGAAGAAGAGGGAAATGCCACAATGATAGTTGCAGGATTGAGGAATGACTCAAAAGAAATATTTGGGTATTGCCTGGGATTACAATATGGAATTTGGGGGCAGACACATTATTTTTCCCCTGAAAAGATAAGAGGTCTGGGATATTAATTGTCTTCTTGCCCTCTGTATGAAAAAAGTCTATCTGCAGAAAGAAGCCATTTAGAAACAACCTGAACAAAAACGAAGATTCAGAATCCTGCTAATCTTATATGAGTACCTGGAACCAGCCATACAGGAACCCGATCCACCCTTGGACTTCTCAGTAACATGGGACAACATATTCCTTCTTCTCAGTATGTTTCCCATGCCAGAATGAGCTCTGTCATCTACATTCCTCTGATACAAGAATAAACCCCATTGGTCATTACACACCATATCACCATGTTTACACTATCCACAAAATCCTCTTCCAGAATTGTAACACTCCAAACCTTGGAAAAAGTCTTGTGCACATAGTAATTCATTTTACTAATAGAGAGATGGATAGATAGATGATGACAGATAGATAGATAGATAGATAGATAGATAGATAGATAGATAGTAGATAGATAGATGATAGATAGATATCCTATCCTACCCTAAGTTTGGTTTAACATTGAAATGTCAATTTATTAAATAGACTAAATAATTTCACTAATAGACAAAAGAGAAAACAACAGTATCATGTCAATAGTTTAAAAATAGATACTTGCTAAAGTTCAACACCTATTCATGATAAAAAGAAACCTCAATAAAATCAGAATATAGGTGAATTTCCTCAATCAGATAAAAATGCTTCTACAACAAACTTACACTTAGCTATAAGCCTAATGGTGAAATATGGCTTTCCACCTAACAGCGGGATCAAAGATCAGGATATCTGCTTTCTCCACATTTATTAAGTTATTATTTTGGAAGTCTTAGTCATTCCAATAATTCAAGAGTTATAAATGAGATAAATGCCATACAGATTAGAAAGTGTGTAGAAAGCCTGTTAGATGGCCCTCCCAATTCTTGGCATTTACACCATTACATAATACCCACCCCTTGAGCGTGGACTGGACTTATTGTTCTGCCTCTAACACATAAAAAGTGGCAGATGTAATAGGATGTCACTCCCAGGGGTGCCTGGGTGGCTCAGTCATTAAGTGCCTGCCTTCCCAGGGTCCTGGGATCAAGCCCTGCATCAGGCTCCCTGCTCCGTGGGAAGCCTGCTTCTCCCTCTTCCAGTCCTCTGGCTTGTGTTCCCTCTCTTGCTGTGTATCTCTCTGTCAAATAAATAAATAAATAATCTTTTTAAAAAATGATAAAAAAGGGGCGCCTGGGTGGCTCAGTTGTTAAGCGTCTGCCTTCGGCTCAGGTCATGATCCCAGGGTCCTGGGATCGAGCCCCACATCAGGCTCTCTGTTCAAAAGGGAGCCTGCTTCTCCCTCTCCCACTCTGCCAGCTTGTGTTCCCTCTCTCACTGTCTCTCTCTGTCAAATAAATAAATAAAATCTTTAAAAAAAAATGATAAAAAAAAATGATGTCACTCCCACTATGAAGTTCTAAAAAGTCTATGGTTTCTGCTGGGCATTTTATGGATCCCTCTCTATTAGACCACCAGCTGCCATGATATGAGGTCACCTTGGAAACCTATGGCAAATTCCAAATGGGAAGGAACCAGGGCCTGCCAACAGCCATGTGAGTAAGCTTGGAAGCAGATCTCCTCATCCCAGTTGAGCCCCCATATGAGACCACAGCCCAAGCCAACAGCATAATTGTTCCCAGAGGAATCCCATGAGAGACTTTAAGCCAGAGGAACCCAACCAAGTAAGTCACATCCAGATCCCTGACCTGCAGAAACTGTGACATAATAAGTGTTCGTCCTTTATGCCACTAATTTTGAGGTAATTTGCTATGCAGAAATAGATAAATCAGATAGGAAGAAACAAAACTACCTTTATTGCAGAAGGTATGGGTATGGTCTCTGCTGAAAGAAACAAATCTATGAAACGGTTCCTACTTCTTCAAGGTCATAGGATGCAATATTAATTCTATTTTATATACTGGCAACAGAAAATTGAAATAAAAAATGAACATTTAAAATAGCATCATGAGGCGCCTGGGTGGCTCATTCAGTTAAGCATGTGACTCTTGATTTCGGCTCTGATCATGATCTCAGGGTTGTGAGATCCAGCCCTGTGTTGAGCCTGGCATGGAGGCTGCTTAAGATTCTCTCTCTTCCTCTCTGAAAAAAATAAAATAGCATCATAAAATACAAAATACTTAGGGATAAATTGAACAACCTATGTGCAGAAGCTATAAGCTGAGAACTACAAAACATTGAAAGAGAAATTATAGAATAGTTAAATAAACTGGGAAATATATCATGTTCATGGATCAAAAAATCAATAGTTTTATGATGTGCATTCTCTCCAAATTATCTATAAATTCAATAAACTTCTTGTCAAAATCTAAGCAAACGTTCTTGTAAAACTTGAAAAGCTGACTCTAAAAGTTATATGAGAATTCAATGACTTAAAATTTGCAAAATGTGTTTTTTAATTTAAAGAAGAATTGAATGGAATATTTATGTTTCACTAAAGATAAAATACCCTCTCACTCAAAATACTATGTCGAAGTTTCTTTTAAACTAGTATAACATTGTTTCATCACAGTGAAACTTATAAGCAAATTATAGGATTGGAATGATTTATATTTTGACAATCTACTGCAATTTCATAGTTGCAATTATTCCATGAAAATAAACTTTTAAAATGTGTACTTTGTAACTTTATATAATGCTGTAATTCAAAGCATAACTTAACACATTTCTGTAACAAATTTTTAAGAAGGAAAAAATATTTCAAAATCAGAAATATCCCAATAAGGGAAGTTCTTAATTGTTCTTCTGCCAAATCTAACCATAAGCATCTTTCAATGGCTCACCTTCTGCGACTTCTTGTGAGCTGAAGATGCTCTCTTCAAGGCACCCCCCCATATTCCCAGGGTGTCTCCGCTGAAGGGCCCCACTCCTAATTCTCTGCAGATGCTTGTCTATTCGTTAGGTTTTTGCTCTTCTCCACAACCTTTTATCACTTTTATGTGAGCAAGAGAACATGTTTCCTGGTTTTGCTTATGTGATATGAAAGCATTATTTGAATAATATTTTATTTTTTTAAGGATTTTATTTGTTTATCTGAGAGAGAAAGTGGGTGAGAGAGAGAGCATGAGCAGAGGGAGGGAGAGGGAGAAGCAAACTCCCCCTGAGCAGGGAGCCCATTGGGAGACTTGATCCCAGAACCCTGGGATCATGACCTGAGCTGAAAGCAGATGCTCAACTGACTGAGCCACCCAGGAGTCCAATAATATTTTATTTTAAAATACTTAAGTATTACGTTTTTCTGTTTTAAAAGACAATGTTATAGTCATTAATTTTCCTTCACAGGTTAGGCCATAGGAAATGGAATTCTGCCTCCTCTATTGAACCACTCACGTACCCTCAAAACATATTATCATCTCCCTTCCTAGCTTCATTAACTCTGAATTAGCTCATTTTGTCACACCCTTCATCAGTTCCTTTCTGGAAGATGAAAGATCCTGTGCCTCTCTGATAGTATGACTCTGTTCCTAAGCCGCTCACTGAATAATCATGCTATCAAGGTTACTAAATTCACTCAGAGATTTGCTGCTTGCTTTCTTCCCCTTCACTCCTTTCTGTTGTGTGTGGGATGAAACTCTCTCACGGTGGTATCTTGCATCCCATTATGCCACAGATTAGCAGCCAGGAGTCCCGCCTCCTCTGGGCAATGTCCTTCCATGAGCAGGTATCTCGGCAGGTGGAGGAGCTTCTTGGAGCTTCTGATTTCCACTCATCTTCCCACAGGTCACAGGCATCAAATATTTAATCTCTGCTTGTTCAGCTTTTCTCATCTTTCCCCAACTGTAGCCAAGTAAAAAGGCTGACGTGGAGACAGAAATAATGATGAAAAACAGCAATCAAATGTGGCCAAATCAAGTGTTTGATTTCAGCTTAGTTGAGTCCAGTTCTTCCAGCAGTTTCCATGTTTCCCGGCACTGAGGCCAAGGGGGTGTGGACTACTGCATGACACCCTCCCCTCCCCACACAAAGCTGATGCCCAGGCTCCTGGGAGCTGTTGACCTCTGCCCTTCTCTGCAGACCTCTGAATCTGCAAAAGAGTGTGGCCATGTGGGCTGGTGGGCTAAGAGTCTGTTGTGCATCATTAGTAAACTGTCATATTCAAGGACAACTCTATATTCACCTCCTTTGGGGAGTGATGAGAAACCATGCTGAGCATTGCTGAGTCATGAGCAGAGAGAAACTCATGCTTTCTTCTCTCTCCTCTCTAGGCAACCGTGATAGGACAGCCAGACTCCTGATTCCTGAACCAGAGCATCAGGTACAATGTTAAGGTTTTTTAAAAAAAATCAGAGGCTAAATGCTTTTGGAGAGTGTTGTGCTAAACCATTACCTTGTAGGAACTTGCTGCCCCAATCCTACCTGAGGAGCACAATGCCCTCTCAGCATTGTGCTCACCTAGAACGACAACACAGATGCTTGAGGAGCCAATAAGTAAAGCTGAAAGAGGGAGCAAACCAACATACGCCAAGTTTCAACATCACAAAATGCAGTCATGGGAAGGTTGGGACTCACACTTCAGACCTTCTGTTCTTCTATCAATATCCTTTCCAGTAGCAGGATCAGCTTCATAATTTTCCGGGTCAGGTGCAAAATCAAATGCTGAGTCCCTTGTTCAAAAATTATTAAAAATTTCAAGTTAATGACAGCAGAGCACTAAGTCAAACATGGGGGCCCTTCTGAATGTGGGGGCCTCTGGGGCCACACCCGTCACAGCCATGAAGCTCATCCTGCCACCAGTCGACATAAGAAGAGGAGTTGGTGAGAATGCAACACAGCTTTCTGTGGACCCATTTTACCCATTTGCTACAGACAGTCCCTAGAATTAAACCACCAATTGTTCAACTTTCCCCTCAGCTTTTAGCTACTACATGTCTCATTCTCTGACAGTTGACAACGTGATGTGGCTGCAGTGTCATTCAGAGCCTCTTAATAAACACTCCTCCTGTTTCTGGTTAGTCTCATCAAGAGAAACATTTCTCTGCTTTACGACAATGCTTCTCAAATTCTTCCCCCATAACTACTCTTTCAGGGCAAGGGAAAAAGGAATGGCACCACTGAGATATGGTGGTGGAAGTGTAGCTTCAGAAAAATGGAAATTCATATGTGAACCCTCATATTTCACCTGTAAATATTATGTGAATGTTTACAGTACTAAGTGCTATGAAACTTTTTTATAAAAATAATATTTTTAAGTAACAGGAAACTTCTCTTATATCCTCTTCAAGAAAAATTAATGAAGTTTTATCATCTTTATCCTATGGCTCCCTGGACTTTCTGACAAGTGGGTCCACCTTTTAAAAATTAGGAAATTGAGTATCTTGGTTTCTGTTACTAGAAAAATACTTGTTGAGTGACAGGTCAGTGATCCATTTATCAGTCAATTACACTTTAGTATGAACAAGCTTATTCAAACTTTTTCTAAGGGTGCTTGGGTGGCTCAGTCGGTTAAGCATCTGACCCTTGATTTCAGCTCAGGTCATGATCTCATTGTAAGATGGAGCCCCACATCAGATTCCACACTGGGTGGGTAGCCTGCTTAAGATTCTCTCTCTCCCTCAGCCCTCTGCCCCAACCCCCTTCTCTCTCTCTCTCAAAAAAGAGAAAGAAAAAAAAAAAGAACTTTTTCTAAGCAAGGGTGAGGGTGAAGGTAGAAGGGAGAGTAGTACAATTCTGCAGTGACCTCTAAGGGGAGAAGAAAATCCCATTGAGTGAAAACGATGGCACGGAGCTGGGCACAGACTCCTCCATATCAAACTATCTCATATTTTCTCTTCTGGCAAGATCTTGCCCTTTGTTAAAATAATATGAATATTCACTTGAAAGTATTTCCACTAGAAAGAACCATTAAAGTTCCATTAACCTGGCCCACATTCCCCTCGCCTTCACTGTGGGCTGCTGATGTGCCCAGTGCAAAGCAGGATAACTATGTCACACCCCCGTCAACATGAGCAGGCACAAGGGTCTCCATTCCAGAGCTTTGTCTCCTTCTAACAGGCTCAATCTCTTATACCACTGTGTCTTCAATCAGCATATATCTCATTCTTCAACCTGAAATTGATTTCAGGGAGAATTTCACTTGAAACCAAAGGGTTTTATTTTAGAGGTATAAAAATAATGTTAATGTATCGGCTTAAATTCAGAGGCAAAAAGAAAATACATACAGTGATAGTATCAGAATCACTTTAATGGAAAGAAATGGTCTTCCCAACCAGAAAAATATTACTGATTATAATAATAGGTAGAAATGGCACAAAGGAATTGTTGGGTTGACTCAGCATCTTACTCACTGCACTCAGGGAAATTCAAGACCAGGGTAAAAACTTCCTTCTGGTCAGGGCAAGCAATGGATAGGAGCCCCAGGCCCCCTCCCTCACAAGAGGATTGAGAGCACAGTTCTGAATTCAGTGGTGGGGGTAGGGCTCCCATCCTGCACATCTTAGCTGTATCAGGGCCTCTCTGTCCCTCCACTGTCTGTGTCTTCATGTTTCAAAGCCCAATGATGCTGACACCTCAGATCGTAAGATGACCTGAGGCTCAAAATCAAATTGAGATATTTATGTTTAAATATTTTTAAACATCCACATTAAAGTGCTGCGCAAACACTGGTTAATCATCTCCTACCTCCTCACAGTTGCATTCCCATTACAAGTCAGGTTTCCATTCCTGCTCCATCTCACTTTGTAAGAAGATCTTTTTTTTTTTACTTTTTTAATTTTTTATTATTATGTTCAATTAGCCAATATATACTTTGTAAGAACATCTTATAAAAAATTTCTAAGGAATTTTTCCTAAGTAGGATGTATAAATAACAAAAAAAATGAACCTATATATTTACATCTGCATAATAATATACAGTATATTTATATTGTATTTATATTGGTAACTGCATTTTCACACTAAATAAATTAGTAAAAGAAAGGATCTGAAGCAGTGAGGTGATTTATTAACACTGTAGTCTTAATGGGGAAAAATTCCTGGAAAAAATAAATGAGGATAGCAGGTTCTGATTCATAGTCTGGAAGTAGTAGCCATGAAGTCCTTCATTTATTTAATATTTATTAAATATATACTTCTGAAGCTTGCTGTTAAAGTAAGGTCTTTAAATTTCAGGGGGAAAAAAGTGCATGCCACATAAGGCAAGAAGAAATAGGTAAAATTTAGGTCTGAATGAACGCTAATCCAGATATGAGAAGTGCTCATGGAAAATTCAAAGTTGGAAGTGGGTATTTGACCAGTGGTGTGTGGCATTGAAATGGGCTTGTTCTGTTCTTCCACTCTGCTTTCCCACAGTCTCAGTGTTTGTCACAGAATGTGTTGTGTGACCTTGGGTCTTCATTCACCCTATTGGGTGATAACGATTCTCCAAGTCTCTCACAGGAAACCATGAGGATTAATGAGAACATGTTCTCCAGCTTCATGCTCCTCAGAAAAGATGGCCTTGAAATAGGAGACTTGTTACCTTGTATCCTGAGAAGAAAATATGTTGAAATAAAGTATTGCCTCCTTGAGGGGATACAAAGTTCTGCTCGTTGGGCAGAAGGTCTTAATTAATATCCTGTGACCAAATAATTTTCATGTTTCAGAAGAAGCATTTCTTCAGATTTTCATACCCAAGTTTTTACCTGTCCTCCTCTGGTCACTTGGAAGTAAGCATTATTTAAATTCATCATCAATGCTGGAAAATCTAGAAATCATGCTGAACATTAAATACACATATTTTTGTGTCTGACAATTGATAGTTCTCACATAGTTTTATTTTAAGTTTGAAAAACTTTAAAGGAAATGCTAAGGTGAACCCGAGGTCACGAATTCAAGCTCTCTGCATTATACAGGTATTCCCCACTTTCCAGAAGTTCATATTACACCACTTCGCTTTTGCAAAAGACCTACATTTGTACCTATTTTCACTAAATAAAAGTAATCCAGAGAGGATGTTTGCTTTACCAAAAAAAATTTAAAAATTAAAAAAAAAAATCTGTGACCATACTAATGTATTCTTCACTTCACACCATTTCAGCTTATGAAAGGTTTCATAGGAACACTCCACTTCTGGATAGTGGAGAAAACCTGTATTGTGATGCCTGTTACCTAATATCCATCACATAATATGGGCTGAGTCTTTTCATAGAAACGATTTTTTTTTTTGCCTCTCTGTCTGAATTGTTCTAGTTATTTCACTGGCCATTTTTTCCATATGTTTTGAACCTGATTATAATATGTTTCAGCTATAAAAGCATTTCATATAACTTGTGTATTCCATGGCTTTTCACTAATACAAAAGAATTTGGCATAAATTGATGTTATAGAATCTTGCCAACAGAATCAGACATTAGCATACTGAGGCCAAACTAAACTAACTCTTCATAGTTAAAACATATTTTTGCTGTTGGTTCATTTGCTTAATGCAAGTCCATTAAGTGGGTAATTTTAGATTAGGCCTGCTGCCTTTACTCAAATCAACACGCCTTCTCCATCTGCTCTGAAGTCTTATTAATGACATGGCTTGCCATTACCAAGCGCACAGGTAAGGATACTCTATCTACTCAAATACCTCCTATTTTTCCAAAAAGGCACAGGCTTTGATGAGTTTAGGAAGCACATGAAACACAGTAAGGATAGAGCTTAAAATATCAAATACAATTAAAAGCTTGAACAGTGCCTATATTAGTGAAAATTATCTCATAAATTGATCTGTACACAATTTCAGAATTGTGTCAAGGAAAAAGGTGGAATGGAAAGATAAAGTACTCTTACATCAACAGCGGATGGCTGATTAAGAAGTAGCTGATGTGCAGTGCCTGGGTGGCTCAGTCGTTAAGCGTCTGCCTTCAGCTCAGGTCATGATCCCAGGGTCCTGGGATCAAGTCCCACATCAGGCTCCCTGCTCCACGGGAAGCCTGCTTCTCCCTCTCCCACTCCCCCTTCTTGTGTTCCTGCTCTCGCTATCTCTCTCTCTCAAATAAATAAATAAAATCTTTAAAAAAAAGGTGTCTGGTGTAAGTAGAATGAAATGAAAAGTCAGTTTGCTTATATATGCAGCATATTCCAAGTGGCCATTTTCATTATAGGAGAGCAAATGAATTTTTTTGAAGAAATTTGTATTTCCCGGTGATTATAAGAGTGGGCCAGGAGGAGCAGAAGCAACTCAGTGGGGCTCAAAAATTCGGGGGTTCTCAACACTGGCTGCATGTTAGAACCATGGGGTTGTTAAAGAATACAGATGGGGCTTATACCAGGGGCTGGGATGCACTAGTGTTAAGGAAGACTGGGACATAGTATCTTTAGAAATCTCCCCAGGTGACTTTAACATGCAGCAACAATTGAGGTTTATATTTAGCTCAAATCAATTACATTGAAAGGCTACATTCTCTAGTTTCTATATTTTCTTGTTCTAAAGCCAAAGTCAAATGGAACTGCCATTTGTGACTTGCATTCTGGCAGGGGTCTTCTGTAAGTACCTGGCTGAGAGCAATTCCCTAGACCGGTGCTGCTCACACTTCCATTGGCATAGGAGTAACTTGGAGAAGTTCTGTTTCAGGAGGTCTTGGGCAGGGTCCACAATTCAGCATTACTAACAAGCTCCCAGGGGATCCTGAGGCCAAGGAGGTGATGGTCCAGAAACCACATTTTGAGTGCTAGAATCTAGAATTTATTTGCTTAATAACACCATTCCTTCCAAACATCATGAAAAATTTTAATACATTTGTACTGGGGGGAGGAGAAGAAGATTCGATAAACTATCAATGGATAAATATCCACACCAATTATTATAATGCGCTTGTCTTGATTTCTTACTACTTATCTGCAGTGTAAACATAACAGCCATTTCAATGAGATTCCATCACTTTGCAAATAAATACAACAGGGTATTTTCTTACCGGGGAATTCTGACATCATCCACTCTTTAGGACCAGTGGTGCCCCACACCTGTTACAAATCTCAGTCCACAGACTTGCATGTGTGAGAACTACACCTGGATTCTATGTAACTCCACCTAGTATTGAATTTGAATTACTAATTACTGAGCTGGGTGAAAAACAGTGCTAGCTCTTTGGGGTGCAGCTCCCAAAGCTCTGACTCCACAGCTCATGGCCTTTCTCATGCCAAGCACCAGATGAGGAGGGGCCAACGAGGTGCTCCCTCACTAGTCCACAAAATAGCATGCCCATGGCAGGAGCTACAGGTATAAGGCAGAGGGCCAACTACACACGCAGTATGCTTTGATGAACTGATTGACTGATTTACGGCTCACTGTGACAGACATTCACCTTGGTGATTCATTCAACTGATGTTTTTATTTATGGAAAGATAGGATAATTCCCTATAACATAAATGGTATCATGATGGCCATCATATCCATCTCAAAGCACTTGGCCAATTTTTCTAGGTGAGATGTGCAGAGGCAAAGGGATTTAATGAGAGATCTAAAAGCCCTCCTAAAGTTCTCATTGAACAAAACTTCCCTGAGGAACATCAAGTTGCCAGTTCTACCACTGCTGACAATGCTGTTACCACTTTTCTATAAATTTCTCTAATCTGATAAATTAATAATATCATCATTTAAATTTCCTCTTTTAAGTATTTCCTACACATCTGATTTATCTTTTTTCCTAACAATGTTTTTATCTTTTAATTTGAAAGAGATCTTAATGTCACCTTGCAGACATTTGTCTTGATTTGGGATGGATTTGCCCCATACTCCATCCTCTTCCCCAGAAGTGCGTGTATGAGCCTCTCTAGAATGTCCTTCAGCATTCCAGGTGCCAAGAATGTTCCAGGAACCATTTTCTTGCTTTAACTACTGCAAAAGAGCCTAGAGCCTAGAGCTGCCGAGGACAATCCCAGGCCAACCCCTCCAGTGGTCATAGCCCTTATCTCTGTCCCCAGCCAAGTGTGAGTTACAGGAGATGTGTCTTGTGTACTCCTGAGATAGTAAATAATTAATTAGGTTAACACACACACACACACACACACACACACTTGTCAAAACAATTTTCAAATGTAGTAGAATCTAAAAAGAAATTGCTGGACTTCCAGGGAAGATGGCAAAGAAGGATCCTAAGCTTACCTCAGCCCATGGGTACACCTAGATAACACCCATATCAGTATAAATAACCCAGAACATGAACCAAAGACAGTCAGAACAGACTCTACATAACTATATGCAGAGAAGAGTCCACATTGAAGAGGGTAGGAAGGGTAGAGACATGATCTGGAGCCAAACAGACCTATGGGACTGTCCATGACAGGGAGGAAACCAATAGAGGAGAGAAGGGAGAGGAGCAGATCCCACAGCAGTCACCCCAGGCACAGGAACCTACACTGGGAAGACAAATCCTCATGATATTTGGGTCTGAAAACCAGAGGGGTCAAACTTCACAAGTTCTCATCATCAGTGGGGCTTAACACTTGGAACTTTTTTTTTTTTTTGACAGAGAGAGACACAGCAAGAGAGGAAACACAAGCAGGGGGGAGTGGGAGGGGGAGAAGCAGGCTTCCCGCGGAGCAGGGAGCCCAATGCGGGGCTCGATCCCAAGACCCTGGGATCATGACCTGAGCCGAAGGCAGACACCTAATGACTGAGCCACCCAGGCGCCCCAACACTTGGAACTTTCAATATCAGAGGGCTCAGCCTTGGGAGAATCAGGAGGGCAATAGGAAACTGAGCCCCTACCCTTAAAGAGACAGAATAACAAAGAGCCCCACTGAGATACAGCACAGAGCAGCAGTTTGAAAACACTAGGGGTATATGGGAGGAAGATTTGTTACTAATCTCGGAGTGTGTGCTGTAGGAGCAGGCATCTTTGGGAGACCTCTCTAAGAACACAGTTGCTGGTGGATGCCATTTCCCTCCCCTTATCCAAACCTAGAGACCCAGACATCTGCAGGAACAGTGCAACAACACTCTACCTAGCTTCCTGTGCACACGCCTCTCCAACCTAGTTCCAGCGGGAGTTTTTCAGGGTGGTCTCAGGTCCCCTCCTACAGCAGACTTGCACAGACCTTGATAGCACCTTGCACCCTACCTCCACACTCTCCTGTGGACTCACCTCCTCCAACACTTCCTTGGCAGGTACCACAAAGCAGTACCACAAGAACAGTGTGCAAGTGGCCATTTCAGGAGCCAGCACCACCTCCTGCAATGGGGAGTAGGGGAGAAAACCACACATACCAGTTTGGCTGCAGCCACACAGTGGGCTAGGGACAGACATCTGGTCTGACTGTAGGCTTTGCCCATCAGTGAAAGCTTCTCAGGGGACAACACAAGGAGAGTGCCCTGCAGTTCACTGCACAGCTTTGGTCTGACTGGACTCAAGGTGGCCCCAGACTGGCCCACTAAAAACACAGGGACCAAATTATAAAAATAATGAAATCTTGCCATTTGCAACAACATGGATGGATCTACAGAGTATAATGCTAAGTGAAATAAGTCAGAGAAAGACAAATACCATATGATTTCATTCATATGTAGCATTTAAGAAACAAAGAAAAAAGATAAAAATGAAAAAATAGACTCTTTTTAAAAAAGATTTTATTTATTTATTTGCCAGCGAGAGAGAGAGCACAAGCAGGGGAGAGGGTCAGAGGGAGAAGCAGACCACCCACCAAGCAAGGAGCCCGATGTAGGACTCAATCCCAGGACCCTGAGATCATGAACTGAGCCGAAGGCAGACGCTTAACCGAATGAGCCACCCAGGCATCCCAAAAAAATAGACTCTTAACTCTAGAGAACAAACTGATGGTTATCAAAGGGGAGGTCGTGGGGGATGGGTGAAATAGGTGAAGGGGATTGAGTACACTTATCATGATGAATACTGAGTAATGTATAGAATTGTTGAGTCATAATAGTGTACATCTGAAACTAATGTAACACTGTATATTTATGAGACTGGAAGTAAAATTTTAAAAATTTCTAAGATATAAATGTACACATATAAAATTTTTAAAGTACACAGAATCTCATAAAAATAAAAAATAAATAGAAAATAAAAATAGTTTTCTAACTCTATAATCTTCATGGCTGTGTCTATAATAGTAGATTATTTTTTTCAAATATAGTAAATTAGAAGTTTGTGTTTTCTTCACCCCATGCTATCAAAATTGTGCCCTTCATTCTGGGCAGGAATAAGAAGCAAGATCACTGTAGCCCTATTTACTATGCATGTTCCTCAGCCCCACCTGCAGGAAACCTGGATGAGATTTCAAATACACATGTGCAAGGCTAACTGACATCTTCCCAAAGGGGAAACCTGTCCTCAGGCTCCGCCTGGGAGAAAGAAGCTGAACTTTCCCTGGGAAGAAGGGAGCCAGTGCAGCTTTCTGATCAGAGAAGTGGCGTTATCAAATTGATGTCAAATAGAACATCCCCATAGCAATGTGCATGACAGGTTGTGGGGAGGGAAGTCTGGATGCAAGGTCTTTGGGAGAATATGACAGAGCAGCAGAATCAGGATGAGGACCAGGTGGGAGGCTGGCCATAGTTATAGATGTTGGTGCTGGGGCGATGTGTTACAAGGACTCCTGAGCTCACTGTTAGGCCCAGGAACCACACGCCGACGCATGGAGATTCATCCACACGTAGACATCGGCTGCAGACCCCAGCTCACCTGTGGTTTACCTTCAGTCTTAGGCCCTTCTCCCACCTTCTGCTCCTGTCACAGGTTCGATTCCAGTGACATCATCTCTTCCTGGAATTTCTAGAGACAGTTATTTCTCTTGATTGTTTACCCCTTGATCAGTGTGAAAACAAATGCCAATGCTTGCTTCTGCCTTGTCTGGAGACACCTGCTCACTTGTTGAAGATATGATATAGTCAGACAGTAATTGAGGTCAGAGAGCCTCACTTCTCCTGTCATGCCTGGATAGTGGCTCTGACCTACATTTTTCTTTTTTTTTTAATACTCATGTGTGCTTAGAAGAAGGGGATGCAACCGTAGCATGAGATCAATTTGAAAAATCCTGAAATTCTCTGATTTTGCTTTTGAACATGTGTTTTAAATGTAGGCATTGTTAGCCAAGGACACACTCAGGGACCTTCTGTGAGAGGAGCTTCATTTGTTTGTCTAGTTTTAGCCCTTTGTTTGCAAGAGTCTAAATAATATTCTAGGAGAAAAAAATGCAGAAGGAATGCTTTCTTATTAAATTGAGGAAGATAGCTAGCATTTTGTTGTGGGAAGAAATGCATAAGAGAAAGAAGTACTAATGTGCACTACTCTTGAATTTGCAGAGCTCAGTTACCATGGAGATCACCGTCCTTCTCACCTGATGCACCTGTGACAATTAAAATGAACCACTGGTTTTGTACTTTGTACTTTGGTACTTTGGTCCCTGTGTGTATATGTATATACCACAGAGAATCTGTATTTTTGAATTTATACAGAAAACTTCACCCTGGGATAAAGTTCTCCTGTGTTGGGCCTCACCCCGAGATTTTAGTCTCCTTGTTTTGTGGTCAGCTCTGGACATCAGAATATTTTTTTTAAGGTTCCAGATTACAATGTAGTGCAGCTAGGATTATAAATCCCTGACTTAGTTAGATTAGATTTTAATCAGTCCCAAAACTTATTTCAAAAATTTAAAAAATTCCACATTTGGGAAGGTGGAGAAGATATACATCCTGTCCTTCTTCCTAGCCCACAGCAAGACTGAATTTCTGGTCCTCTTAAAAATGAGAGTGGCATGTAACTTGCTTTGGCCTTTGATATATGAATGGAAGTGAAATATATTACTGCAGGTTAGAAGCTTTGAAAGTCAATGTATGATTTGTCACATTCCCTTTGACCTACTAGGGCAACTGTGAAAATTCACTGACATGAACTTTTGGCCTTCTGATCTTTGGATAATTATGAAGAGCAGAACATCCCTGCCAACCCACATTGGAGAAGTAGTGCAACTGAGAAATAAAACTTGTTATCTTTAGCCACTGAGATTTTTGGGATTATCTGTTACTTCAGCAAAACATGGTTTATTCTCACTGATGCCTTTCAACCCAACTTCTGAAAACTTAAAATATTTTGTGCTTAACTGAGATTAAGATACTATGTGTCAATGAGAAGGATGATTCTGATAGAGTAAATGTATTTTACTTATGAAAAAAATATGTTCTTTTTTAATGTGTGACAACTATAAACCTATTTATGACCTCATATGGCAATTTCTGGGTTTAGGCAAAGGTGACTTGTAGATTTCAATCTGTTCCCAAGTTTTATGATTCTGAGGCTAAAAATTTTGGGTTATTTTGGGAAGAGGGTTCTAAAAGGACAGCAGACAAAGGTGCAGCAAGAGCTAATTTTGCAATTTAGTGGTCAGAGAGTGAGATTTCAAGAGAATTTACGGAGAGTGCTCATAGAGATATAATAGAGCCAATTTTCCCCTTTGGGATTATTTTATTCAGCTTAGCATTCTGTACTTCAGACTTGTTATTAGCTAATGCTTACAGCAATGAACTAGGAAAATGACATGCAATTGGGATCATATGCATAAAATTACACGAAAAATTAAAATACCAAAGTTGTTTAGCACAGCTGCTTGCTAGTGAGATACATTTCCAATACAGATGATTATCATATAACAGGGAGATCCATTTAAGACTCTAAAGTCCAAAGGTATAATATAGTCATCAAAGAAATAGGTAAACAAAGACAGAAAAAGTGAAGAATTGTTTCCAATCAAATAGTTCCTAAAGCCATAGAAATCTACATTGCTGAGCATCAGGAATCAGGAAGCAAAGTTCACTCTTTGTGAAGAGAGAACCAAAGTTCTTCGAAGGCAGCCTCCTGGCTGCCATCTGGAATGATTTGAATTTGAAATCACAAGTGACCTCTATCTAGATGAGTCTTTCAAAGCTCTCCCTAGTACTCCTGTCTTTTCTCATACAATTTCTTATATTTTTGCTCTATCTAGTTCATGCATTATAAAGCAGGGCAATGAAATACCCATCAGTCCTCAGCTGAACTTTAGAATAACAGCAGATATAACAGCAAACACATCCTGTTTGTGTTCTCCTTCTTGTGTTGAAGGTACTAAAATACTGTTAGCTTCCAGAGTCAAACCAGGACCTATAACTTGTCTGGTAGCTGGAACTGTATTTTTTTATTAGTCTTAACAGTGTATACTTGCATTGGAGAATTACATGGTAAAACAGATGGAAAAAACCTTTTTATTTTTTTTATATTCTCAGGAAAGCACTCAGGAACAACAACAAAAATAACAGTTGCTCAGGACGTGAGGTTTGAATCGAGAGTGGAAGCAAGAAGCAAAGTCTTGTGAGCACAATTAGGGGATGTTGGCAGGATACTGAAGGCTGAAGTGCAAAGAGTGTTTCTTGCCATGAGGATAGCTGCTTATGGAGTCTCAACCCTTTGGTGATAGGCTGAAGGAATACCTCTTGGGTTATTGTTTGATCATTGATAACTTGGTGGGAACCCAAAAGCAATGTCTGTGGAATATTCTGATGAAGGTTATACTTCACACATTTGTTACAGACTTCCAGCTATGTCTTGATTTGAGAATGTAGTTATTCTGTCCATATCAGCCATGTGTTAATAACACTTTGGATCTTGATGCTCATCCAGGCCATCTATGTGCGAGGACATAGGGTAGAAAAATCAATAAGACATGCCCTTTTTTATAACTTCTTACTAAGAAACAAAACTGACCCTAAAAGCAACTTCCACGGCTCTTTTGATAGCTTAGCAGAGAGGTGGCTCAGCATGTCAGAATCTGCTCAACAAAAGAACAAGCTGACATCAACCACTGCTTACCTTTCCTGACAAGCCCAACTGTTAATCCGGAGAGTGTCCATTGGTAATGGACCTGCGTGAGCAGGTGTTCCCTGACCCCTGGTCCTATATGTAGGGTACCAGAGGAACAGAGACACTGTGTGCTGACGGGTTGACTGTGGGGTGTGGAGACTAAGGTGTGGGATAGTAAGAGTTCAGGGGTTGCTATAGACCAAATGTTTGTGTCCCCTCAAATCCATATGTAGAAATCCTAACCCCTAATGTGTTGGAGATGGGGCCTCACAGAGGTGATTAGGTCTTGAAAGTGGAAACTCCATGAGTGGGATTAGTGCCTTTAGCAAAGAAAGGTCTCTTCTTGCCATGTGAGGACACAAAGAAAATGGCCATCTGTGAACCAAAAAGTGGGTCTTTGCTAGACACTGAATTTTTCCAGTGCCTTAACCCTGGACATCCAAGCCTCCAGAACTCGGAGAAATAAATATCTTGTTGATAAGCCACCAGTCTGTGGTGATCTGTCATAACCGCCCAGACCCACTGAGACAAGTGTGTGTGTTGTACTACCTCTGAGCACCTAAGTTCTCCCGGGAAACCCCGCGTTCCACCTGCACCGCGGGCTCGTGCTGTCTGAACGCGACCCCTCTGCACCACCCAGGAGCTGTGCAGACAAGGAAACAACCCACCCATGGAGCGTTAAACTGGAGTAAAAGCAGCGTTCTTCTGGCTGCAGGGAGAGGAAGACTAAGTCCATCCGCGGTGTAAGGACGGTTTCACGGAGGGCGTGGTCATTGGGTGTGGTCCTGAAGGCTGAGCAGGATTTGGACAGATCGGGAATGAGGCCTCGGGGCCAAGGCAGGGGTTGAGGAAAAGTGTGGGGTGCTTGGGTGGCAAGAGCCCTGCAGGGTTAGGAGGTGGGTCATATTTGCCCAGATAGCAAAAGGATAGCAGAATAAAACTTGCATCAGTTGATGCCACCGCCCTCCTAGGCACACCCATGTCTGCAGGACAGTGGTCACTAGGAAATCCTAGAACGCAGAGCTGAAGTGGATCAAAGACCCTTTAGAATATTTTTTTTTCTCTTCACAGTGGTTTTGCAGCTCTCCTTAAATGCACTGCTTCTTCCAAAGAGGGGGAGAGGGAGGGTCTTGAGCACAGTACTCATTCTGGTAAACATATTTATTTTAAAATAACACATTTTTCTAAACATTTATCACCATTTTGTTTGGTACTATTGGATAGATCCCACTTTCTTCTCTTCCAATAA
Source organism: Neomonachus schauinslandi (assembly GCF_002201575.2). Classification (NCBI taxonomy): domain Eukaryota; kingdom Metazoa; phylum Chordata; class Mammalia; order Carnivora; family Phocidae; genus Neomonachus; species Neomonachus schauinslandi. The sequence continues at coordinate 144,751,052 of NC_058409.1, forward strand.
TTGGATTTTTGATTTTTCTTCTATAAGATCGGGGCTTTGCATTTGTTGCTAAAAGAGATCTAAGGTTGTCTGTTTCAAAGGAGAAATAACCAATCACCTTTAAAATTCTAATAAAACACCTGTATTCAAACACCAAGTAAAACATATCATCGTTTCATGACATTCTATAAAGAATTATAATTTTCTAGTTAGGCTAATTGATGTCACTGCTAGCAACATAAATACCAAGAGAAAAAAAATTATAAATGGTCACCCAACTGCTTCTTTATATCTTTTCCCCAAAATGTACAATACCATTAACATAAGTTAGGATTTTAAGTTTAACTAAAAATTCCATTAGTCCGGTGTTCACAGACGTAGGTTTCTGAGAATAAAGGTTTTCAAGATTTGAGGTCAGGGCAAAAATACAAAATTTATAGTAGAACTCAATTCAAAATATTCCAGTTTCTGCCAATGGAGCATGAATTGATAAAAAGGGCAGGTTTACTCCATTAAATTAAAGATGGATGCAATTCTCCTTTTCACTCCTCATTCTAACTGCCTTACTTCCTTAATATACAACTGACTTTGACCTTCTCAGATATCCATTCCCAGGAGCTGGGGCAACTAGTCTTTCGAATAGGGAATAAGAGGAAGGCATTGCCACATTCACCACATATTTCTATGAAAGAACAGATGTCAACCTAGAATTCTATATGCAGCCTTTTTCAAACATGGAGGTGAAACAAAGACATTTGTAGGCAAACACAAGAATGATAATCCAATGCGGCAACTCGTATAAAAAAGTATTAAAGAAAATTCTTCAGTTTGAAGGAAAATGACAATGCATAAAACTCGTATCTACATAAAGGAAGGCAAAACAGTGAAAGTGATAGTTATGTAAGTAAATATGACAGACTTTTAAATTTCATTTTATTTTTTTTAAGATTTTATTTGAGAGAGAGCAAGAGAACACAAACAGGGGGAGGGGCAAAGCGAGAAGGAGAAGCAGAACCCCCGCCGAGCAGGGAGCCTGATGTGGGGCTCAATCCCAGGACCCTGGGATCACGACCTGAACCGAAGGCAGGTCATTTTAAAGTTTAAAGAATCAGTTCTCAAACTTTTTGGTCTCAAGGCCCATTTACATTAAAAAAATTGAGGATACCAAGGAGCTTTTGTTTATGTGAATTATAGCTACTAATATATTTAACATATTAGAAACTAAAACTAAGAAATAATATATATGTGTATATATATTCTTGTTATTTTCAAGTGAATTTATATATATAAGGTGAATATATATAATATTTATATATATAAAATAAATATATGTAAAAAGTGAATATATAATATATACAGTACATCAGTACAATAAGTATATATTCATTTTATATATATAAATTTACTTAAAAATAAGAATCCCATACATGTTAACAAAAATAACATATTTTCAAAGAAATATAACTGTATTTTAAAACAAAATCATTAGCAAGAAAAGTGGAACTGTTTCATGTTTTTTGCAAATTTCTTTAATGTCTGAATTAAGAGAAGACAGTTAGATTCTCATATCTGTTTTGTATTCAATCTGTTACATGCCATATGTTATTTAGCCTCTAAAAATGCAAATATATCTTCATGAAAGAATGAGAGTAAAAAGGTAAAGGTTTTAAAAGTATTCTGAAAATAATTCCAAACTCAAGAACAACATGAAAGAATCTCGGGGTTTCTGGACCACAATTTGAGGAAATTTGATTTAGGGCAAAGATAATAACAATGTATTTTGGAGTTTGTAACATATAGAGGACAAAAATAGCATATAGGATGAGAAGCAGGAGATAGAAGTCTACCTCTGCAAGGTTCTCACACTCCACCAGTGTTATAATCAACATAAAGGTAAACAATAAATCAAAACTGTATATTAATCTCAAGAACAGTCATGGGCAGGAGGTTTGAGGAGAAAGAAAAGGAGAGTTAATAAGCTGAAAGTGGAGATAAAATAGAATACCAACGTTAATCACCGGATCCACAAAAAGACAGGAAGAGAGTGAAAAAGGACTAATAAAGAGATGGCATAAATAGTAACTAAACGGCAAGAAGGAAAATTAAGCACCAAAATAGCAGAAATTACATTAAATTAATCTAAATGGTCTAGGTTATCTTTTAAAAATCTAAATTATGTAAAACAAATAAAAAAATAAAATGACCTAAACAGTCTAGTTCAGGATTTTTTTAAAAAACAGGTCAGTAAAACTATATGTTGAGTACAGGGACATACATTAAATATAAAAACAGTGAATGTACAAAGAAAATATATGCCATTGTGAATAATAACTATAACAAGCTTTGAAAGATATATTAATATTGGATAGAGTAGTTTTTAAAACAATGAAAAAAGAAGAGCATCAAATAATGGTAAGAGTGAATAAATCAACAAGTCTTAAAAGTTCTCTGAGTATATACCTATTATAGAGCTTCCACATACATAAAGAAAGAATTCACACAAATAAAGGAATTTTTTAAAAACCAATCTACAATCATAGTGGAGGATTTTAGCAATGGTATCTCAACTGCTGTGGAACATTAGGGCAAAAAATCAATAAAGACAGAAGACACTTGAATGATGGAATGGCACTATCAGCCAACTTGACTTAATTGACATTGATAAAACACTCCATCCCAACAGAGCAGAGTGTACATTCTTTTCAAGTGAACAATGAACATTCACCAAGATCATAATACATATACCTAACCATCACGTACCTTTTAAGAAATTTAAAGGATTAAAATTATACAGTGTATGATCTCTGACTGCAACAGAATTAAAATGAGAAATCAATAAAACTATTTGAAAGTTTCCCCCAGATATTAGGTAATTAAACAACACAATTCCAAAGAACACGTGGATCAAAGAAAAAATTACAAGAAATATTAAAAATAGTTTATTAAGTGATGACTTTAAAACTACATATTAGGGGCACCTCGGTGGCTCAGTCAGTTAAGCGTCTGCCTTTGGCTCAGGTCATGATCTTGGGGTCCTGGGATCCAGTCCTGCATCAGGCTCCCTGCTCAGTGGTAAGTCTGCTTCCCTCTCTCCCTCTGCCCCTCCCCCCCTGCTTGTGCTCTCCCTCTCTCCCAAATAAATAAATAAAATATTTTTTAAAAACTACATATTAAATATAAGATGCAGCTAAAGCAGCCTTGATAAGAAACATATAGCTTTGCATGTTTATATTAGGAAAGAGAAAAAGCTCAAATCAGTGACCTAAGCTTTCATTGTAAGAATCTAGAAAAAGAAAAACAATTTAAATGCAAAGTGGAAAGAAAATAAGAAGAAATATGAGAGCAAAAACAACAAAAATAGAAAATAAATAGTAATAAAACCCAACCTACCAGGTAAGTAGCTTGGAAGTCATTGCTCCATTCTAACAACAAATAAAAAGTTGAACGAACTGAAAAATCAACAGCTCCTCTTATATCCCTCAAAGAAGTGAGGTCACAAGACAAACCAGGACCTTCAAAATTTTAGAGACACACAAGAAGATACAGAGAACCACAATTTCCTGAAGCAGAAGTCCATGGGCAGAGACCTCCAAGAGGAACAGGGTGTGGTTAGGAAAACCTGAAATTTAACTGAGGAATTGCTGAAGGCATCTCCAGAGGGACACAGTCATAGTGGGGAAGTGGCAGAGAGGTGGTAGGGGGAGGCATACACATTCAAGAGCTTTACCTCCAACAGCTTGACCAGGTGTCACAGTGAAGATCAGAGAAAAGTCTTCTGTGCTCCTGCGGGGAGAGAAACCATTTCTTAATATACCAGAGCATTCTGTCCTACTTAACAGGCCTGCTCTGGAGAGAAACTATTTTGCCAGAGCATAACTTATTGGAGTTTTCTCAAAGCCTAACCAACCTGGGGTAAGGAAAATACCCAACTCCAAGCCCATCTACCTTCCAAGTGGGAGAAAGGAATACCCCCTCCAGCCCTCTCTAGCCATCTCATACAACCTATAGGACTGAAAAAAACCTGAGAAACATTTATGAAGGTTATAGTCCAGAGGCATTAGCTCACTGAAAGACTGAGACCTAATCCTCAGACTTAGAATGTCTCCCTTCCCACCACACCCTGCCATGACCTTACTAAAGACCAGTTTATCACAGTCCTTCTGCCCAGTACATGATGTCTGCTCTTACACAAAAAATTACTAGGCATACTAAAAGGCAAAAAAAACGCATAGTATGAAGGACAGAACAAGTATCTGAACCAGACCCAAGTATGGCAAGGATGTCAGAATTATCGACCATGAATTTAAAACAACTATGATTAAAATGCTGAGGGCTTTTATTGTATTTCTATACATAAGCAGCTAACTACTGGGAAATGAAATTAAAGCAACACCATTTACAAAAAAAAAAATCATGAAATATTTAAGAACAAAATTAACAAAAATAGTCAAGACTTGCACATTAAAAACTGAAAACTACTGAGAGAAGTTAGAGGCCTATGAAAATAAATACATGTATTATGTAAATGTGCTGGAAGATGGCATAGTCTAAGAATGTCAATTCTCCCCAAATTGATCTATACATTTAATACAATTCCAATAAAAATCCCAGCAGGTTGTTGTAGTGGTAGATGATCTAGTTCTAAAATTTACATGGAAAAGACTTAGAATTGTCAAAGCAGCTTAGAAAAAGAATAACATATTGGCAAATTTAAATTACCTCTTTTCCAAGGTAAAGCTTTTCAAGGTAAAGGTTTTCAAGGTAAAGCTAACTAGTCATGACTGTGTAATATTGGCATAAAGATAGGTGTATAGACCAATGGTGCAGGCTAGACAATCCAGAAATATTATAACACATACATGTTCAAAAGGTTTTCAACAAGGGTAACAAAATATTTTATTGGGGAGAGGAGAGTCTTCTCAACAAATGGTACTGGAACCATAAGATATCCCTATGGAGGAAAACAAACTTTAACACATCTCACAATGCTGCCAGAAATCAACTCAATATAAAACTACTACATAAATCTAAAATAATCCTCTAATGTGTTTAAGCAATTATGCATTTGGGGGACTATGTGTTGGAGCTGTCCAGAAAGCCAGAGATACTGGCACCAGAGACCACACCTTTCCCTCTTAGACCACACTGTCTGTAATATAGTGTGGTGAACCTAATAGATCAGAGAAAGTTAAATATAGTAATGAAGTGTCCTACATTTTAGTTATTAATTAAATGACATGCATCTCTCTGCTGTGAGTGAAGCAATGTAGTCACAAAATGTCTGCTCATCAGACAAGAGACACATAGGGCGCAGAGATGGGTTCTTAGAGCTTCATTCTTGCCATAGGACTGTGGAAATCAACCTTTTCACGCATGAGTCCAGAAGGCAGGATTCAGTTCAAGAATAGATTGAGAATCTATTGCCAATATTTCCCCAGAACTAGCTTATGCCTAGAATGTGATAAATTCTTTTTGTACGTATAAATGATAGATCATGAGTATTCCAGGCCTTTAAAAGGGTTATCCAAGATCTTATTATATTCTAAGCTCTTCACTAGTTGATAGACAGACTATAAAATTAAGGTATCCCTTCTTTATAGTGAGAAAACTGTGAGTCAGGGGGTTGTGAGAAATTACAGAAAGTTATAACACAAAATAGAACATAAGTGTCCAAGAGGGTTGAAAACTCAAATGTTCCAGAGTGTTCAGAGAGAGACTCAAGTATCAGATAAGGTTTCTTGGAGGGTTAGGTATTTGAGATAGCTTTAAAAATAAATGTGAAAATTTATGGAATCCCATTAATGCCTGGGAGAAACATGCCTGTTATTTGCATTATTGTTATTTGTCAAGTCCCGCCTTTCCCATGGAGTTTGTAAATCTAAAGCTCTAAATGTAGGGTGAAACTTGATCTTAACCAAAAGGCCGAGAACTGATGGCTCTGACTATTGAGGATTGTGAATTAATGGATTCTGGATGAGGTTTTAGTACGTTAGGTACTTTCTCTACGACGAGATGATGGAAAGATTAATTGTACATATTCAGTATTTGAAGTGAAGTCTCCAAACAAGTGAATTGCTTTAAATACTCAGCAACTTAACCTACAGAAAAACTGGTAATAGCAATCATAAATAGAATTGTGCATACTTTACATCAAGTGCATAGATATTAGTTTGACTCAGATGGGGGAAATATATGATACATACAATAGTAATGAAGACTACCACAAGGGGAATAGAAGAGAACTACAACAACAACAAAAAAAACTGGTGGCCAATTAAATTAAATCAGATTCATAAGAAAACCACCTGGATATTCTTACAGAGACTGAATGTGAAATCTTGAGATAATGAAATGAATTTCAGTAAAAATCAATAGCTGGATGCATGCTAGGTCACTCCCCAAAAAAACCACAAAACCTAAACTCTGAATCTTAAAAACATTTAAAAACAACTTTCCTGCCAACTCCTGTAGACAGATAGAGGAAGAACCTCCAGACACACAGTGAAATCAGAATGAATCAGAAGCCCTGGTCCTTGCAAAGGGCTCCCCAGGTATGTTAATTTTCCTTACCTGGAAATCATTAGCATTTAATTCAGTTTCATGCCCACATCAAACTGAAATTCTGCATGGGACAGCCTCAGACTTCACAAATCAGACATGTCAAGAATATTCCATCTCTGGGTAGCCTGTGTTGGAAAAGTCATTGATCTCACCATTTCATATCTCCAGCAAAATTATGATCCCAAGAAAGAAGAAAATGTCTCCTTGCTGGGTATTTCTCCATTCCGTTTTCTCTCTTCCTTTTCTCCCACTCCCCTTCAACTGAAGTATCATTTGCTTCCTAATCCAGAGCTAACATTTCTACTCTCCATTTTGATTTTTCCCCTGTTGATTTCCTACCTTAGGGAAACAGGATGGCCATCTCTTCTCCTTCTAGTGTCCCAATACTGAAGGGCCATCTTGGCCTGGAATTCTGTGAGGAAGATCAGCCTGATATATTCAATGGCTCTACAAAGAGCCCTTTCATCCATACACCATTCCTGGGGCAGGATTTTCCCCCACCCTAGAGTCCCCAGGCTCCTTGCCTACGAAGCATTCACACCTAGTGAGCTCAGTACCGGTAGAACATCAGGAAAGAAAAACAAATCTACACATTAGAGGAGATACATTTTTTTTCTTTCTTCCCTTGGAGCTCTTTCCCAACTTCATGGGTTGTTTTAACCACTAATAAGTTTTAACTTAATGAGATGTATTAGTTTTCTATTGCTGCATTAAAATTTACCACAAAATTAATGGCTTAACCTACGCCTGTTGACAATCTTGTATTTCTGCAGTTGAAGTCCAGGTGGCTTAGCAGGATCACCAGGGTCAGGGGGCCAAAATCCAGGTGTCAGCCAGTCTGGGCTCTTACCTGGATCCTCTGAGATAGAACCCGCTCTCACACCTATTCAGGTTGTCTACCATATTCAGTTCTCTTGGGGGTGTAGGACAGAGGCCCCCATTCTCTTGCTACTGTGAGCGGCAAGGTCATTTTCTAGGTTCTAGAGACTGCCCACTTTCCTTGGCTTATGGTTCTATCCATGTTCAAAACCTGTGGCAGCTGTCAGACTCTCGTTGTACGTGGAATAGCTTTGACATTCTAGCCCATCCAGCTAATTCAGGATAACCTCCCTATTTGAAGGTCAACTGATTAGAAAAAGGAATTTGCAAAATTCCTTTGCCATGTAACATATTTACAAGCATGGTATCTCATCCTGTCCACAGGCTCCAGAGATTAGCCCATGGAATCTTGGGGCAGGGGTGTGATTTCTAGTATTCTGCCTATAACATGAGGCTCTTAGACAAATACATACAGTCTTATTTTTAGTTTATTGCACATATTATTATTATCATAGTTTTTTTCATCTTGAATACTGGGCTTATTTTAGATATTAGTTTCCAAAAAGAATTTTTTTTGGATACCTCTAACTTATTTGTTTAAATAATCTGGAGATTTTGTTTTGTTTTTTCTCTTTTAAATCTAAAGACTATTATACATCATTTTTATCAACAATTTATAATGGTTGCTGTAACAAATTTTTAAAACAATCTTGTTTTCAAATTTAAACACTAACTACAAATGTTCTTTTTACTTGTATTTTAGTTTTTTATTTAATTTAGAAGTTATTGTAGATTTGATCATGTTATTATTCTCTATTTGAAATCTTTCAGATTCTCTCCCTGACATTAGATAAATCCCAATTGCCCTCAAATAACACACATGACCATTTATGACACAGCCCCATTCTGCAGAGATCATTTCATTTTTTCCCATTCTTGTCCTATCCTTGCTATGCTATGGTCCCAGAATTCCAAAAGCAAGTGTCAATAACTTTAAAAGTGCTGAAATTATGCAGAGTATATTATATCACAACAACAAAACCAAGTAGAAATAAGACTGGTACCTGAAAAGTATCCCAAATATTTGAAAATTCAGCAATACACTCTGAAATAATCCATGGATCAGAGAAGAAGTCACAAACGAAATCAGAATATTTTGAACTGAATAAAAGGGAAAATACAACATACCCATATTTGTGGGATATACCTAAAGCAATGGATATAGGAATTGTTATGGCATTAAAAACTGATATTAGAAATCAAAAAACATGTAAAATTAATTATCTAACACAAGAATCTGGAAATAAAAGAGCAAATTAACTGCAGAGAATGTAAAAGCTAAGAAAAAATGCAATAAGCACATAAATAAATAAAATATAAAATGGACAAATAAGAAAAAATTAATGAAACCAAAGCTGGTTCTTTGAAAAGATTGATAAAATTGATAAGCTTCTACCAAGAATGATCAAGAACATAGAGAGGACACTAATTACTAATCTCAGAGAGGAAGGATAGGGTCCTCATCACATATTCTACACATATAAAAAGAATAATAGGGAATAATATGAACAGTTTTATGTCAATAAACTGGGAAGTCTAGCTGAAATGAACAAATTCCTTGATACAAAGCTAACACAAGAAAAAATGGAAAATCTGAATTAGGCCCTCATCAACCAAAGGAGGCTGCTCCAGTGTCCCCCACTGAGGGTCAGTGTTGCTGCTCGACTCTAGTGTTTAATATCAGTTTTGGAAAATGCAGAATTGGGCTCCTTAACAGTCCTGCCACCTCTGCATCATCCTCCTGAAAGGAAGTACTTTAGACTTCTAGAAAAGAAAGACGTGGGATGCCTGGGTGGCTCAGTCAGTTAAGCGTTTGCCTTCAGCAAAATGAAAGCTATGAAATGAGATAGAAGCCATGTAGTCAAGATTTTGTTTTCATTCATTTGTTGAAATGGAAGTATCCTAGCCAATCATTATCATGACAATGCTTTTATATTACCTTTCATTGTTCAAAGCAAGGTGCCAGAAACATGTGCTAATTCAGATGCATTGGTGGTAGATCCATTCTCTGGTAGATCTATAATATATGACTATTGAGAGTAATAAAAAAAAGATGTGAATGGGGATGCCTGGGTGGCTCAGTAGGTTAAGTGTCTGCCTTTGCTCAGGTCATTATCTCAGGATCCTGGGATAGAGTCCTGCATTGGGCTCCTTGCTCAGCAGGGAGCCTGCTTCTACCTCTGTCTGCCATTCTCTCTGCCTGTGCTCTCTCTCTGACAAATAAATAAATAAATAATCCTTAAAAAAAGAAAGAAAGAAAGAAGAAAGAAAGAAAGAAAGAAAGAAAGAAAGAAAGAAAGAAAGGAAGGAAGGAAGGAAGGAAGGAAGGAAGGAAGAAAGAAAGAAAGAAAGAAAGAAAGAAAGAAAGAAAGAAAGAAAGAAAGAAAGAAAGAAAGGAAGGAAGAAAGGAAGAAAGAAAGGAAGGAAGGAAGAGAGAGAGGAAGAGGTCTTCAGTTCTCACATAGAAGTTGGGGATAATGATGCTTCACTCTTTCCTTGTAAAGCTCCCACATCACCAAAAATAAATAAATAAATAAATAACCTGTGAAGAATACCTGGTATTTTTTCACACACATATAAAGAGGGAAATGTATCTTTATACATTCCTTCCTTCCTTCCTTCCTTCCTTCCTTCCTTCCTTCCTTCTCTCCTTTTTTATTTCTTTCGTTCCTTCATCTGCTCATTTAGTATGCTCCAGACAGCAATATTCTTTAAAATATTATTTGAATATTAACTCAAAACATCCCTAATGGCAAAGATGACCCCTAATTATTTAAGCAAATCAGATTCAGACTATCTCTGCTCTTTGTGGTTGGTTTCAGAATGGTTCCAGTTTGGGTCAATGTGGTATAAAGAGAGGTTTGCCTCTGGCTCCAGAGGAAATTCCTTCTCATCCTTCTAGGAAAATGCAGTGAACTGTTCTCGCCATCCCAAGTGTGAATAAGGAATCCCAGAGCCCCAGATCCTAACAGCTGTCATGCTCAGGGAACCAGCCTTGTGGGGACCTGGGCTATAGACACAAAGCCTGGATCCTCCATGACTCATGTGAGCAATGAGACCCATCCACACTGAAGCCAATGGCACCTTGGATCTCCAGGCCATGAGCCCTGGGGGCTTCCTTACTGTTGCAGATATGGGCTTGAAAATATCCCAAATGTTTCATAGGAAAAAGAATCAAGTTGTTTCTAATTAAGTGGATGATATACATTGATAAAGAAAAGTACCCAGTAGACTAAGTCTGGAAAGTTTATCTGAGTAGGAGACCTGGTCCCAGACACCAGCCTGCTTTTAATTATAGACAAATTTGTTATTTCCCTTTTCTGGTCTGTGCTTTCTGTGCCTCCTCATTCATAATAGTCATGCAAATTAGAAAAAATATTCCATGGGACTCAGTAAATATGTAAATGAATGGGAATACTCCCACAAAGTCAAGTATAATTAAATTTATCGTGATTCCAGCTTGATCTGATTCATTATGAGAAAGTAAGTTTTCAGATGATTTTAAATTAATGCTAGACTATACCTTACTATAATCCAGACACCAATTACTCCAGAATATTATTTTAAATATTAACTCAATAACTCACTCTTAATTGCAGGTGTGCTCCCTGAATAAGCCAATCAAAAGCAGCCCATCCCCACTGCCACTGTTGGGATCTGGAGTGGAAACGTGGTACCACCTGGACCAATGAAGTATAAGGACAGGTTTGCTGCTAGCTTCAGAGGCAGTTCCTGTTGCTCTCCTGGGGAATGCCCAGGAGCAGATCTTTCCAACCGCAGGTGTGAATGAGGAACCCTGGAGCCTCAGGTCCTAGCGATTTTACCTTCAGGGAACCAACTCTGGTAGGAGCTGGATGTGGCCCAGGGACTGGGAGACAGAAAGCCTGGGTGCCCCATAACTCCTCCTAGCCAGGGGACACATCAGCACCACGGCCAGCATTCTTTTGGGCCTCCTAGGATTGAGCCTGGGGGCTTCCTGACTTTTTTACTGAGTATACTTCAGAGTGGGTCTCTCCTTCTAACTTCTGGAATCACCACCACATGTTCATATGTCCTCCAAGCTGAGAGACTCAGGTTGTTCTAACTAAGCACACAATGTACAATGATCAACAAAAGGGCCCAGTGGACTAAGTCTGGGAAGTGTGCTCTAAGTAGGAGATCTGGTCCCAGGGACCAGCTTGCCTTTTAATTATGGGCAAATTTGTTATTTCTCCTGTATGTGCTTTGGCCATTCTTCACTTTCAACATTCAATCAGGTAAGAAAAATTACTCCATAGGACTCAGGAAGTGTATAAGTGACTGGCAATCCCACACAGTCAATTATAGTTAAATTTATCATGCTTCCAGCATGGTCTGATTCATCATGAGGAAGCAATTTTTCAGATGACTTTGCATTAATGCTAGAATAATGTATCAGTCTTCAGTAACTTCCCTTGAAGCACTATTAATAGTCAGCCAGTGGCTGTGACTTAAAATGTATTCCATTTGGAAGCCAGCCATAGGAACTCCCCTACAGAAGGAAGAGGAAATGATGTATATAGCCCTCTTCAAAACTGCATGCCAGTACTATTCCTAGATAAATATATTTATAATCAGACCCCAAATATGTTGATTCTGGTCTGATCATCGTTCCAAGGAATTTATTCTACTAGTTACACATCTTCCAGGAGTCACCAATGAAATCTTTACACCTATGGAAGGAACACCATGCTATGGACATGTTTTTGTGAACCTGTTTGAAGCAATTGGCAGGTGCATCCAATGAAATGTTCTCTCCCTGAGCTTTATACCCTTAGCAAATGACTTCAAGAGATGGGGTTAATTGGCAATTATATCATTCCCAGGAGCAGTGATGATAGTGTACAGACAAACTCTTCCCACGGCATGACCTCTGGTCTGCTCGCTGCTGCCCAGCCCACTTTGAAGCTGTCCTCCAGCTTTTTCTCTGAGCTCCTGAGACGGTTCCAGTAAATGTCACCTTTGGTTAAGATGGCCCCAATTGCTTTCCCCTGATAGTAAATGGAACTGTGATTTCCACCAACACCCAGGATTCCCACCTCCCTCACGCGTTCAGAGAATCGTTATCATGTTGGTGAGTTTCCGCTACATTCTTCTGAGCTGGAAAGGGAGAAAGGAAAAGAGAGTTTGTTGCTGTGTCCAAGGAAAATCACGGCAAGGTGAGGTTGATCCTGGTATCAACTGGTAATGTCTTCGACCCCCACTGAGACAGCTTACCTGGGTAGTTCAATAGGACACAGGGAAGGGAACTGAATGCAATGGCTTTGCAGCCAGGCAGATCCAAATTCAAATTTAATGCTTTGCCTTGATGGTTTTATCGTTCTGGCAAGTTCCTTAACTTCTTTGACTCTTGTTTTCCTAAAATGCATACTATTTCACTTAACTTGTACATTACGGAAAGGATGAGAGATGTTGGCAGTAGTCGCTGGCACAGGTGTGTGCCATAGTGACAGCAACTATTATTATTAATATTCATATCATCAAATCACTTCTTTACAGGACGTTGCAATTGTAGAAGCTCACATTTTGGAGTTGGATGGGTCTACTTTGAAATTTGGACCTGCCAGCTTCCAGCAGCGTAAAAATTCAAGCATAAATGCAATTCAAAAGGTTGGCTACAGCCAACTGGCAAGCACTTCACCATATTTGAGCCTCATCTCTTTTTCTGTAAAAGGGAAATAAACTTATGCTTGTCAAGATTTGTAGGAGGTCAACTGGATAGTATTTTTAACACCCAGAACTATAGTGGCTCACAGTAGGTATGTGATTTCCATCACTTTCCTCCTGTTTTTCTCTGCCTTTCCTTCTCTTTTTTCTTCCCAACAATCCTTCAAAAACTAACATCTGCTCAGCCTCGTCCTCAAGATCCTGCTCAGTTTGATTTCAGTTTAACCTTTGGGTGTTACCTTCAACTTCTCTGATAACAAATTCTCCATTATGTCCAGACCCACCTCAGCACCGTCTTGCAATCGTTGTCCCTTACCATCCCCATCTGTGCCTCTGTCACAAGCTTTGTGCCCCAGGCAGCCATGTCAGCCCACACATGTGCCCACAGGGTGACTTAACCACAGCTGCCTGTTTTCTCACTGACCAGACACAAGGTCTCTTGAGGACCAGACACGAGGAAGCACAGTATAATGCTCTCTCTCACAGCGGCCACAGAAACTCCAAGCCTCTCCCTCTGTCACTGATGTTTTCATTCCTCATCTATTCCCCAATAAAGGAATTAACTAGTTCCTTCATTTTCTCTCTTTTCTTTGATAGTGGAACAGGACCATCTTTACTAAACATAGCAGAATAGAAGGAGACATACTTTTTTGAAGTTTAGGAGTATATATTGCTGAGCCATAAAATGAAATTCTCTTGTCAAAATAGTTCATCCTTGTCTCTCTTGTCATTTTTGTTAAAACAAATTATCTTATAAATGAACCAGAGAAGTTGGGTTTTCTTGGCTCCTTCTTGTGATTTTATGCATGGTTCATCACCTCGTCTCTGCTAGAGAGGCGGTTGGTCCCATGGCTGAGCACGTGGTCAATCCCATTCCTGTCCCTTGCTGGCCGTGTGGTCCCAGCAAAGGAGGACACCACCCCTCTTGGGTTGCTCTGGTGAGCACTATGTGGGATGCCTGAAGAAAGGCGGGTATGAGGGTAATGATGCTTCCAATGACAAAGCCTGTGCTTGGAGCCAAGACTCTGTTCTTTTTTTTTATTTAGGTAAGAAAGACTGAGTAAGGGGGTTTCTCTATAGTCCTTTTAGGGGTTTACGTTTTTTTCTTTTAAGTCCCTTCCAGCCACTAGATGAATCTGAATGAGCTCATGCCAGCTTAACAAGTGTCCCACGGGAGGGAAGGTTTTGACACAATGGCCTCTCAGAAGTCATCTGCAAGGACATTACCCTGCTTTGACAGCTTGGCGCTGTGGAGGACAACTGTCACCAAAATAACAACAGACTAGTAAGTTAGCCTGCCACGTTCTGTGGATGCTGACAGAGACACAAGGTCAGAGACGAAGGACTTCACGGTAAAATCAGCAGCAGGATCATTACCTGAGTCCTGCTGATTCCTTGGGGCCCCAACCCCACTGGACAATGCCGAAGTCCAGGGGGAGGCTGAATGTGCAATGGGGCATAACCACAGAGGGACCCTGAGCTAGGGAATCTGTCCCCTCCAGCAAGCAGCCATCAGCCAGCAAGTCTGTGCTTTGGCTCCACCCAAACAGAGGGAGATTAGGGGCAGCAAGCATCACATAGTGCGTTGTTTGCTGGGTTACCTCACTTTTCAAGGATCACAAGCTGCAGATAATCCTGAGATATGGCCAAGAGAAGACACAGTCAAGGCATTGAGATGTTGACCCACTCAGCAGAGGTGTCGGAGTGACAGAGGCCCATGGCGGGCTGCCGGAAACACCACCCACCTGGTAAAACGCTACCACACCTTATCCTTTGCCAAAACCCTATTGGCCAGCATGAGTGCATGTCTTTATTGTAGAGATGCATTTTCATTGCTGTAAAAGAACAAAAGAAACAGTCATTTAATGAATTTAAAACCATAGGAAAATGGAAGCAAAATGGCCCCATTTGAAGACACGTACTTCAACATTTATCACAGAGTGACTAAATTTATTCTGAATGTTACAAGAGAAGATAATTATGGAAAAATTCATTGTTTCATTAAAATTATCATTCATGTAGTACGCATTTGTTGGTAGAAAATTCTGTAAATTCGCGAATATAATGATTTGTAAGAACCGAATTGAGAAGTCCTAGTTTAGCAAAAGGCCAAGTCTGGATTGTTGTTAGCTACTGTGCCTGAAGAACTAGTACAAATCAGACTTGACAAGCAACTCCACTTGTATACTGTTATTATCAAACATTTATAATTAAATTCTTGATTTAAATGCATTTCATTTCAGACATCGAAGGATACTTCTCATAACTGAGGAAAAATAAAAACCACACAATTAGATATAATGGCACAAATATTTCAATAGACTTTTGAAATACTGTGGTTTCTCAGATGTGGCATATATGGTTTACTATAAGTTCTGAATGCAATACAGTCAGATGTGTTACATTGAGAATATATATTTAAATATTTAAATATTAATCTAAGGGGCATGATACTAGGTTACAGGAAGAGCGGATCGAGGTCTGTAGACTGTGGAACCAAAAACATGAACTCCCTTCCCTGGCAGTCTTGGAGAAATCTTGCTGACTCTGTTGGAAAGGAGAGAACGTAACCCTTGCAATTTAATAACAAGGAGGCAGCAACAGCAGAAGTGAGTATTTAGCCCGTGGCAGGCACTGTTTTAAGGATTTTATATGTGTTATAGGTAAAAGAATGGACTCCCCAAAAATGTCTACAGCCTATTCCCTGAAACCTGTCAATATGTAACATGGTAAAAAGTACTTTGCAAATGTGATTAAGATAAGGATCTTGATATGGAGAGATTATTCTGGATTATTTGGGTGATCCCAATGTAATCATGAGGGTCAGTGTAAGAGGGAGGCAAGAGAGTCAGGATCAGAGAGAAGTGATAACAAAAGCAAAAGTTGGAGTGAAACACTTTGAAGGTGGAGGATGGGGCCAGGAGCCCAGGAACACAGGCAACCTCAGGATGCTGGCAAAGGCCAGGAATGGATTTTCCCCTGGAACCTCCAAAAAGGAACGGCCCGGTTGACACCTCGACTGTGCTGTGGTGTAACTGATTTTGGACTTCGGACCTCCAGAACTGAAAGCTGATAACTTGTGTTGTTTGTAACCACTCAGTTTGTGGGAATTTGTTCCAGCAGCCAGAGGAACTCATACAGCCTGCATGATCCCACTTCATCTTCAAGACGCCCCTGTTAGATCCATACCAATCCCCTCCTATCTTTCCCATCTCATTTGAGTGCCATTCTTTTCTTTCACACATCCCACATTCAGTTCATCAGCGCATTTTTTTCCTGTTCTACCACCAAAATACACCCAGAATGTGACTATTTCTCACCAAATCCACAGCAGGCCATGGTCCAAGCACTCCTGCACTATTCTGTCTGGCATGGGATCAGATAAGATAGCCTCCTGGCTGGTCTCCTCGCTCTCTGCCAGACCCTCTGCGGTCCTTTATCAGGAGTCCCCCACCCTGCCCCATACCACATTCGTTTGACCTACCTTTGCCTCCCAGCCCTTGTCCCCCTTTTTCCTCCCACTCTTTCCTCTGCCTTAGGGCACTGGGATCACTTGGTTCCAGAACTCAGTGGGCAGTTTCTAGCTTTAGTGTCTGTTATGGGCTGGATTTTACACCCCGGCCCCACCAATATTTACAGGTTGAAATCCTAATCTCTAGTCCCTCAAAAGTAACTATATTTGGAGATAGTTCTTTAAAGAAGTAAAGAATAGAAATGAGATCATCAGAGTGGACTCCAACCCAATATGACAGGTGTTCCGATAAGAAGAGGACATTAGGACACCAACATGTACTTAGGGAAGGCCGTATAAGAACACAGGGAGAAGACAGCTAACGACAGTCAAGGAGAGAAGCCTCCAAAGAAAGCAACCCTGCCAACACTCTGATCTTGGACTTCTAACTTCCAGAACTGTGAGAAAATGCATTCCTGTAATTTAAGCCCCCTAGTGTGCGGTGCTTTGTCATAGCAGCCCTGAGAGGCTAGGATAGTGCGTTAGTCCCCTATTTCTCTCAGGTCTTTGCTCAAAAAATCACCTTCCCAGCGTTGCCATTCTTGGACAAATTTTCACCCTCTTTGCTTCTGAATTTTCATACCCGTTTCCCTGATTTATGTTTCCTTGACCCACAGACACTCTTTGGAGCCAGCTGCAGAGTGAAGAGCACCAATCCCTATCATTATGAACAATTTAGATGGTACTTACGACTGATCTATCACTTTCCGGAAGCCAAGTTTTGTCCACATGATTTACGTAAATTATATCCCTTAACCTCCACAATATCCCTAGGAGGTAGAAAGCCTGTTTACCCCATTTACAGATAAGGAGACTGAGGGTCATGGAGGTTAAATGTGTCGCCCACATTGGTGCAGTTAGTAAGATTAAATTATTAAAAGTAAAGGTTAAATGGGACTGACAATTAATCCCAGAGCCCACCCTTTCATGATTAATGACGAACTGGGCAGACCCTGGACTTTGAGCCACCTGTCCAGGTAAGACCTAGAGCTTGAGCAGCGAAGAACTGCACTCCCTTCAGGTAAGCTCACTCCCAAGGGAAGGAAAGGGAGAGCTTAGCCAACAGACACATTCTTCTTACTCACCAACTTAGTAATGTGATAAATCCTAAGGCAGAGAGAAAAAAGTGGGACAGAGATCAGAGGCTTACACACATCAGGCTCTGCCCACAGAGAAGGAAATGCCAGGAGTGGGAAAGAACTGTTCCACCCTAATACTATCCTTCAGGGACAAACACAATCACTCCTCCTTCTGAAAGATAATGGACTCTGCAGGCAGAACTAATCTTTCTTTCCTCTGACTCTTTTCCAGTATGGACTCTCTAATGGGACTTGCTCTCTCTTATATCATGGATAGTTCTGTAGATATCCAATATCCCTGAATAGATTGTGGGCTCATGAGAAAATTCTTCCTATCTTAGCATTTTGTCTTACTCTCAGTAGCTAACATTTTCCCTCAAGAAGAGTAAAATCTCCATGATGAGTAAGTAAATGATTAAAATTTGGAGTACATACTAAGCAAAACAGATTGATGTATATTTAAAACAAATGGTCGGGCTCCCTTTTCCTTGTAGCATGGTGAACTTTATAGTCAGTGTACTGAGTGCTACACAAGAGAAGTCTTGGGTTAAATTCTCCTGATGCAGGAGGACGTGAAACCAGGTTGGAATCTAACAACGCATGTTAATTGCTGAGACTGAATATCATTTTAGCATTTCAGTCTAGCTCCTGGATTTCTAAGACAATGAACTAATTATTCAACAGTTAACAAACCAAATAGCATGAACTGGTCACAATTTTTGTAAGTAAATTTGAATATTTTCTGCTCTTGACTATCTCATTTTATCCAGTGTTTAAAACAATGAATTATTAATGTGACTGAAAATTTTCCATTGGGAGGCAAAGCTTTCTAAAGGCTTTTTCTAACAGAAGTAAATTATAGATTTAGCATTCGTAAATTCCAACTTAAGGAATATCGTTCATTTTTGTTAGGATGAGAACATTTTGAGCTAAAGGATTAAAAGTAATATTTTCTCTTCCAATTAGGGAAAGTCAATTACTGGAATCATGAATTATCAGACATCATTTTAGAATAAAGTGATATAAGAATGTAAATTAATTGAAATTCATGGCTTTGTGATTCCCCTTTGAAATATAATTTTGAAAAGGAAATAAATACATATTATTGATGGTACAATTCTTTGTTTTAGTAACTGTATTGTCACTATCCACTTTATTTGCCAGGAAAGACTCCTATGGCCTTCCCTTGGGCTGAGACCTCTCTTTGGGGCTCTCCCAACACCCCATGAATGTGCCCATAATATCAACTCCACCAGTCTGGCTATCTCCCACATTAAACAGTAAGACCCTCAAGGGAAGGATGGTCACACTCAGCCAGCATGGATTCTGGACAATGATGGGTATTTCAGGACTGACATTCCTTGTACTAAATGATGGTTCCTCATGGTCTTCACACTTCTCAGACCACCTTTCCAAGCCCTTCACAATCTGGTCCCTGGTTCCTTTTCCAGCCTTAAGCTCCCAGCACTGTGTGAATCCGCTGGGACTGCAGAAAACGCCCCCGCCCAGCTGTTACCATGCCTGGGCTCATGCCCTTCCATTCCCCAGTTCCCTCCAGTCAAAGAGAACAGCCATGTTTTTAATCAGTCAACTTTATGAATCACAAAGAAGCCTCACTCACAGCGAGAACTAACATTCCCATCTGCCCATCCATGATCGTCCTCCATGTTTCCTTTTATCTATTACAATGTGTTTTGTGGTTATAAATGACCATGCCTTTTTATCCAGACTCAACTGTAGGCTATGAAAGGGCAGGGGCCATAGTCCCTAGCAATACCAGCACAGTGCTTGGCAAGTGCAGTGACATTCTAGAATTACTTCTTGAATTAAGACAACTTCTTCAGGGAGGTAATATATCTACTGATAATACAGAAACAAGAATTATCTCCCTAACATCGGTGTCCTCTACCCTTAGAAGCTCCATGCCAAAAACAATTTAGCTATCAACACAAAACTGTTTTTTTTTTTTTTCATTGATATGGGGGAAAATACTTGAATAATCATCTCAGTTTTGGGGTGCAAAATCAAACTAATGCTAGAAGTCACCAGTGACAAATTAGTTTGAAAAAATGAATTGTTATTAAAAGGGCCCAGGAGCACTGGGCTCAGTGCCTGGCTGAGTCAGTTAAATGTCTGACAGTTGATTTTGGCTCAGGTTATGATCTCAGGTTTGTGAGATCAAGCCTACCATCCGGCTCTGCCCTGAACATGGAACCTGCTTAAGAGTCTCTCTCTCCCCACCCCCCCCAAAAAAAAGAAAGAAAAAAAGGACAATGCCCAAATTCAAGAATCTAATTTAAAGATTTTATTTATTTATTTATTTATTTATTTATTTATTTATTTAAGGGGTGGTCAAGGAGTAGAGGGAGAGGGACAAGCAGACTCCCGGCTGAGTGTGAACTTGACACAGGGTTCAATCCCACAACCCTGAGATCATGACCCGAGCTGAAATCAAGAGTCAGATGCTTAACCAAAACTGAGCCACCCAGGCACCCCTCAAGAATCTAATTTAAACATTTTAATTAAGTTTAATTTCAATTACTGGTTATTGTAGTTAAAGATAGAAAAAAATTTTCTTAAAAATCCTGGAATGTGCGTACCTGGGTGGCTCAGTCCGTTAAGCATCTGCCTTCAGCTCAGGTCATGATCCCAGGGTCTTGGGATCAAGCCCCGCACCAGGCTCCCTGCTCCGGGGTGTGGGGGGGGGAATCTGTTTCTCCCTCTACCTGCTGCTCCCTCTGCTTGTTGCTCTCTCTCTCTGCCAAATAAATAAATTTTAAAAAGTCTTTTTTAAAAAATCCTGGAATGTATCCAAAATGAAATCAACCCTTAAAGATGCCATTTAATCAGATTTGCAAATGCGAATGTGATGACACCAATACTGAGGAGCTCCAATGCTGAGGTGAACACAATACTAACCTCACCTAAACTGATGGCATAGAAAGAATTTTCAGGGTTCAAAGCATGGTCCACTTTAAACTCACCAAAGCTCAGTTACACTTATGTGAACTTTCAGAAAGCACCTCTTTCTCCTCTGTTATCTTAAAAACAGACAGGCCCTAGTGATGTCGGCAGTCCCATAAAAGGCAGTTGTTGTACCAATAGAAAGTCCAAAGCAGGAAGACTGCAAGCAAACCAGAGGGCCTTTATTATGGACTGAACTGAGTCTCCACAAAATCCATACATTGAATTATTAACCCAACGTTAGATAAGGCCTTTAAAGAGGTAATTTAGTTAAAGGAGGTCATAAGGGTGGGGTTCTAAGCCAACATGCCTGCTGTCCTTATAATAAGAGGAAAACACCCCAGAGAGCTCTCTCTCTCTCTCTTTCTCCTCCCCACCCCACCCCCACACAGACAGAGAAGGCACCATCTACACGCCAAAGAGAGGGGCCTCACCAGAAACCAACCCTGAAGGCACATTGATCTTTGACTTCTGGTCTCCCGAACTGTGAGAAAATTAATTTCTGTTGTTTAAGCCCCCAGTCTGTTGTGTTCTGTTATGGCAGCCCAAGCTGACTAATACTGCCTGTCTATTTCCCTTAATTCAAGTCTGTTTCCCACCTCACCAACATTGATGATTATCTTTTTGGGAAAAAAAAATGAATTATCAGTAGTTAAAGGCCCATAAATTAGTAGGTATTACTAAGGAATCTGGAGGGCATTGTGCATATGGATATTTATGTGATAAGAAAATTCTTCATTAGGCTGTCAATGTATTTTGTTTTATTGGTGGGTTTGGGGTCACAAAGGGTTACTCTCTGAGATCTAATAGTATACTGTTCATGGGGGAAAATATGGCGTTGGAGTAAGTCATGGATATCTGACTTCAAATCCTAACCCTTATTATTTATTAGTTGTGTGATCAGAGGCAA
Source organism: Neomonachus schauinslandi (assembly GCF_002201575.2). NCBI lineage: Eukaryota > Metazoa > Chordata > Mammalia > Carnivora > Phocidae > Neomonachus > Neomonachus schauinslandi. The sequence continues at coordinate 144,772,620 of NC_058409.1, forward strand.
TTTCTATAATTTCTCTGTCAGTTTTTCTCATTTCTAGAGGGAGAGAATTCTACCTCTCTTCATTGCTGAGAGAAATGTGATATTGTACTCAAAGTGTTTGGCAGAGAATCAATACTATTTTTTTTGTTTTCTTTGGGATTTCATAGGCTTCCAGGATACCAGAATTTGTCGGAGCTACTTAAGAAGCACATATCGCGATGGGAAATCTCACTTGTCTATGTATGAGGGTGCTCAGAACATTCTTCTTGTGGTAGGGCCAAAAGACGAAGTAAACTTTGATCAGTATTTACTCAACTACAGGTCACTGCTGTAAAGAAGATTACTGGACTTGACCACAAAAGAACTGGGCTTGAGACCAGAGTCTGCCGCTTTCTATGGAACTTAAGACAAGCTCTTTTATCTCTGATCTCAAGTTCCTCGTCTATGAAATGGGAATAACTATCTCTTTTAACCTCACAGATGTTTGTAGGATTCAAAGGCAATATGCAAAGCAAAGAGAAATTGGATTTTAATAGGAAAGAATCATTGGATTTGCGTGGGAATTCAGACTATAGTGCATGTATTCATGCAACCGATATTTAGAGAAATGATTCTGGGCCCTGTGCTAGGCACAAAGTCTACCTGGATGAACGAGAGGAATTTGTCTCCTGACTTCAAAGAACTACCCGTCAAGCAAGGGAGGCAGATACTGAACACACAAGAAAACCAATACGTGTATTATTTTAAGCTATGATGAGTTCAGGGTGCTTGGGTGGCTCAGTTGGTTAGGCATCTGCCTTCGGCTCAGGTCATGATCCTGGCATCCTGGGATCGAGCCCCACGTTGGGCTCTCTGCTCTGCGGGGAGCCTGCTTCTCCCTCTCCCTCTGCTTACTGCTCCTCCTGCTTGTGTTCTCTATCTGTCAAATAATTAAATATAAAATATTTTAATAAGTAAATAAACCATGATGAGTTCTGTAAACAAAAAGAATAAGCAGTCATGAAGAAGCATTTCTAAGCTGGGGTGGGGGACAGAGGGTCAAGGTCAGCATCTCACTGCTAGGAGGAGAGAGGGAAGGACAGCATCCTGGCCACTGGGATGTGGGGAGGGAGTATTGGACCCAGAGGGAGAGAAGGAAGCATATATTGGAGTCAGATATATTTTGCAGGTAGGATGTCCAGGTGGGTTTGCTCAAATAAGCAAAGGTGGCATGGTTACTTCCCTATATGGGGAAGGAAATGGTATAAGCAGGAGGAAATAGCACAAATCTTTGTGAAGAAAAGTTTTTGCTAGATGAATAACTTTTGAAAATTATTGGCAAGTCTGATTTGAAATGTTTTGATAATTCTTCCTTTTCCTGACAGGAAGAATAATGTCACTCCACCAATTTCACAACAAGAAATGAAGGCAAAGCATTGCTTGGGGTTGGAAGAGAAAACGGTTCACGATTTTACTCAACAGTAAACAGTCAATGTACCTTACCATTGTATTTCTCTCATACTAATTGAGTATAATAAGACTTTGTGATTATACTTCAACTTCGATATCATAAGTTGTTATTTGCCTCTGAAACTCTTCTAAAGTTTCCCTATTTGTGCCTTTCAAAGAAGTACTTCTATTTTCTTCCTTCAATTTAAGTCACCATAATTATTTTAATTATATCTCTCCTTCTATTTTATATCCTATTTTTTCTTTTAACTTCAACACAATAAAAATAACATTTTGACCATTTTTCCAAGGACAGAAGTTATGAAAGGAACTTCAGATTGTAGATACATCAATAAAACCAGATAGATTTTTCCAATAAAATACCAGCCAGCAGAAATTTGGAGTTACAATACTTTCAGGTTTCGATCATCACCACATTTTAATCTGTCATCTGTTCTTCATTATTAGTACCCTCTAATATTTCTCTTTCAGGCTTCTCTGCTTGCATAATACTCTGTTCTCTGGAGCTGGTCAGAAGGGAGGCAGCCTCTTCTCTCTCGCAAGGAGCTCATAAGCAATCTGTAATTCCTCACCCTCCAAGGGATTTTCTCACAGCAAATGTTTCCATAAATTCCTTCCTTTTCAACTTCTGAAATGATTGATTCATTTTGTAAGGCATTTTTCATTCACCCATGTGCGTATAAAAATAAATTATAGTTTACACCATTGCATCGATATACTAATGTCACTATCTGTTCCTAGTATTTAAGATCCTGTTTATACCAAACCCATGTGAAATAGACTAATAGTGACAACACCAATAATGTCATATATTCATGTTTAGTCTCTTCTCCAAACCTTGAAATGTGGCTAAAGTAGTAATTAAGAATCAACTTGTTCTAGGGAGATAAGGGATTTTCTCCAATAATCTAATGAATCCCCCTAAGGTTCAGAGGGAGATGCTTCCAACTTCTCAAGAGTGTCGCAATGACTTGGCCGGGACCTCAAGCCCGCCCTAAGTGCTCTCTCCAGGAAGGAGAGATAGACCTGGAGTATAGATACTCTTGGCCTCTTTTGTGTTTTCAAACTGGTCAGAGCCCACCATACGTCAAGCCACTCTGCTTAGGGTCAGTGATGTCAAACTAGCTTATCTTCTCTCTGGGTCTCTAAAATTCCGTAACCTTGAGGACTGGGAAAATGGTCATTTTAAGTAGCCTTGGTTCTATAGATAACATAAAATTATCCAAGGAATATATTTGATTTTGCTTTCTCATATGGATATCTCTGCACTCCATGCTGAATAACACAATTGTAAGGAGAAAAACCATAGCTATAAATCCCCTTGCTATAACACTTCAAGGTTTATATAAGGTTCCTATCAGTTTCTCATTTTTATTTTGATCCACACATCAATACCATGGGGAAGGAAGACTAGTCACTGGCCCTATTTCACAGGTGAGGAAAATAAGAAACCATGGTGGTGATTTTGCCCAAGTCCCAAAGCTTGCACTTGGTAAGTTCCAGCCAGGCTCTCTGACTCCCAGTCCCGGTCCCTTTCTTGCATAGCAAGAGCCTCTGGGCTGGGGACCCACCCTCCTTCCATGCCCAGGGCCAGGATAGATTCTGTATACTGACAGACTGACAGATAAAGAATGCATGAGAACAATGTGTGTATTAAATTATCTCAGTACCTCTCTCTATAATTTGACTTCCTATGGAGTTGGCTGCCTTTTTTAAAAAAGCTATCAGTGTGAGATCTCAGAGTCGTGAGATCAAACCCAGCTTCAGGCTCTGTGTTCAGCACAGAGTCTGCTTCAGATTCTCTCTCCCTCTCCCTCTGCCCCTCCCTCTCGTGCTCTCTCTCTCTAAAATAAATAAATATATTTTAAAAATAAATAAAAGCTCTCAGTGTATTTTCTTAGTTTGGGTCACTGTGCATTAGCTTATTGCAGATCGACTTTCCCACGAGAACAACTAGAAAGGCCAGAGAAACATAAAAAGAATTATATTTGTGTGTGTGTGTGTCCGTCTTCAACTCAAAGATTTCTTTTATGACTTTCTTTCTATGTTTACTTTACTATACTAACCCTCGGTGTGTTTCTCTTCATATGAAGTGTGTGTGGGATTTATTGTGTACTTCATGGCTTACTATCTCTCATCAGTTCTTTTGTTTAAAGCTTTGATTACTCAAGTATTGCCTATCCTCTCTTGTCCTCTTTTCCTATTTTTTTTATTTCAAGTTTTTATTTTAATTATGGTTAGCTAACATATAGTGTAATATTGGTTTCGGGAGTAGAATTTAGTGATTCATCACTTCCATGTAACACCCAGTGCTCATCACAACATGTGCCCTCCTTAGTCCCCATCACTCGTCTAGCCCATCCGCCACCCACCTCCCCTCCAGCAACCCTCAGTCAGTTCTCTATAGTTAAGAGTCCCTTCTGGTGTGTTTTCTTCTCTCTCTCTCTTTTTTTTCCCCTCCTGTATGTTCATCTGTTTGTGAAATCATTTGGAGTTTGTCTTTCTCTGACTGACTTATTTTTTTCCTATTTTGGAGCACAATTCAACATATGTTAAACCCTTTCATCATCTCCAATGTATCTCCGAGACTCATGCCTGTATTTTTTAGGAGAAGAAGACTTCTCAACAGAAACAAAGGAGGCCAGAAGATCTGAGAGTGCAATATTCGGATTATTGGAAGAAAATAAATGTCACTTTAGATCTATTTACCCATTAAAAATACCATTTGTAAATAAAAGCAAAATAAAGATATTTAGATAAATAAAACCTGGTAGAATTTGTAACCAGAAGACCCTCCCTTAAAAAAAATAATCCCAGAAGGAAGAATAGAGACAACAGGGGTAACAAAAAGCAAGAAAAATGACAAATACATGGGTAAGTCTAAAAGAATATAGATTTTGTAAAATAATATTCTATTGACTTTGAAACACCTAGAGAATGAAAATACAGGACAACAAAAGCATAAAATATGAAAGAAGATTCACCCACAGTAGGAGAATGAACAGTCTTTTGAATAAATCATGATGGGTCAAGTGGATATTCACATGGAAAAAATATATTGGCTTAAGCTTCATACCATAGACAAAAATCAATTCCAACTAGATTCCAGATCTAAGTGATAGAAGGACAATATAGCTTTTACAGAGTAATATGCAAGGATATATTTTTCTCTTTCTCTTTTTTTAGTTTATATTTAAATTCCAGTTACTTAACATACAGTGTAATATTAGTTTCAGGTGTACAATATAATGATTCAGCCCTTCCATACATCACCTTGTGCTCATCACAATTGTACTCCTTCATCCCCATCACCTAGTCCCCACATCCACCACCCACCTCCCCTCTGGTGACCCCTCTATAGTTAAGAGTCTATTCTTGGTTTGCCTCTCTCTCTCTTTTTCCCTCCTTTGCTCATTTGTTTTGTTTCTTAAATTCCACATATGACTGAAATCACAAGGTATTTGTCTTTCTCTGACTTATTTTGCTTAGCATTATATTCTCTAGCTCCAACTATGTTGTTGCAAATGGCAAGATTTCATTCTTTTTTATGGCTGAGTAATATCCCATTATGTGTGTGTGTGTGTGTGTGTGTACACCACATCTTGTTTATCCATTCATCAGTTGATGGACACTTGAGCTGTTTCCATAGTATGGTTATTGCAGATAATGCTACCATATACATCAGGGTGTATGTATCCCTTTGAATTAGTATTTTTGCATTCTTTGTAAGGATATTTGTGTGTGTGTGTGTGTGTGTGTGCGTGTGTAGTTTTTGACTTTAGGAATAGGCTAACTTTGCCTAAATAAAAGACAATAAACATTGACTATAAAAGAAGATACTGATAAATTCAATTGCATTAAAATTATGAACTTCTTTTGAGTATTTCAAAGTGCGAAGCCAGAGCAGAAAATGTGCTTTTAATACATATATTCAACAAAAAGTTTGTATCCAGAATTCCTTTAAAGTCTGACAAATTAACAAGTGAAAGACAGGTGTCCCACAGAGAAAGACTTGATTACATGAGTTTATGTTAGTCTCCTTGGCACCTGAACCAAATCATCATAAATCAACAATTATGGTTATTTGTAGTAAAATAAAAAGTAGAGGATATATAGATGTTACAATACTTCTTAGTGGTATATAAGCATTCATATTTTTATCAAGGTATTCAGCAATGCAGCTTATTTTTATTATTTTGAATTGTTCTTCCCACTCACTATTTTTTACATTAAATTACACAGATCAAACATGACTTTTCCAGTCATTTTTCTTTCCAAGCAAAAGTAATGGGGTTGAAATGTATTATTACTGGTTTTTCCATTTGTTCATTTTTTTTTGGTCTATTATATATTTGTTAATGAAACCTATGGGCTTTCTATCCAATTGTACCCACTTCTTAAAGAAATGGGAAGTGGAAAAGCAATAACCAGTAGAGAGCTCCATCATATTCAGTGGGGAGTTCCTGTATATTCTCATTCACAATCATTACAAAGCTTTGCAAATAAAAAAGATGGTATGCTTTTACAGTAACCATAGAAATGTTCAGAAGAAAAATTTCTTTAGATTAAAACAAACCAGAATGGAAGGAGACTTCATGACCTTAAAATTCATTCATCTATAAACTAGAACCAACAACCATTTTCTGTGACGATTCTTCCAAGTATTTCCTCTGCTCCACCTGGTTGTCAACAGTTCCTGTTTCCAGCCATCCGTGAGATTAGCCATTGACCTATCTCAGATTAGTATCAGCAATGAGACATTCCTGCCTGCATTTTCGTTCATCATTTCTTTCTTTCTCCTTGTTAATCAGAAACAAGTGACCTGTCCTCTTCTCTAACTCCTCCCCAGATTCTCCCAACATTCCTGCCTGCATTTTCGTTCATCATTTCTTTCTTTCTCCTTGTTAATCAGAAACAAGTGACCTGTCCTCTTCTCTAACTCCTCCCCAGATTTTTGTAAGTCCTCAAGTTAAGGAGACTGTGGTCTTAGTGAACTGTGAGGTGCTTCCAGTCTCTCCGATGTGGGTGGACCTGTCACATTGATGAGGGTCCCTCTGTTCTTCCTGTTGGTCTCAGGTGAGGACAGTATTGGATGGTGGGGGGCAGGGTGCAGAAATGAACAGCAGGGCTGTCTCATCAGCCCCCAATGCCCATGATCACCTAACTCATCCAACACCTCTCACTTCCTAGGCACCCTGTCCTGTCAATTATCTTCTCTCTAGTGTGTATTCAACCTCATCTTCTTTGTCTACTCATCAGCATTAAGAATTACTCATGAATGTTCTAAAAAATAAAGCCCTTGACACTATATATTCCTCTCTTTTCCTCATAGAGCTCTTTTTCTCCACCATAAATGTCCTTAAAATCCTACTACTTTTGCTTTCTCACTTCCTCGTCACCACCCCCACTCACTCCTCAACTCTTTCATCTCTCTCCTCCCAAATACGCAGTTGAAACCTGTCTGTAAAGCACCCAGTAATCCACCTCTAGCTACATCTATGCACGTTTTCAGATCTTCCCCTGAAAGTGGATCCTGCTCAATCATTCACAATGTCAATAAGTAAATGACGCATGTTCCAACCAGCTTTTCATGCCAGAAACCAAACAAGGGATGGCGTTGGCCTTTCTGATTTGCCACTAGCTCCTTATGGAATTCTGCTGTTTACATAGAGACAGGTGATGTAGGTTATTCCAACTACCCCCAAAATGTGTTAATTTGTATTTCTACTAAAAGGGAGCTAGTTTCCATACATTTGACATTACCAGGATGTTACCTTTCCCTCTTATCTTGATCAACATGGTAAGTAAGAAATGGAGTTTTGCATTTTGAATCCCAGTTGTGCTGAACATTTGTCTACATATGTACTGGATTTTTGTACTTTCTGAATTCAAATTTCATCCTTTGCCTACTTTTCTATCATTTTGTCATCATCTTGTTGGCTTGTAAACTTGTTAAAATGGTTACAGTACAGTATGGTGACTAACATAACATTATAAAATAAAATAAAATAAAATAAATGGATACAAATCTGTGAAAAGAGTTTTGTTATGTTAACCAATGGAATGTACCCAGATTATGTATTATTCTTAGTCTGTATCTTGCTAGTGAGTATACCTTCAAAATATAATCAAGTAAAAATAACTGAAGGGACAACAGAATAATATAATATCATCATTGATGAAATGTCAGCATCATCATAGACCCAGCTTTCAGGCTGTGTAGACATTAGTAGGGCCATAAATTATTCAGACTGAGTGTTTTACTGGTTCATTCTAGGACAGACATCTATTGCTTCTCAGTGAAGCTCAGAGTTACTGATTTTTGTAAGTCCTCAAGTTAAGGAGACTGTGGTCTTAGTGAACTGTGAGGTGCTTCCAGTCTCTCCGATGTGGGTGGACCTGTCACATTGATGAGGGTCCCTCTGTTCTTCCTGTTGGTCTCAGGTGAGGACAGTATTGGATGGTGGGGGGCAGGGTGCAGAAATGAACAGCAGGGCTGTCTCATCAGCCCCCAATGCCCATGATCACCTAACATTTACTCTTTACAATTACATAATCTAAGCGCTAAAAAGCAATGCTATGCAGAAATCTGGACCAAACAGGGGATTGTTTTTAGCTCTTGTCAGACAGCTGCCCTCACCCCAGCTCTCTCCACCCCTGCCTAGAAGATGCGGCTGACCTCCCAGCCTCCCTGCCTCCACACTCCCTCCCAGCCTCTTATAAAGTCACCTGGGAAGTCTTTCTAAACCCTGACTTCAGTGCTATCACTCTCTACATGCCCTAAAGGATGAGAGTAGATAGTGTCAGAATTGAGCTCAACTGTAGGACAGCCAGCTGGTGTAGGGGAATTACTTGGTGGTGGTATGGGAAAAACCCTCCCCATCCCCCAGCACTGGAATCGTTGGGTTCAGGAACCTTTAGATGTTATAGCAAATGAAATTGTTTTCTTGATTTCCTTTACAGATTGTTCATTGTTAGTATATAGAAATGTAAGTGATTTTGGGGTGTTGATTTTGTATACTGCAACTTTGCTGAATTTATTATGTCTAACTCTGTGTGTGTGTGTGTGTGTGTGTGTGTGTGTGTGTGTGTGATCCTTAGGGCAAATTTGCTTTTAAACTATTGGTTAATGTCAAGCAATGGGAATTCACACTGTTGAAAATTTTAACATTGCAAGTTTCACTTCCATGGGCACAAAGATGTACCTCCCAGATCTCCCTTCAGGGAAGGTTGTTGCCCAGAAGCAGAGAGTGTGTTCAGTAGACACCTGCTGCAGCTCTCCGTTCTCCGGGGGTCTGCCTCAGGTACAGGGAGCTGCCTCATCCACAGCCATGCTCTTCTCTAGGAACCTACATCTGGGAAGGCAGTGAACACCTGGCCCACTCAGCACAGTGCAGGACAACTGGACAAGTTCACCCCTCTCCTGGGCTCCCTGCCAGGGCAGAGGCATGGGTCAGGTGGCATCACACATCACCTTCCTCTCTGCCCAATCCTGGATCCTCCCTTTTCCCTTCACGGGTGGTCACTCAAATGAGCATCTTGCATCTCAATACCTCTTGGTGTCCACTTCGAGAAACCCAACCTGAGATAGTCACTATTTTAAAAGATGATTACTGGTATTATTTGTCATTTTAAATTTTCCAGATAGTTTAACAAAAGCCCATTTAGGCGATGCAATAATTTAGAAGCCTACAATCCATTTTTTAGAGACGTTGTGCAAGAAACAATTCCAAAGTCTCGACTCTATTTGTTTTCATTCTTTCATCTTTGTTCTCAGAGGAATGAATAAAGACAACCTTGGGGTCCTGTTTACTTTTCCTTCTGAGTTGACATCAGCCAGATGCACTCTTTCAAACACCAGCTCCTTGCAGCTTTATTGAAAGGTTTTAAACTCTCCAAAGGTTATTTCCTACCTTGAAATGCTGTTTTAAATAAATCTGTTATTTAAGAGGCCCCCAAAAGTTGCATGATTTAAACATATTCCTTTCAGGTCTTTTCTGTGCTTAAAAATTTTTGTTGTTCCTATTTATTAACACCGCTTCACCCCTTCAGCTTTTTATTTTGTGTGTTTTTCTCTTCCCTTGGCCTGTGACACCAAGGGAAGAGGTGGGACACAGAAATCCCCACCCAGGTGTGGTGTGTTCTACCTCCACAGCCTAGAAAAGAGGCCGTGAGCGTCAAGGAAGAGAGAAGGCCAATATGGCTCCTATGTGTTCCACACTATTTCCAGTAAGATCCACACGGGTCCCTCGTGATAGCGAACCACCGCGTGATTCTCACCCGGTGGCGGCACAATCAGCCGTGACATGTAGTTTGTGCTGTTGACTTAACAACACTAAACACGTAGAAAGCATTCGATGCATACAGACAACTCATTCATTTCTCATGAATTCTGACAGCCGGTTCCAACAACAACGGAAGACTTCCAGTTGTACCATCATCGACTCCAGCGGCGATTGCCCACATTTACAAATCAGGTAAAACTGGTCTCCATTTCATGCTTCGATTATCAGTGTTCACTGATCCTGCCAACTTTACAATAATGGGGCAACATAGGAAGTCATTTGATCCAGCCATAAGACAATAAGGAAAACCACTAAGGTGCTAGTTCCAATTTGGGCATTTATACAAATTTTCTGGGAAAACTTTAACATAGTCTTTTCTCTGTTTTTACTAAAAAATAGAATATTTTTAAAACATTTTCCAACGTAAAGTCCTAATACCCAGTGATCAAATACCAAAACAAGAAAACCACGTGCCTGTGTGCATGGATGCACGTGTGCATGTGTGAGCCTGTGTGCACATTAGTGTGTGCATATGTGTGTGCGGGGAGGGGGGCGGCATGTGGGTATGGGTTACTTTTCCTAATTTTCTTTCACAAGTTCCCATGGGCCCATTCTTGTTGGTGTCTCCCATGTATTTACTAAGATTCTTGGCATTCCATTTTTCCTTGGAATATTTTAGACTCAGTACCACTCAGGGTTTTCTTCAGGTACAAGTAACATAAATTTGACAAAGTTAATTATCTAATCCCTTTCCCTCAGATAAATGAAGTCTAGAGGCATACATCTTCCGAATGGGAAGAGTACCTCCAAACTGTCCTCAGGAAACCGAGCTCCTCCTACTCTCCTGCTCTACCATCCTTATGTGTGGCTCTCCTCCTCATGCGCACAAGATGGTTGCTGTACCTCTAGGCACCACATCTGAATTCCAGGCAGCAATAATGGGAGAGAGAGCCAGACAGTGAACCAGCTAAGTCTTTTCCTTTTTTCTCAAACAGTGGTTTTTCTTAGAAGTTCCACCCAAGACAATTTTGATTACGTCTTACTAGACAGAACTGTCACATGGTCACTACCAACTGGAAGGAAGCCTAGGAAACTGAGATTTTACGCCGGACTTATGGCTACCCAAACAAAATCAGAGTTTCCTTAGTAATGGAAGGGTGGTGACACATATCAGGTAGACCAATCTTGGAGCCATCTTTAAATCCCTCCATTGGTGGTTAGGATATAGCTACATATTCATTTTTTAATATAATAAATATTTAATATAATATATAAATCTATAATATTAATATTAAAGTATTAAATATATTTAATATAATTGCCACTGGATATGAATTAAAGATATGTAGGGTTTGTAATATTTACAATGCCAAGAAGAAGGAGTGACCTGGAGGAGAATCCTCCAACACTGGCTGACTAGTGTGTGGAAGAGCTCACAAGATCATCAGATGAGCCCTGGGAAGAAAACCTCCATCCTCTTTCTGTGCTGCTATTACCATGCTCACTGGGCACTGTGATCAGTACAAGAGGGGGTGGCAGGACAGAAGGGGTAAACCAGGAGAGAAGGGGCAAAGGTGCAGAGGGCAGTGACAGACAGAAACCATGATGAATGCTCACTCCTTTGTACGCGGTTTCAGATATTGTGCCACCATTTTCCTTGATGCTGTATTCATCACAGGAGAAAACATTTTCCTGAAGTCCTGCAATCAGAACAGTGTCTAATTTCTCTATAGGACCCTGGGGACTCCAGGAAGACCAGATGGCAATTACTACAAACCAAAATACCTCTGCCATGTGCGGGTACTGAATTAGATTCTTTACTGATCCTGCAGCATGTGCTGTGTTGGGTTGTTTATCTGCAGTGTCTTACTTAACACTTACCATCCCCTGTGGGGCAGGAATTATTAACCCCATTTTATACACGTACACCATAGACCACAGAGGTCTCCAGCTGACCAAAGGCCACTTGGCTGTGGCATGAAGAGAGAGGTCCTGAGGATAATGCCCATTCAGAGGGCCCTAGGGGTGAGAGATGGAAAGTCAGTGGTACACACAATATCTAAGCCCCTGGATGCAGCCATGCCTGAAGCCAGGCTTCTCTGTGTTATGAGCTATTGCATTCTCTTTTACCTTCAGCTAGTTTGAGTTGGTTTCTGTCTGCATAATTAAATGTGTATCTCTTCCTCTCTGATTCCCACGTAGAAAACCAGCTGTTCCTTTGAGGAATCCTCCTTGCAGCATACATAGATTCCACAAGCCAGCCCCAGTGTGGGGAAAAAACAAGTCAAGTGCAGTTACAACAAAAAATAAAATGTGCACAAGCACAGTAACACACAGCTTCCAACCATCGGAGAACTGTCCCTTCAGGGGTCTGCATATAGCTGACTTTGAAGTTGTGATGTAGAAAAATGAATGTGTACTCTTTTTACATATAAAATATATCTGTTCACTTTCTCTTCATGGCATTTCTTCAGCTTTTTATTCTGTATCCATGCTAGACAAATATGAATTTTTAAAGAAATGTTCCAGGGCGCCTGGGTGGCTCAGTTGGTTAAGCGACTGCCTTCGGCTCAGGTCATGATCCTGGAGTCCCGGGATCGAGTCCCGCATCGGGCTCCCTGCTCGGCGGGGAGTCTATTTCTCCCTCTGACTCTCCCCGCTCTCATGCTCTCTCTATCTCATTCTGTCTCTCAAATGAATAAATAAAATCTTTAAAAAAAAATAAAGAAATGTTCCAGGTCACATCACATTATTGCTCATCAGGAAAATAAACATGTTTTCAGTCTCTGACAATATATATACTCTTTCTTCCACATGGCATTCCTGATACAATCCAGGGAGATTGCACCCATATTCTATCCTGCAAATGACTATAAAGAAAACATCCCAGAACAAGCACATTTTCTCCTGGTGGAGCAGAGAATTCTTGCTACTACCTCACTAACACTTTCTCCCTCTTTTTGGTCCCACTGTGAGCACAATCTCAGCTTTCTCCCTACACCCTGGCATACAGTCCCTGAATACAACCAATTTATTCTCTCTTTAAAATATTTAGAAACACTGATAACTTCTGGAACACTTTGACCAGGCGGGTTTTCATGGTGACAAGCAATTTTCTGGTTTAGGCACAGTCTGTATTCCATCCACAAATGACGGCAGGTCTTAGGTCTTTGGATGGTAATTCAGTGACGGAAGGTAAGGCTAAGTGGTTTACACGTAGAGAAATTGGTGCTAAGTTCCTTTCTCCCATAACTACTTTCCCACTATTATTTCCCTCGTGTTGCAGAACCTTAAACCCAACTAAATGAGCCTCATCTCCCCTCCTTTCCTTACCTACATTTGTGATCATATCAAAAGAAACACATAACTGTAGTTCTCTATAAGTATCTCAAGCACATCACTGCCTTTCCTGGTTCCTGAAAATATGCCATCTCTCTCCCCACTGACCGGGACTCCCTCTACTGGGACTTAGCATCTGTCAAGGCTGAAATTAAGAGCAAAATTACAGGCTACAGTATTCCCACTTCTAACTAGCTCTATGCCAGACCACCCATTGTTAAGAACAACAATTTAACTAAATTACTGCTGTAAAGTATTCCCTTTTAATTGACACTATGGAAACCACATTCAGAGATCTGGGATTTTTTTCCTCCTGTTTTCCCCCTGGGTTTAGAGGTAGAAGAGGCTGGAGTCACAGATTACATGATAACCTAATTGTTCTTTGATCATCTTTTCCATCGGGTATTATAAATTACTGTTGGTCAGAGGTCAGAGATCTGGTCATCCAGATTCTGGTTGTTTCTGAGCAGGGAGGCTGCAGAATCGAAAGGCTCGGATGTGGCGTATCTTCTGGAATGTGTGTATCTGTGTTTTACCCGCATAATATTGCTGAAAAGTCTCGGCGAGGCCCAAGTGAACATTTATGAGTAGGACAAACACGGGCCTCTAAGAATTGACTGTACAGATGTAATTATTGGGTTTTCAGCAGTTATTGTAAAAGCAGATAGGATCCAAGGGATTGATAAAGCACAGAAAAGCAGTGCATTTTCTTCACAGAAGAGGAAAAAAATCAAAAAGGAAATCAGAAATCTAGACATGAATAGCTCAAATTCAATACCCATTAAAAATAATGAATGAATCATCAAAGAATCAATTTGTACACAACTCTATAACCACAGGGGACTAAGCCAAGAAATCCAGGGGTCTTTGTGAAGAATACATTCAAGAGCCCAAAGCAATTTCCTCCTGAGTATTGTAACAAGCCTGAAAGATCAGCAGAAGACAGAGACAAGACCCAGTCTGCTGTGAAAGCCACTGTCCTCTCCAGTGTGTGACTCTCTCTGACAGTGAGTTAGAATTTTTGGCCTTTGTGACCTTAGAATAGAATTGCAAATCACTTTAAAGTTAACCAGAACTGCACACCATAAGCTGGGGATGCAAACCTGGCATAATGTCCATCCATAATTTACTAGGAAAATCAAGCTTAGGCAAAGTAAAATGAATTTAAGAAGAGATTATCAATAATGATTCCATTAAAATTAAGAAAAATTAAGTCTGAGTCCTCTGGAGATATTTTACTTGATGATTTATTGATTTCATATTTAATTCAACAATTTTTCTCTTGTTATTATGATTCACAATACTTACTGAATGATACTGTGAAGAGACATGAAAACCAAACAAAGAAAGAAGAAACGCGCAGGCTATTTATACAGAGCTTGCTATATCACCAGGGAGTCAGCCAGTTAGTTGTGTTTGGCAGAGACTCAAAGGCAGCACAGGAGTAGGAAAGGTTTATGGGGGATAGGAACAGCTTGGGGGTGCCTGGTTTGCAGGCTGTTTATGTGGGGAAGCTGGAGGTGAGCTAACTAGAAGCAGGCATCCTGTGTGATTGGTTAGAGTACACATTTGGCTTTCTTTGGCTGGTCCTAAATTGGAACAGGGCACAAACTGGGGAAGCTGCCCATTTAGAACTGATTGTTACTGGACTTATTGTCTGGCTTCCTAGATTGTTCACTAGACACAAGTCTGACTTCCATTCAGTCTGACTTAAAGGGAGCAGGCTGGCTTCCTGGGGTGGTTACATAGATTATGGTTAGTTCCCTGAGCCGATTGTGGAAGATTGTGGCTCAGAGTTCTATTTGAATATGTAGTGTGACCACTGTCCACTTGCACATTCAGTCTCTCACTACTCAATGGTGGGCACTGACAGGTAATATTCATTCCTCGATTGAATCTCATTTGATCCCAGTAGGATGCTGCAAGAAGTCCTATTTTATTTTTTTTTTAAGATTTTATTTATTTATTTGACAGAGAGAGACACAGCGAGAGAGGGAACATAAGCAAGGGGAGTGGGAGAGGGAGAAGCAGGCTTCCCGCCAAGCAGGGAGCCCGATGTGGGGCTCGATCCCAGGACCTGGAATCATGACCTGAGCCGAAGGCAGACGCTTAACGACTGAGCCACCCAGGTGCCCAAGAAGTCCTATTTTATAGAGTAAGACACCAAGGCTTCTTCACATAATGTGTGTCCAGCTACGGAGTAAATGATGCAGTCAGTGATTAGATTCGGGTCGTCTGACACTGAAGCCTGAGCTCTGGACAGCTCCATGTCCCTGCCTCCCAAATTCTCACTAGTGATAAGTATGAGATTTGGAAGTTGAGAAGTAACTTGATACCTGCTAGTCTGCCTGGTTTTTGTATCCAATTCTATTAGAGACTTTGCTCAGAGAGTTTTAGAAAATAATTCCTCTCCATGTGTCTGTCCCTTCAGAATATTAAATGAACTTCTATAGCAGAGGGTCAAGCGAAAGGTCCACAGAGCCAAGCAAATAACCTGGATGTGTGAGTCCCCTGAACATAAGGCATTGTGGAGAGGGGCCCACATCTGCCAGAGTAAAGGTGCCCCCTCTGTACTGGGCATGCTCACCAGGTCACCAGCCGTGTCCCGGACAAGCAAAACCTTCCAGGCAGGAGCTTGTAACCCTCATCCTAATGTCTGCAAGTAAAATCAAGTGGGAAAGGTCCTCAATTAAAAGTTCAGTCAAAAGTACATCTGCTTAAGAAGAATTTGAACACTTTTTAATGCCCCTTCTGAATAAAATCAAAAGTAAAATAAAGTAAAATAATTTGAACGAAATAGCATAATTAGGAAGTCAATACAGAACAGGAGTGGAATAAGAATTGGTTAGTATGAATATTCTAATTAGATGCATTTTAAAATTTTGTTACTATGATAGGATTTTACATTTTCAAAGGTTAAAGTGTTGTGTTCCTCTCTGTTGTGGTGGGTCTGCAGCCACCACAAAATGAAAAGTTAGAATGCCAAGATGAAATTAAGAATGTATGCAAACTACTAAAACACTGGATTCCTATTTGCAATGTGTTTACAGAACAAAATTAAAGAACAATTTTTCTTTGCTTAAATTATAAAATAATCTGGGCTGTATAAAGATGACCGAGGACTATATTTAACAGTATTGGAGAATATTAAGGTGTATTTAAGTGTAGATCCACAATTGGGAAACTCAATGGTCCCCAGTTGCTCATGTAACAGCTACTCCATGGGAATCACTGGATATAATAGATTTAATTTCACTTCTGTTTCCTGTGCCTTAGATTCATGTTTTTCCACATTATGATAAAGACATGAATGTGCACCAGTTGTCCCCAGTAAATGATTAGGGGAGACGTTTTTAAAAGGTAGGGTTGCATTAGACTCAAGTGTTCAGCCTCTTTGGTCCTGGAAATGAGTAAGAGATGCATTCTGGGGGGAAATTCCTGTTAGCCTTGCAGAGAGAAAAATCATAAGAAGAGGGCCAGGAGTTCTGTATAGACATCAGGTCCACAGAAGGCCAAGACATGGCAGAGGTAAGAGAATGAAGCTCTCAGCACTATGCAGAGGCAGGGCCCACCAACCAGAGCTATTCCAGGGAAGAGCTAAATATACTGAGTTGAGGGCCCCAGCCTGCTTCAGTAATGGTGGGGAGAGGAGAAACAGAAATAAACCAAATAAATGGTCACATGTCACATTTGTTCAAGACATTCTCAGCGTATATCAATTGTCCTGTGGTAATTATTATTACTGTCAAAAATGTCCTGGTTCAGCCTAAAAGTTATATGGCTGATAACTAGGAGCTCATTCTACCCTTCACATCTCGACAGCCTGCACTCATCCGTGGTCCCCTGTGACCCTCTGCTTACATGTGAGAAGCAGAGGTAGGGGATTGACTTCCTAATATGAAGTTTTTTTGTTTTTTTGTTTTTTTACTCTGAGAGAGAAAAAAGAAAATGTAGGCAATCATTGCTTGTAGAAGTCTCAAAACCAATTGCTTCGATTCTAAGCACAATTAGGGAAGCCTGTGAAGGTGACTTTTCAGATGGCCCTCGTAGGTGTGTGCGCCTGGGAGGCACAAGGGGTAACACCAGGCATGTTACATCAAGAGATGACTCTTCCACTATTTCTGTTTTGGGATAGCTACACCACTTCTATGATCTGATTTATATAAGCCTTCCAGACCTGGATAGAACTCCCCAGGGGATTTCTGTCCCAGGGACCAGGGTATCTTGGTTCTCACAGCAATTTCTTCTTCTTGGTCTTACTTTCTTTTGATAACAGGACAAAAACCCACTAACAGGAGGCTTGATCTGAACAGTACAAATACACAAAACATAGGTACATCTCCATTTGGAGAGGAAAAAGAAGCTATCCCCACTACCCCTACAAACTTTTACTTCATTTGGATGCTGAAGTAATTATTCCTGATTTGCTTCAGCAGTTTCTCTTCTGGTTATAGCCAAATGCCTCGACTGGACCAACCCTCCTGAAGGTTTCTACATAAACTCTGGACAAAATATAAAAATAACACCTTGGGGAAACTAGCGATTGGCCCAAAGGAGGCAAATGCTGGAGGGCCGGGCACGTGGAAAAACAGAGTGGTATTGTATGGAGTGCAAGTTTCCCCTTTTTGTGAAGCTTTTCACCAGAGAGCAGGCCTCAATCAGCTGCCTATCAAGTGGCTAAAACTCACATAGACACCTGCTGCATTACAGGCTTGAGGAAACAGAGGATAGAGTTTGGGGCAACTACAGGAGCTAAAAGTTATTGGGGAAAATCACTGAAAGGAGGGTCACAGATGGGAGCCCCAGATTTGGGATACAAACTCTACACAAAGCTCTTACTGGCCCCAAGACACTTGTGTGCAGGCAGACCACAAGCAACATGGCTAAAGTTGTAGAACCTGAACAGAGATTCTGGTTGCTGCCCACTGTGAGGGAGGCAGAGTTTGGAGTTTGAGTCTAACCAAGTTAACTGCCTCCAAAAACAAAAGAACGCAACACCTCACAGAGGAACAAAATAGGATAATGTCTATGTCCTATTAGTCACAATGACCAAGAAATGACCCAAAATTACTAGAAATACAAAGAAATAGGAAAATGTGACCGATATTCAAGGGAAAATGTGGCTAACAGAGACTTCATGCCCTGCAGATTTAGGAAGAAATGAAAAGACACAAACACTTAGCCAGAGCCATGAGATTTTCTGACACAGAACTGCTGCTGGACATGGCCCTCTACCCAGAGTATCCACATCACCCACTTTTAATTTACAAAGGTTCACTGTTTTATTTTTTTAAGATTTTATTTATTTATTTGTCAGAGAGAGGGAGAAAGAGCACAAGCAAGGGGAGCAGCAGAGGGAAAGGGAGAAACAAGCTCCCCACTGAGCAGAAAGCCTGATGTGGGACTTGATCCTGGGACCCTGGGATCATGACCTGAGCCAAAGGCAGACACTTAACTGACTGAGCCACCCAGGTGTCCCACAAAGGTCCACTGTTGAGGGATCCTTGATTCAAACCCTCATTCATTAACATATTAATGGCGGGCAGGAAAGTGGGGCCATGCCTGGATGGAGAAGGGGAGAGAGAGAGAAGGTTTTATGTTCTCCTGGTTTTTTAAGCTTGCTTTGAACCTACATGTGCCTGACGACCTGTGTATTTAGGAGCCCTGTTGGAGAACTCCTGAGGTATGATGATTCTTCTGTTTATTTCTTAAACTTCTCTGAAAAGACTTGGGAAGTGATCTGATTCAACTTCTTTGTCTAACAACTAGTCTTGGAAAAGTTCAAGGTCGCAATGGCCATACAGCTAGTTTTGGGAATGGGACTAGAATATCACCCTTGGATCCCTAGCATTTTGTGCTTCAGTGATCTTCCATTGATTATTTTATTCATTTCGAGTGCATTTTTTACTGTATGCCTACAATGTGACAACAGTTCTGGGATGTGGGTGTTAAAATAAAGAAGGAAGATGGTATTCTGGCATTCAATCTACTCTTCATAGTCTGCCTTCAAAGCTGCTCTTCCCTGATTTAAAGTATTAACATGGACTATTAGACTCTTATCTTTTAAGATTCTTTCCACTATAATCTCACTTTTTTACAGGAGATTGCACTTTATTTTTTTCATCGAAGCATAGTCGAGTGATATTCTTTTCTTATGATGGCTTCCTATTAATTTTCCTTACATGTTATTACCTCCCCCAGATTAATGCATAAGATTCTAAATAAAGCCAGACATTTCAATAGACAAAATAGCTGCCACTGGGTCCTTTCCTATAACTTACTTGTTCCTAAGCATCCTTCCTTTTTCTTCATGATTCTTTTTTTTTTTAAAGGTTTTATTTATTTGAGAGAGAGAGAGAGTGAGCACGAGCATGGGTGGGGCGGGGAAAGGAGGAAGGGGAGAGGCAGACTACCCGATGAGCAGGGAGCCCGATGTGGGGCTCGACCCCAGGACCCTGGGATCACGACCCAAGCCGAAGGCAGATGCCCAAACGAATGACCCACCCAGGTGCCCCTTCTTTATGATTCTTAAAGCAGTCCTTGGTCTATGTGCCATCCATTTCATTGAAGCCAATTTGAATAAATATCACAAGGTACAGTAGTTTAAACGTTCTTTATCTCAGAGCCATAAAAATGTGCAATATCTCTTACCTACCATTTTCCTGTTGCTTTCAGGACAGAATAAATAACTACATTGTTGAACAGAATGTAATTTCTTTTTTAAATTCTTTTGTCACTAAAACTCATGATTTAATGGAAAGTTACTTTCCAAAGTAAAAACATATGACTCTGAATTGCTTTCGTGATTATTCTTTTCTCTGTTGCAACCTGACCGTTTATTGTAAAGAACATTTGGATTTTTGCAGCCCACCATCCATCACCCCTTTTCGTAACAGCTTTTTCAGGAACTCTCTCCTTGTCTGATATATGGGAACCAAACCAGATCCATCACCCCCACCCCTTACCCTGGAATGGTGACCTGGAGCAGAAGGGACACTCAGAGTCAGCATATCCCAGGGAGGTCTCTGAAGATACTGACTGAACCTGCCAATTCAGTTTCCTCTTTCATTTCATTGTCTAAATCATAGCTTTATAAGAACTTCCTCTGTCCTTCATTTAACCAGAGTTGATTTCTATTTCTTAAACCTGAAAAATTCTAACTTGGCCATTCAAAATTCCTGTTTCTTCTCTCAAATATGGTTACTTAAACCCAACATTAATATTAATTATAGATGTGTAAATTTGAATTAAGTGGAATGGAGAAATTTAATGTAGTTTAGTTTTTTGCCTTTGCATCTTAGTAGGTTAAAGGGGAAAAGCCTTCTTTGCAATTCTGCTGTATGAAAATGATCACCTCTCCACTGGCAAAATACTACACAAATGCTAAACGTTTTGTAAATCCCCTTACTGATTCCCAGTCAGAGTGAAACTTAGGAAGGGTTAGGCAGCAAACTTTAAAATGGTGAAATTGCTCAAAATGTCTATGCATTTGCAGCTATTACCACTGGTGCTGGACCTGCTACCGACTTACTTGGTTTATCTGCCACATGCTCTGTGTTACTCTAAACGTTCAGATGCTGCAACAACGCAGGCTTAGCCCATAAGCTCAAGAACTTTCCCTGAGTTAAAGGGAAAACGTAGCATAAAAGCAGGTGCATATTAATTTTGCTTTTCATTTGGAAAGGACATTCTGATAAGTAAAAATGTAGACTGGTTCATATACTGTTGAGTACAGTCAGGATAGATGGAAGAGAAAGTATTTGGCACAGCAGCACCTATGGAGGAAGAAGTTGAGGTTTAATGATGCTCACCACACACGGTTGTTATGTTGTATAATTTCCAGCAAGCATGCCTACAGACTGACTACTTCTGGGTGGCATAAATAAGAAATTCGTAGTTTCATTAGCATGAGAAAGTGCAAATAACAAAGGATTTGTTGTACTGTTTTAGGTCACACAGCTAAGTAAAAATAGGGGGTGCCTGGGTGGCTTAGTGGGTTAAGTGTCTGACTCTTGATCTCAGTTCAGGTCTTGATCTCTGGGTCCTGAGTTTGAGCTCTGTGTTGAGTCCTGTGTTGGGCATGGAACCTACTTAAAAGAAAAAAATACATATAGATAAATTGCACAGCTAGGTAGAAATAGAAATGAAATGACCACATAAACTTCCGGGTTAAAAGCTGTACTCTTGGGGCTCCTGGGTGGCTCAGTCAGTTAAGCATCTGCCTAAGGCTCACAAGCCTTCACTTCTGTAAGTTATCTGTGGGAGCCCAGCTGCTGTGTCCCGCCGGCGCCCACACAGTCTCCCCTTCAGAAGAGAATAAATACATCCCTTCTAGACCCAGTCAGAGGTCTTCAGTGTGACTAGAAATTAGAAGTTATGTTTGAAAGTTCACTTTAAGCTGCTCCTCATTTAATTTATTTGAAGGTACTATTGTATATATATTCTACAGTTGTATGAAAATATCTTTATATTCATTTCCTAATGCTGTTATACAACAAATTTCCACAACCTTAGTGGTTGAAAACCATACCAATTTCTTATAGTTCTAGAGGTCAGAGTCCAAAATGGGCCTCAGGGGACTGTGTCAACAGAGCTGCCTGCCTTCTAGAGGCTCTAGGGAGGGATCTGTTTCTTGGCTTTTCCAGATTCTAAAGGCTGTCTGTATTCTTTAGCTTGAGGACCCTTCCTCCACCTTTAAAGCCAGCAGAATAGCATTTTCAAATCTCTCTTGGCCCTGACCTCCCCTTCTGCCTCCATCTTCCACATTTGAGGATGCTTGTGATTTCACGGAACCCACCCCAGTAATCCAGGATCTCTTTATTTTAAGGTCATGTGATTAGCAAACTTAAGTCCAGCTGCCCCCCTAGTTCCCCTTGGCCATGGATCATAACATATTCATTCACCCACACTAGGGGTTACAATGTGGACGTCTTTGAAGAGTGGGGCATTATTCTGCCCACCACAATCTTAGCAGCCGGGCCTTGGTTTATCCTATTTCTGTGCACAAATGAATGTTATGGAAGTCCTTGTGCAATTTTATCATTACGCTCTTTTGCCTGCAACCAAGGTTACCAAATAAATGATACTATTTGATGAGATTATCACAAATTGCTATTATGTTGCTACTTGTAAGCTTCTTTTCCTGGCTACATCTTTTGATTGTTTCCATCAGACACAGATTTCTCTCTAATCCACTGACTTCATGTATCATGTAGATTTGATGGCCTCACTTGAGCTGAGCTGTCAGGTATGAATTTTCATAGATGAATGAGACACAGACTCTTTCTGAGTAGACTTCAGGGGGTAAGTTTTAGTGCTGTGCTGAAATTAGGGTTCTCATGGGTTCTGGGAGGCCAATTTAATTTCACTGTACCATCATTTACCAGAAAGTGATATAAAATAAGATCTGGCTGAACACCTAGGGTGTCTAATCAGGATGATGAAGATGGAGTGAGAGCCAACATGCCCTCAGTGTTAACGAAGCCTGGACATTTAATTCCTGAAAATGTGTAATGAAAAGTTCTTTCCAATACCTAAGAATATCCTTCCTGTTGTGAATAATTGTGTGCTCTTGTGTGTGTGGAGAAACACCCATTCTTCCCAAACAATCCCATCAGAGATATCTACTTTGATGTTACCTAGTCCTCCCTTCCTTGACACACGAGTTCACCGTTGTTCCGCACCCATAAGTTTTCACATTGGCTTTCTGTTACCCATTTCCTTTTCCTTCAATTAAATAAAAATCACTAGATTGCAAGTATTGTAACTATTTAAAAAAGCCTGGACACTGCCCCCTCCCAGTGCCATCAGGGTAAATTCAGTCCCGTTTGTGCAATATGCTGTTCAAAACATCAACCTACATTCAAGTTCTGTGGGGTTAGGGATGTTTGTAATATGATTGATTGGTTCATTATTAAAAGTGGAAATGATGAACATTCTCCCATTTATTCATTCATCCATTCATTTATTCGTTTTTAATCTAGTTCTCAGGAAAGACCTGCTGTGTGCCATAAACCATGGTAGATATGATGGATATAAGATTGGGTAAGATAAAGTTATTTCCTGTCACAAAAACAGAGTCCGAAAGAGAAAAATATGTATATATGAAACAGAAAGAAAAAGTAATCTATGGACTAAGGCTGCCTTATGCCACTTCTTCAGATAGCGCTCTGATTTTTCTCACTTCTGCACTAATGTCTGTCCTTAGATCTAACATGGTGGAAATTCCCAATGAAAATGGGATAAGAATCAACATAGGAGCTTGGGGAAGGTTAACTTGTGGGACCTCTGAAAGTACAGATGCTGAGATCAAAGGTATTGCTTAGAACCTAACTTCAGATAACATCACTTTTAAAACTTTCATAATGTTCGAAAATCTCTTAGATCAATTAAAGTATGGTGAACTCCCTAATTTTAAGAATTAATTTTTACTTACTTGGAAATATTCTAAAGCACAGACTCACACACAACCTGCAATATAAGAAGAATCTGTATTGAGTGAAGCTATGACTTTCTAGAATAGTGATGAGCATCCGTGCTTGACACTGGAATGCTCAGGTGAAACTCTCTTCCCTACCTCAGTCTCGGGAAAGGGCACGGTATCGTTAGCCCCTTCTGATACAGTACTCATGCCACTTTGCTGAAATCAAAAGACATGAAGAAATGGTCTTCCTTCTTTCCTTCTACATACCCAGTGGAAAGCAGGCTGCCCCCTCCTCTGAATTAAGTTACCACTTTTACCGCTCCTTTGGAACTTATCAAAGTCTCTCTTGCATTCTTACATAAACACTTAAAGAATTATGAGCTCCTGGAGGGCAGAGTCTGTGATCATCTCGGATCCCAAACAACCCCCATGACAATGCCTTGCCAATGGAAGACTCTCCACGGTGGCTTCTTGAATTGTAAAATAATTAGTTCCAGGATCCTCAGAGATGCTTTCAATCTCTATCCCTACCCTCACCAGGGTAATAGCAGACTGTGAACACTTCCCTTGTAGTTAAGAAATAAAATTTTTCCAGAACATGAAAAAAAAGCTATTTTAACTTGTCATAATACACAATTGTGCACTATAAATCTGCTCTCTGCTGTGTTGGTAAAATATACTTTGCCTAGTCTACCGGCTTTTATTGATGGCATGCTCTTTATTTCAGCACTCCTCATTCTCTAGAATACTCTAAACCCACATCAGGTGCAGCAGAGTTCCATGAACTTGTGACGACCCCAGGAGATAGGCGTATTGATATATCTCCTTAACCTAACCAGAAGATCAGCCTTGTCTATAGGCAATGAGGGTGAGACTAAAGACAATGCCGAGCACAGGTCATGAGTATCTGTGGCTTCATGTCCCTTGGGGCACTTCGTGCCCTCTGCCTGGCTGAACAGAGAGGGGACCTTCTTAGGACCTGGGTGACATTGGGAGGAGACCGCCCACGTCCTAGCACAGGATGCTCCATGTGCTAGGACAAATACACACTTGGGAGGCCCCATCCCAGGACACTGAATGTGAGAAGATGGGGGTCCCAGCCCTAATTCTGCCCCAGTGAGATCTGTGACCTGGAAAGTCACTTTGCCACCCCTACTTTGGTATCCTCAAGGGTGGAATGAGAGGACTATACCTAGATTAGCCCAAAAGGCAAAGCCAACTTTGGTACTTTGTTCATTTCATTCAAACAGTAGGGACAAACACAGGTCATTTGGAGTCCTATCAGATGCCCAAGAGTTCTATAACTCTTGGTAGAGGTAAAGAATGTGCTTCTGTCTAGTAGGAGAAATGGAGATGTTTGCAGCTGCAACCAGAAGTTTCCTGTGATTGAGGAGCTCATAGATGATCATAAATAATTGTATGGCCAAGAAAATATAACCCAAGGCTTCTATTTTTCTCCAGAGAGCGCAGAATCCAAAAGCCATAGATTTTATTCTTTTTTTTAAAGATCATATTTATTTATTTATTTTTTATTTGACAGAGAGAGAGAGAGCAACAAGCAGAGGGAGCAGGAGGCAGAGGGAGAAGCAGATTCCCTGCCGAGCAGGGAGCCCAACACAGGGCTCAATCCCAGGACCCCGGGATCATGACCTGAACTGAAGGCAAATACTTAACCCACTGAGCCACCCAGCCGCCCCATAGATTTTATTCTTGAAAGAGAAAAAAGAGAGGAATATTCCCCAGTGCAGCACAATCTGAAATGCCAAGCAGTTATCAGAATAAAGTTATGAATATAATAGAGTTTTGAGTTATGAATAGGGTTATGAATGTAATTTTTGTCTTTTTTTTTCATTTTATGAAGAAAAATATTCTTAGTTCATGCCAGTTGCACTACGTTGAATGCAGGGGGAAAAAAAACATAAGGTGACAGAAATCAAAGAAACAATATCAAAACATGTTTTGATATGGTTACTTTAAAGCACAGAAACTTTTTACATTGATTTTGCTACAGATATCATTTTCCTAAAGATTATGAAAGTTCTATAAACTCTCATTGGAAATGAAACTTATCTAGTGATTCCAATTTCTAAAATCTATCTGTATAAGTGCTGTTGGATATAGCTATCTTTTAATCATATTCTTCTATGATTAGTTTATTGATGCAGTAGAGTGTATTAAAACTCTTTTGTGTCCAAGACACCGCTCTACAAGGCACTTTAATGATGCATGCCACCTCAGTCTGTCCTTGGAGAAGTTACAATCTATGAGAAATGATGCACACACAACCACAAAACAACCCAGTGACAGACAAATAGTACTAGAAGTTGGTCTCAGTCTACATGGTTTGTTCTTAAACATTAACTCTTGCTGATTTTCTCAACAAGTCTGGAGAATAGAAAAGGCTGGGTGATATTTCTCAGTCTTAACCAATGAGGACACAAATGCAAGGCAGTGATCAAGAAATGCAGATTTTACTTCCTTCTAACACATCAAGATATTTCTGCAACTGATGGTAGATCAACGGTATTTCCCAATGTCAAGATTAGTAACCAAAGGAAGCTTATGGAAAATTTGGCTTTTGCTTTGAGTCTGGAAGAACAAGTGTGAGTTCTCTTAATGGAGTCGAGGGTGCTGAGCATTCCAAACGAATGGGCACGGTCAGGAGAATGGACAAGATGATGTGTAAGGGAGGCTCGGGTGTCTCATGGGCAACACGCTATGTCCCTGCAGAGCAACAGGGAGAGATGAGGATCAGCAGGTGTTGAGAAATGTCAGTTAGAGCTTAAACTTCGGAATTCATTCTGCAAAAATATTCCATCATCGGAAATACTTAAGATAATAGGGATAGATGAAATTGGTAATTTCTAGTCAACTGGGAGATTCCTATAGACTTCTCGTCTATAGACCTAAAAGTACTGGTGTGGGCTGGAAGGAAATGGAAATTAATGCCAGTATGAGAATAAGAAACCCCAGTTCTGACCTTTAAACACAAAAGAGGGTATATCACACACACACACACACAACACACACACACACAGAGTGCAGATGTTGTACAGATTTCTAAGTCCAGATACTAAAACTACATCATCCTAAATCTGCCCCCTCCCTTCATCTCTTGGCTCTGCTTTTCTCTGTTGCTTTCTCTCTCAGGCGCACTTTCTTCGAGTGATACGCAAGAAGGTGTTGTTACTCTAAGCTTACATGGTATTTACCCCCTAGGAGAGAATGGACTCAGATTGGTCCCTTCAGGGCCCCAGGTCTCAGTGAGTTCTGGGAGAGAAGGGTAATCAGATTAGTCAGTTTACGCCCCTGTGGTGAGATAGGTGAGGGCCCTTGATGGGCAGCCTGCCAGGAAGAAACGTCTTTCCCCTCCTTTCAGATTTCACTGGTCAAAGCAGGTCAGGAAGTCAACACTCACATTCCAAGAGGCAGAAATGGCAAGCATATCATGTTCCAAAGAAGAGTCAAGAAATTGTCTGTGAGAAGCACTAGTGACCCCCACACAGCCCCAGAATCACAGAAGTTCAGAAGCATACTCCTGAAGGGAAAAGACTATGACACCATTTAGTCAAGCACTGTTCTAGAAATTTCACTGTGTTACAGTTAGGAAAATAAGCCAATAGTCTGGCCATAATGTTTGACAGAGAAGAGGCTGAAGTGGGGGTAAAAGTAGGAAGGGACAGAAGTAAAAGTCACTTCAAAGGAATAATCATTACAGCTTAGTGAGAAATGAGTTATGAAGACAGAAGCCATAGTTAACACCCAGGGCTTTTGGTTTCATTGTTATTGTTTGCTTTTTACTTATTCATTTTTGTCCTGGTGCTTCAAGAGACTGAGGTATTATGAACAGAAACAGAAAAATCAGGAAGAGAGAGTTGGCAAAGGCAGGTCATCAGTCTCAAAATGTCCAGAAGATAAATGTGACCCTAGAAACTTTCTACAGCGACTCTTATGAGTTGAATTGTGTCCCCATAAAATTCACGCATTGAAGCTCTGACGGCGAGGACCTCAGATGGTGAGTGTACTCACAGACAGCATCTTTAAGGGGGGTAATTTGGGTGACATGGGGTCATTAGAGTGGGCCCTGAAGCCACATGACTGATAAAAGACATTTTAACTATGTAATGTGATCAAACAATAGTAATTTAAACATGGAAAACAAAGTGCTTTTCTTAGCTTCAGCTCAATACAATCTACCTTAATTCTAACTAGCAAAATCTTCTGTTTTAACAAATAATTTAGTTTAAGGGACTTCAGGCATTTTTTTTTTCCACACAATATTTTGGATGGTAAGGCATTAAGTATAAGAACTTTTTCTGAATTTTTTTTTTAATTTTCTTAAAGCTATTCTTTGAGCATTAGTAGAGCGAGCTGCAGGGAAATGGAAGGCTTAGTTCTGGGATATGCTGGTCACAGTACTCTGAGGTGATGTAAAAGCAAAGTAGACCAACTTCCCCAGAGGAAACAGTTTCTCTCTTCAAAACCCATCCTATCACAAAGAAGAAAATCCAATGTAATTTAACAGATACAATGATCTTCCTCCCAAGAGAGGCAAAAATCGGCAACCTTCTTTCTAATGCATCCATTTTAGGTTGGACATATTAACTTGGTTTTCCACCTCAGGCTGTCAAAATGCTATGAACATCAATGTCCAATTCTGGTGGGATGAATGTAGGATTGAGACATGTCGGAATTTTTACCCTTAATCCCTTCCTGTGCATTGTTTCCAAACACATAATCTTTTCCTTTATACTGGTGGAATTAAACTTGGACCCGGTGGGTAGAATGCTGTTTCTACCTGGGTTGGATAAAAACTCATTGTTGGTTCCAAATGACTTTGGCATTCCCTCACAAAGGGTGACCTTGACAAGCTCCAATACTTCATCTGCAGCCCAACACTAGGATTTGCTGTTACCCAGATCCCATTTTAATTTTATTGCAGAGTTGAAACTTGTTTTCTGAAAAGCTTCCAGAAAATAAGCCGACTACTTTGGAAAGCTAACAGGGATGGGTTTGAGGACGCACAAGACAGTTGGCCATTCTCTAAGCCCTGAGCTCACCCTGTATCCTGCTCTCCAGGTTGTTGGGTGAACAGCTGCTGACTGCCAACCACCAAGGCCCCTCCTTAATGGAAGCCCCAGCCCTGCCCAGCACCCTCCATCCTCTCCTGACCTCCCCTCTCTCCTTCTTTCTCTCCCTCTCTGGAATTGCAAACCCTTTTCCCCCTGGGCGCCTCTGCTTTTGTGGAGGCACCACCCCATCCCAGCAGAGTCCTCCCACAGCAGCAAGCTGACCTGGAGGGTTAGACTGGGACCAGCGCCCTTGGCCCTGGTAACAGCTCAGCAAAAGCGGGTCTCCCCATGCCTCAGCCCTACCGGCCCCCCTTCACTGTTCACATGATTGTTTTACCTAAAAAAGAAGGGAGCCCCACAACAAGAGATTAAAGACGTCCCCAGGATAAGGGTTGGTTTTTGTTTTTTACACAAAGCCCCCGCCACCGTTGTGGGGCTCCTCCCGACCTGACTCCTCTCGGCTCCTTGCCCCTCCCCACCCACGTGCTGCTCCCTCAGACTCCCCTTGCCCCCAGCCTCCCTGCACCACTCTCCAGCACCCTCACTTCCTCTCACTGACCCTGCTCCTGTCTTGCCTTCAACTCCTGCCCTTCATCTGCTCCATTCCTGCCTTTTTGGGTAACCGGCCCGTTTCCCATCTCAGGGACCTCCCTGTGCCCTGACCCCCACAGCAGCTCTGCGCAGAGGCGAGGACAGCCCCCCGCACCCCGGTCGTGGTCCCCAGAGCTGGGCACCGATGCCTCCTCAACCAGTCCCGTACCTGAGCACACGCAGCAAAGTCTTCTTCCCACATAATTTTACAAAAATATTTGAATTTTCAGAAAGGCATCTTCCTATGAGATTACTCCTACTCAACAATAGATTTGCATTTACACTTGGCTGTTGCGAAAAGGTTGGTTTTGCTAAATTATGTCCAATTAGGTGCAAGTCCTTCCTCCCTGGTGAGGGAGTTGAAGTCCATTGGCCTGATTTAGTGAGTGGCCTCCATTCTGTGAAGATGCCAAGATTGAGCAGAGGACAAAAAAAAGGGAACAGCTCTTTACTCAGGTGTTCCTTGATGCATGAGGGTCCCATCTCTGCACAGGCAAGTGCTAAACTCATGGACAGGTCTGTTGTGTTGGCCCTCCCCCATCCCGTCATTTCCCACCTGTGCCAGGCTTTCGCGAAGGGGCTTTCAGACCCCTCCCCCCGCGCGCGGTGATTGTGACCTTGTGCTTACGGACAAACCCGCCCGCATCCGCTCCCAGACTGCAGGCAGCCCAGCGAGGCGGCTCCCCTGGGAGGCTGGCGCTCGCCCGCCCACGCCTCTCCTCCCCTCCAGCTCACGCGTGGACGTCCTCTGAGCCGGCGGCGCGGAGAGCGAGGGAGGCCGCGGGCCGGCAGGGGCGCTGCCCGCGTCTTCCCCACCACGCCTCACACCTGCCCCCGGCGCAGGTGCTCCGAAGGCGCTCGGGGCGCAGAGCTGCTCGCCCGAGGCCCCCCCGCAGATGCCGCGCGGAGCTCCAGCCCGGCTGCCGTGTGCCACGCGGGGCGTCTGTGTTCGTGGGCAGGGGTCGCCTCACAGCCCCGTCACGGGAAGGGCCCCCTGTTCCCCTCTGCTGGGTCTGCTTCGCTCCCTACATTTAGTAACGCTTCCCCCTACGTCTGCTTGGAGTTGTACCGCTCCACGCACCCGTCCGAGAAAGCCAGGCCTTTGTCCCCTAGTTCCTAAGTGTCGAGAGACAGAGAGCTCTGGGTTCCACACAGAAGTGGAG